>NC_051162.1:148349118-148649118 GCF_013339745.2 Dermacentor silvarum
AAAAAAAAAAGCTTTGTGTACGTAAGTTAGTGGGCGTTAAAGAACTTACAGGCGGTCAGAATTAATGCTAGGTCTCCTATTCGGCGTTTCTCATATGAGGTTGCGGTTTTGGAAATTGGAAAACTCTAGAATAAACATTTTTTTTTCTTCACAAGAGAAACAGAGAGAGGTTTAACGCTAGGAGGAAGCTTTAACTAGGGGCCACTCCAATTTTTCCATTAAAATACGTATGAAATTCTGAAATGCTCGCTAGGCAACCACTCAAGTGATTCGAATGAAATGGTTATTTTAGAGAGAGAGAGCTAAGTTTTACAAACTTAGCAGACTAAATTTTGATTTAGGGCTTCCATTGTTTTTTTGCAAAAATTGTGGAAATTGGCAAGTTTAAAAAAGTACAAGCATAAAGTTTACAACTCCAAGTCTGCACCAGGACAGATATTGCAGTTTCACAAACTGCGTCTCTTAGAGAATCTAAAGGGGACAGAGGGGACGAGTTTACAATTGTGCAAATTATTACAATGCTTACAAGTGTTTTGCAAAAGTACTGCTTACAAATCGGTGTTGTGTTTGTTACACAGCAGTGTACAGTGCATCAGTTTTCTCCGCTTTAAATTCATTATTTGTTGCTGAGTTATAGAGTTGTAAACTTGATTTTTTCTTTAAAGAATAAAAAAAAAATATTGATCACCTATAAAAAATTTTCTCCCTACAGTTGGCAGATTAACTTTTTCTTTTAATGCAACAGACACATCAAATTTGGTGCAATGCTTGTCGAGCACAACGGTTTTTGAATTCACGTGTATTTAGATAGGATCTCCTTAAAGACTGCAAAGTTTCATTAATGATGAACAAAATGGTGAATATTATTTGAATAGCACTGTCCCTCCTGAAGCTTACAAGCTGGATACAGAGCAATCGCATATTGTACTGAATCGTGTTTATGCATAGCAGTCTTTGTCATCAGATTTTTCTGGCCCCGTGCTTCAATTTGTGCTGATGGTACGAATCTGCACAACAGGTTTCTGTGTTAAGCGGAAGTTGTAGGAGGACAGAGAACCTTGCGACACTTGCGTTTTTTTGTCAGGAACCACTTCGTGCAGCAAGCTCGCGGAGGCCATCCACACATTTCGCTTCCTTTTTCTCCATCCTCGCCTGTCTCGTCTCTCCGCAGATCCAGCGCATGGTGATCAGTGGCGGCAACTTCAAGCCCGACACGCTCAAGCCCAAGGAGGTTGTGTCTCTGCTTCTGGACGACGCCGAGCTGGAGCGCAAGTGTGAGTGCTCCGTTAGCTCGGACGTGGCATTTTGGTAGTAAAATTAGGGAATAGTATTGCACCGTGAGCAAGCGACCAGACAGACGAACACCAGCACACAACTGTGCTGCCCAAAATGTACACTCCTTAAAGGCCCACTCCAGGAAAATTTTAGCTCATGTCAAAAAACAGCCTAGTTTCACAAAGTAAAGATATAGACAAGCCTCCCTGCAAAATTTCATGCCTGAAATACAAGTGAAAGCCTTGCAATAAGGCGTTTTTGACACCAAAAATTTAATGAACACACCATTATCGTGCAGAAGGGGTACAGAACCCAGAACTTCGAGAATTAGCATAGCACCTGGGTATGACTTCAGAGATCAGACATAGCCTGTGGTGCACTGTAGATCTCTGTGGTCATGTTCCCAAGACCTGCGTCATATTTGTCAACCGTCACATGCATGCGTCGTTTGCTTAGATGCTTTGGCATCCGAAGCTGACGAATCGCTGGGCAAGGAGGCGGGGGCATATTACCAAAGCTGGAAATTCACCAGATGGGTGGTAGTGATGATTCATGGATGGGCACGACAGCCAATGTACGCTTGACAAGTTTAGAATTGTCGATCGATGACACTAGGGTGTGCGCTTCAGAGGGGTTTGATTTCTTTCGTTTTTAGTTGACATTTGTAGAATGTTGGCGCATGCTTGGCACGTGTTCGGACACCTATGTGCCCGAAAGCAGCGCAGCGGGCACATCTTTCACATCCGATTCTGCCAAATCCTGGCAAACGATATCCATCGTGGCAGTGAAAAGCTTGCAGTTCAAAAAGTGGGGAAAGATAGCGACAACATGGGAGGGTGTCAAAAGTGCGGGGCTGCTCTCCAAATAAATGCTCGAGTGTTTCAAGCTTTCCCGCACAAAAATGGATCTGTGACTGGCAGTTATGTCTCTGAACGGAAAAATGCTGCTTTATATTGTAAATGAAACATTGATCGGCATTTTTGCCGCATGATTCACGGTAGAGTATTATATAGCAAGCACGACAGCGGAAATTTGCATAGCACGTGTACAGGGCAAAACTAACTGGTACAGAGGTGATATTTGGTAGCCAGTGGGGTTAAGGTTGTTAATAAGGAAATTAGGCAATTAGAAGCCTTGCAGCTTCGCCAAAATGGCATTGATAATGTACACTGCTCATTTATAACCAGTTGAGCCAAAGTGGATGGTTGTGCCCACAGTGGTGGCTTGGATGGATACGGTTTTCTGCTGCCGAAGACAATGTTGTGGGTACGGTTCCCGGTCGTAGCGACCTCATTCTAATGGGGACGGAATGGAAAAAAGCTGTCGTGTTACTTTAACTTTAGGTGCCCATTAAAGAAAGCCAGGTGGCTCAAAATTAATCCAAATCCCTTCCATTGTGCCGTCTCTCACAGCCCCAGTGCTGATCATGCTTGACAATCAAACTTTTTTGCTGTTGACTTTTAAGCTATGTTCTGCATGTGCATGGGAGAATTCCTTTCATATCTGACACGAGTTGTTCAGCAATAAGTTCGACTGTTCAGTTGAGTTCAGTTGGTCACCTCCTCCTTAGCAGTAACTTTTTTTTTTTTTCATGCGTCTTCATACAGTCCGACAGCGTCAGGAGGAACGGAAGCAGCTGGAGGACAACGTCGAGAAGCCCAAGGAGCGCAAGAGGCGAAGCGACAAGGGAGAGAAGGTCAGTCCGTCTCTCTTATAATTATTACTGTGCAACGAAACTGAGGAGCGACCTAACTAGGGTACTGTGGCTCTTGAGCTTGATTCACACAACGAGACGGCTCGCCAATTCAGGGTACAGACGAGTCTGACGTGGCTGAAATGCAACGAATCGCGTCGCTAGCAGCTTGTCTGCGGCTATCTCATGTGAGATGTGATGCATGGACACCAAAACCATCTCATGCTCCTCCTTGGCAATCCGAACCGTTGTGTGAATCGAGCTTTAAGTCTGCAACGATGTACATAAAATGCTGAGGGGAGTTTCAGGAATTTGAAGCTAAGGGTGAGCACTCTATTGAGTGAAACAGCAAACTCTGTGCTGAAACTACAGGAATAGCTTAAGCTAGGTTTTTCGTGACAGCATTGTCTAGCGACCGCGAAGGTTTATTTAGTGACACGCTCCGAAGGTCACACAGGTCCAGCGCACTGTGGGAATCAGTGGGTTGCGAAGCGTATTTGCAGGTGGCTTGGCTATCTAGTCTTAGTTGGAATTGTGCAAAGTGTTACCAGATTGCGAGCAATAGTGTGTGGGACAACGTTGCCGTGGCAACGTTGGCCTGTGCTTCGATTCTTTTTTTTGCTTAGGACGATGTCGCTGGGTGCCCATCTTAGCGGCAAAGGGTATCCTGGCTACCGTGGCATGTCAACTCGACTTTTCTGAACGCCGATGACCTACATGATGTGTTTTTCAAATGCGACAATGCAATGCGCGGCAAGTTCCTGCCCCGTCGCTCATGCGAAAACACCCGTTGAAGTGCAAACACTCCAATGAAGTGCTTCTCGGAGACATGCTTAGGGCAACTCTATCTGCGTGTTTTGCAGGGAACTAAGCTTCGCATCACGTGACTGCACTCTCGGCTGTCATTAGTGGAAGGTCTAACCTTGGAAGCCTCGGGGAAAATTTGCATGTGCGCAGCTGTGCCTGCTTTGATAAGCAAATTGGTGTTGTGCAATGTGACATGCGTGCCAGTCATACAGTAGAACCCCGCTGTTACGTTTTTCACGGGACCGTAAAAAAAAAAAACGTAAGAGCCAGGAAACGCAAGAGCCAGGAAACAGGAAAAATTGAGAAATGGGAGTAGTGTTGAACTGCACACAATATTATTTTAATTCTTACGTGCGACAAAAAGTAGTTTCGCCCGACAGCCGAAGTATCGATTGCGATGAGCTATACAAAGTAAGAATAGTAGTTTTATCGTCTGTATAAACTTGTAAACATTCGGTTATTAACTAATTAACAAACATGGTGTCAGCGCCCACAGGCAAACATGAACACATCACACTCGATGAGCGCGGACACGCGCAGTTAAGCGCCGCTGCAGAAGCGAGCGAAGTGACCTTCGTGCTGTTGTCTATCGCTTCAACCCAAACTGAGCCCCGAGAACACGCAGCACGCACAAAGCCACGAGCCGCCGACGCACCTACACTGCGTAGAATCTGCCCCCACGCAGATCGCTTTCAAGATACGGCCCGCGGGACCGCGCGCCGCCGCACAGTATGATGCCAGAGCACAACGCTGCCGCTATTCCCCCCCCCCCCTCGCTCTCTCGCTGGTGCCTCGAGCGCAACGGAAGGAGGCGCGCTTCCTCCCTGCTTTTCTTTCGCGCGCGAGATGTGGTCGTCGGCTTCCCTCGCACGCTTTCACTCGCACGCTTTCACTCGCACATACAGCATACGGCGCGCGGCGACGGCGTTATCGCCCTTGGACTTTATATGGAACATCTATGAGCCAAAACCAATTTTAGGGCCACAACGCGTCATAGACATCATCTTTGGATAGCAAAAAGGGATATCAAAGGCCATACTTTTGCTGGCGGAAACCTAAAATACGTAATAAATGTCGCCCCCAGCACTTTGGGCGGCCAATGCCATCGTCAAGCAACCAAGCCAAGCGACATGAAGTCAAAATGGCCGCTCGGGCCGGCGCGGTGTGGCAGTTCGCAACGTATGATGCGGTAACGGTCCCACAGTTGCGACGTAACAGCGGGGTTACGAATGCATTGGGTTCTATGGGAGCTGTGCCGGGACCGGCCGAAAACGACGTAACAGCCGGGAAAACGCAGCACCCGGGAACGTAACAGCGGGGTTCTACTGTATTAAAGTGCCACCTGACACGAGGGAAGAAAGAGGGGTAACATTGTCACTTGCACATTCCATGCATGCTTTCACGGACTAATGAGTAAAGTGTCTGGCTATTGCGCTTGGGGACCCTGGTTCGAATCCCACCACCAGACACGCTTTCCTTTTTTTTAACCAAAAAGGCCCCGAATGAGGCGAGACAGCAGCTTGCCCACCTACCTACCACAAAACTCCTGGCAAGAGGCGAAAGCTTCCTCACGTTGAGAAGTCTTGCAGCACCCGTTTCAGGAGTACAGTCGAACCTCAATATAACAAAGTTTTACTTGCAGCGAGAAAACTTTGTTATATCGCGAATTTTGTTAATTCGGGGTTTCGTTCATTCAATGGAACTAAGATCGGAAAATAACAATAGTAGTTCGTTACATCGCAAATTTCGTTAAATCGAGGTTCGTTGTATTGAGGTTTGACTGCATTGGGGTGATGTGAAGGGTGAAGCTTTGAAGGGTGTCGACTTGTAGGGGGTGACGCACAAGCTATAGTTATTCATGTGTTTTGGCAACTTTTTGTGACATTTTTTTCTTTCTGATATTTCTCTTCACCAGCGGGGTCCCCGCAAGAAGAAGATGGTTGAGCACAATGTGACGACCAGTGCCCCCACGCCTGTGACAATGGCATCAACGCCGCCCCCTACGTTACCTTCACAGCAGGACTCGGAGTCCATCGTCAGCCTTGACTCGATTCCACCAAGCCCCTACAGCGAGGTGGGTGCATGTACCTTATGTTGTCGCATATAAGGTCCACCTTTTCACAGCGGATAGCGGTTGATGCCTTACTTTGAACCGTAGCTCTCCAGCCTCGTCCCAGGGGTTTTAACAGTGTTGTGCATACTTAGTTCTAATGCTCACCTATGCAGAGTAACAGGTAATGAAATGAGAAAAAGCATAGGGGAACCTAATGATTAAACTTGTACTTATAAAGCAGCGCTGCAAATTTAAATATACACAGGGACGAAAACAGCACAGATGTAGCTGGCCAACGAGCCCCAATGCAATCCTTAATTAAGGTAATTTCGAGATATTTCTACTAGCCCCAACGCAAGCCTTAACTAATGAGGATGTTTAATTGAAATGTAGAAATGATAAGGTCAAGGGAAATGAAAGTGGACGCAAAGATAAGTTGCCGCAGGTGGCATACGAACACACATTTCCTGCATTACGCGTGTGGTGCTCTGCGGATTCAGCTACCGCAGCCGCCATCCTCCCTTCCGGCGTGTGTGTACAAGGATAGCTCTGGTAGTGTGAGCGAGCACAACATACTTTTAACCGCAGGTGTCACATAGTTAGTGTGTGACCTTAGGAGCAGACGACTGGCTAATAAACACTCCTGTGCTCCTTATGACATCCGGGACTGCCAAATTCGAGGCCCTCGCTGTGCAAACGAGCAAGCAGAACAAGGGGATACGAGGGGCTCGATTTCTTGCTAGTCACGACCGCGCAAATTAACAGGTGTGACTGACAAAAAAAAAAAGAGCCCCTTAGATCCCCATATTTTTCTTGATTAATGTGTGCCCAGCTTTTACGAGTTCATTGTAAAGAAATGATGTGCTCCAGTATCGAACACGCACCTGGTTTTATAAGAAGAAAAGTAGGATGCCTCAGATTTTGCGATCTGAATAAGATGAAACCTCAAGAATTATACCTTCCAATAGTCTAATTTTACTCGCACTTAATGCCCATCGTCGGCAGTCTAGCAGCTCTCTTTATCATGGTCTACGAATCGCATGCCATGGTCCGTACAGTCTACTGCATTTGATATTCTAAATTTCTTGAACGTCTGCACAACAATCGCAAACGGGAATGATTGTCCATGCATCCATTAATCGCTTTGCCAGTTCGTCCTGCAATACATGCTAGCCTTCAGAACACCAAAAACCTGTGACGCGTATCTATTGCTGGTAGCTCAGCATGCAAAATAGCTCATCTTCTAGAGCACAGCTCTTAATGGCCCGTTCCTGTGCGGAACGGCGGCGGCGGTGTAACCGAGCAAATGAGCACAACAGCGAAAGACGAAAGAGCTACAAATGAGCTGTGAACGGTAGACACCAATGAGGGTGGCCCCCTTCAGTGACGTGTGCGCGGGAAACTGGTTTCATGTGGATCCGCCCGACCGCTCGTTGCGTCCAATCGTCTGCTCGCGTCAGCTCTCGCTCGCGCTTGTTTCGATTTTCATGGTTTGCAGTTGTTTTGTCAGCGGATTGTATGCGTGGCACGAATTGTGTAGTACTTTCTGGAAGCCAAGCGGCACCAGCGATTACAGTGGAACCTTCGACAAGTCATGTATAAAAGCCGACGCACTTGACCCGCAGATAGATTTTCGACGATTGCCAACTCTGCTACATGTCTCTCTCAAATTCTTTGCCTCATTTTATCGCATAATGAAAACACGTATGCAGTCGAACCTTGATATAACGAAGTTGTACTTGCAGCGAAAAACTTCGTTACATCATGAATTTTGTTATTTCGAGGTTTCGTTAATTCAATGGAACTCAGGTTGGGAAATGAAAATAGTTCGTTACATAGCGAGTTTCATTAAATCGAAGTTCGTTATACCGAGGTTTAACTGCGTAGCTGCGCTCAAGTTTCGCATTAGAGAGTATCGTAATCGGCGGTGAATTTTTTAAGGAACTTTCGCAATGAAAGCGCCATGATGTTGTCGCGAACATATGCAAAAACATGTAATGTCACCAGCTTGTAATGACAGTGTCAATGACACTTGCTCTAATATTCAGTTGTGACTTACAGCACTTTCCGGACCAATTTTCTCTTTAAAAAAAAAGTGCACATTAGAATCAAGTAAATACGATGTCTCTCTTTTTGCAGCCAACAGCTGTTAATGGTGTACATGACATAGCTGTCCTGATCATGTACCGCTGGTTTTAATAGGATAATACTCCGTTGAAGGGGAATAATTTGCCATGGTACCATCGTCATATCTAATACAGCATTTTAACTGTGTTGGTAAAAGCAACTTCTACCATCCGCCCGTGCAGCGTTCGCTGAGCAGTGTGGCCATTGCACAAGATGATGACAGCAGCGATGGCCCCCTCATCGTGGATGATGGAAGCCCGTCGAGCACTCCTGTGCCTCCCCTGAACACCTCTGGTGAGATGTCCTCGATTCGTCACTTCATGCCTCCTTCGTTTTCCTCTATTTTCTAGCGTGTGTTTCAGCCCCAGACCACTTAGAATTCGCTGTGACTCCGCAGGAAAGCGTAGTCATGTTTTTCATGTGCATCATTTTGGTGAGCGTAGAAAAACTGTTTCCGGCCCACTGCCTCAATTTGCCATGATGTTGCCCCTTCAGGTGTTGCCCCCTTCGCACATTCGCAAGTATCCAAAATTTAATTGCGATAGCAATTATGGACACTCCAAAGCAGATTTCTGCCGTCGCCGTCGCCGTCGCCGTGAGGTTCCGTATGACGTCAATGGAGATGAAATCGTCGCCGCGCGCCGCCGAACGCTGTATGTGCGAGTGAAAGGGCGCGAGGGACGCGCGCTTTCACGGGGAATGAACGCACGGCGGAGAACAAACGCGCGTTCTGTGCCGTGCTCCCTTAAGGGCTGCAGAAGCAGGCGTCTCTTTCCTCCTTTACAATCACCATATATGAAGAGCAAATGCGCCTTCTTCTGACGCACGAAAGGCCGTGGGGGGGGGGGGGGAGGAAGAGGGAAGGGGGGCGACGTTTAGCTGCGGCACCAAGTGCCTATTTATATCAGAGGCTCCGGCAACAGTCACCAACGCCGCACGCATTTTGTGCGAACGCGGGCAAAACGCCGACGGCGTCGACAACAGTTCTGCGTGTTGCCGGTGCTGCTGCATGTCTAAATTTATACAGCTGATAAAGCTACTATCATTACTCCGTATAGCTCTCTACAAATTTGCTATCGCAATTGATGCTTCGCCTTTCAGGTGAAACTGCGACAACTTTTTTCAAAGAGAGAACGTAATCATGTTTGCCCATGTTTTTGAGACATTCTTGGTGCGATTCGTGCTGCAGGATTGGGGGTTGTACTGAAGTACATGGTTCGGTTTGGGTTCTGGCAATACGAGGTGCCTTCTTGGCTGTCTTGTGTTGGCTAAACACCAGCTAATATGCAAGGCCACCAATCTCTCCCCAACTGCCACTCTGGATTATGTGATCAAGCACGTAGGAAAGCAAACGCGCATAGTTTTTCTGTTCTTATCAACACACCAAGTATGCCTAGGCATACAACAGCTTCATGGTCATCTGTGTACAGTAGAAACCCGCTAATACATTCTTCGTTCATACATTTTCTTCCCGGGTATAATGTTGCTAACGCCCGGTTCCGGCAAAAGGCTCATAACACCTATGTACAGTCATTTGTTGATTCAACCCTGACAGGACCGTCGAAATTGATCGAATTATCCGACAAGTCAAATGAAGCAAGATGCAGAAAAAACTCCTGACCACTCCGCTGAATAATTTGGCCGAATCAAGCGCGTGCCCACCTTCCAAGTGTCCAGAGTAAAAAACTAACGTAGAAACAACATTAAGGCTCTTATTAAACAAAGTATAAATCTAATGCACACCTAAGTATTTAGCAAGAAAAGTGGGCAAGGGTCTAATATGTGTTGCACAATGGCAGCTGGGTTCCTAAAGTCAGCTTCGCTGCAGTACATCCATGTAAAGCATACAAACACCGTAAAAGCGGTTTTGGTTTCGTATCGGATTGCACCGCGAAGGCAACTTCCTGAAAAAAAAAGCAGGCATTAAACTCTGGTAAATACCGTAATCGGACATTACGGTAATCAGTTATGGTTATTGCTTGAAAAATCTTCCTAGGGCAGGCTGGAAATAGGCATTTTTGACGGGAAGTGACGCGAGTTCAACACGTTCACTGACCCCTAAGCTCTGCTGAGACAGATGTTGCCACTAAAGGGGCCGCCACTGGGGTCACCATAGGGGTCAGACGTGCGTACTGACTGGATGAGTTTGAATTATCCGGCAAAGGGCAATTTTTTTAGCCCCCCTCCCCCCCTTTTTTTTTTGAAATCTCCTCCACATGTTGTCATTTTACTTTTTGTTGGTGACCGGTTTCACCAAAATATCGCTGTTAAGACGTTATAATTTGGCGCAAGACACACTTATACAGTCGAACCCGGGTATATCGAACTCTCCAAAAAACGTTTATTAGTTCGATATATGGCCCACTATAGGATTTGATGACGCAAAGGCACATACCAATAAGAAAAGTACTTTATTAATATGGTGGCTTACTTGCGGGCCCGACTTTGGAACAAAATAGTCCTGGATTTTCTTCTGTTTCAACGACTTCGCTGCCTGCGACGCACGCACGCCTCCACGTTGTCCAACGAGTCGGAGCAGCTGAGGCTGCAACCTTCTATATTCACGCAATAGCGCCGGACCAACGCAAGTGCACTAATCACTTCGGAGGATGTAGGCAACGAGCCATCGTCAATTTCCTTATTGCTGTCGCTTGGCTCGTGATCGGCACGACATCTGCAACGTAGTCCTCATCTTGTAGCTGGCCCATGATGGCGACATCATCGTCCGCAGAGCGCCATCAGACAACAGTTCACAGAGCGCCAACAGGCAACACCACCAGCACGGACCACGCTGAATGAGGACTCAAGGAAAAGAGGCAGCAGCAGGCACACAAGCATAAAGAAAGAAAAAATGGCGCTCACTTGTGCTGCCTCCGCGCCTCGGAGAAAGCACGACGGTCTCTGATTGGCTGTAAGCACTGCGAGCAGGCCAGGATCATTTTTTGCAGGGGGGTGTTCGCCCGTGCACAGCCGGGTCTAAACCACTTTTTCTAGGGTGGCGCCGGCAGTTTTCCCCGCCACCGCGAGGGAAAGCCAACTTGCTGGGGCACTTTGGAGGCACATGGAGTTTGATAGATCGGTTGTCGTTGCTATTTTCGTTCGATGTAACAGTAACTTTTACTATATATTCTCAATGTAAATTTACCGTGTTTAGAAATTGTTCGGTATACGGGATAATTTGATATAAACGGGTTCGATATAGTCGGGCTCGACTGTAGCAGGCGTGTTCTGGCTGAAGTCTGTCTTTGCTATGACAACAGTTTTTTTTTATAGTGGCTCCTCTTCACCCTCTAAAATTGTCCACTCCCCCTCTGAAGCTGTATTTGTGGCGACTGCTTGCTACCACCTGCTTTCCTCTAATTGAGACAGTCGTTCTGTGCCTTTTTTTCCAAGCAGTTGTCCAAATCCAAGTATAGCTGTATCCATACAATTGCTGTATGCACTTGTTGTTTCCTATGGCTCAAGGGAAGCGCTTTATATTACTATGCCACTTGTGATGACCGTACATTCTTTCTTATCGCACCTCTTCGAACTAAAGTTCAATGAACTACGTCCTGAACTGGTTCCTCAAAAATTTTCTTCTCCTTTGGTTTTCTTTTTTTTTTTTGCTCAGTGGACAGTCCTGGAGCACCATCTCCGGGCGGCAAGAAGGGCCGAGGCACGGGTCGAAGTCGAGGTCGGCCACGAGGGTCGACACGCAGGGGCGGGGCCGCGCTGCGGGGCCGGGGATCCATGCTGGCAGCCGCCGAGCGAGCCGGAGCCCAAGCCGGAGCCCAGGCTGGTTTTGCAGCCTATGGCTACAGTGTTCCCTGGAACGGAGCCTCATCAACAAGTGAGTTGTCTTGGCAACACTGTTGCTCCCTTGCATGCGAGTCGCTGAGTTTCGGTAGGCACGAGCCCAGCTCAAGCATTTCTTAAAATACTTTGGGAGATACTTTTTTTGCTAAGCTGATGGAACAGGAAATGATAAGACTTGTCATTAAGAGATAAGCAGGTGGCAGTGTGGATTAGAGAGTGAATGCGGGTAGCTGATGCTCTAGTTAAAGTTAACAGAAAGTAGTGTAGTTTTGGCAGGTCACGTAATGTGTATAATGAGCAGTCTATGTTGTAATACAACATCTCCCAGTGGAAAAGAAACACAGCCGAGGGTGGATCAGATGTGATGAGAATAGGAGATTTGCAGGTGTGGGGTGGAATCAGCTGATGCAAAGTAGGGGTAATGGGAGATTGCTGGTTGAGGCCACTGTGCAGGCAGTGGACACAAGTAGGCTCCTGTTGCTGCTGATAATCTTAGCCGAGTGTTAACGGTGTACTCAACTCGGATCGGTGCATCCTTACAATAGACCGACTTCGTGACTAGATTCACTACGTCACTGCTACCACAAGACATGTCGGTAGTAGTAGTGGCCTTTTTGCAGGCTGAAGGGCAACCACGGTAAGCAGCGTAGTTGTCTTTGTACCACAACAAACCTGCTTAGCCCTTCAGATCGAAAGGTGAGAATGAAAAAGATTCTACAATAGGAGCAGCAGGGTTGAGAAGATGCACCTCTTGAGTTCCCTCGAATATTCACTGCGAAAAAATTCGCAGTGACATTGTCCTCAGCATTCCAGACAACGGTTGCCTTGAACTCAAGCACAGCTGGAAAGCGACGGGCGACTGCTGTCATTGTAGGGCTGACAGGGCTGCTACAAATGCGCTCTGAACGTGGTGAAAGTGGGTCTATTTGAACACCACCACTCAGTAGAAATGCTAGCATACATGCTTGCAATGTTAATACTCGCTGAGGAGTAGCGAACCATGCCTTCGCTTCACTGCTCAACTGATTGAGCGTGGCGTGGCAGATGCATCTGCTTGTTCTCTTCGTTGGTTTGCAGCCGGCTAACTTCACGTCGCTCACATCTCTGGGAAACGCGCTAGGACGTGCTTATCGAAAATGCGAGATGAAGATGAACGCAGCGCTCTGCGGCACCTGAGCGTGTGAAATGAGGGTGGAGTTAACCAGAAGCAGAGCTCAGCTTAACCTTTCTGGTGACAAAGGGTGCACGGAGAGGAACACCATCTTCTGCAGTCACCTTGGGGGGTCTCGTCCACTGCTGTCCTGGGGTGCGACTTTAGGTACCAGGGGCGTAGCCAGGTGGGGAAAACTGGGCACATGCCTTTCCCCTCGAAATTTCTGTGTTCGAGGATACCTGTAATAAAATGACATGCAACGACACCTGCTTGCCCCCTAGCCCAGTCAAGGGCTTAAAAAAGTTCTGCAAAAAAATTTGTGGCTGCGCCACTGTCGGGTATAGATGTGAAACCACACACTCTTTGGTTGGAATTCCCTTCTTCCTACAACTCCAAAAAAGGGGAGGCATGCCTGAAAAGTGGGGTGTTGGGAAGGCTGAAGCAGGTTGCAGGTAGATGGGGAAGACAGCCACTTAAAGGAAGACTAAAGGTGAACACTAACCTGTATTAGTAAATTATGGTTGTGTAATACGAGAACAGCCACTCATATCATGATAGGAGGCTCGGCTCGGTAAGCTAAAGGCTGGCCCTCATGGAGTAAATTTTCTTGGCAAAGTTCACCCGTCAGAAAATCTAGCCAGACGTGTTGCCACATTTTTGCTGCACCACCCCTCGTGCGACGTTTCATTGGCGAACGTCGTCATGCCACTGTAATTGTTGCTAGGCGGGAGGTTTTTGAAAATAACCAGGAAAAGGTTTGTACCTGTTGTACTAGAAAACAATATTTGTGGAAGTTCATTTAGTTTAGTAAAATTGTGCTTAAAACGGGAAAAGCGAGCACTTCCATCTGTACGGCTTAACTAGAGCTGCCACTAACTTTCAGCATCCCTGGTTCAAAATGGGGTAAAACTGGGCAATTGTAACATTTCCTTTCGTCGAATTTTTTTAAAAATTAAAAAAGAAAAGTTTAAGCTGTCAGGAATATAGAACCCAGGTGTTCCGTGTGGGAGACTGGGATGGTACTGTACACTAAAAAGTCTAGTTCAGACAGTAGTGTTCCGATGGATATTTTGATGCGTTGTAAGGTACGTTCGATTAGTGCTTTTGCAACGCTATTTTTGGATTTGAATGTGTTAAGATGTCCTTGCTCTACCATTCTCGGCAAATTATGCGCAACAATTTGCTAACGAATGCGTAACGTGCGGTCACTACTCTTTTCAAAACTGCGGTTTATCGCTGCATTGACATTTGCAATTGAGAAGTACGGCATCACGGATCCCGTAAATGTTTGCTTGGGCGCACAGCTTAATAGTTTATTCGACAGTTGGCTGAGTAGTGTTGAGTTGTGTATGTAACGTTACCATATCTGTTTCTGTACGCGTGCAAGCCGTACGCCCATATTACTTCGGCCGAAGCTCCAGCTGCTGATCGAAGATCGCTACGTTTTGTCATCTCGATGACGATGACACACATGATGAAATCCAGGTAGCTGCATTTCATCTACCTGTGACTGTGACAAGAAGCAGTCATTGAAGGCTTCTTCAATCGAAGGCTACTTCAATGACTGCTTCTTTTGCCCTTGTGTTTGCTGGCTTTGGACCTGTTTTGGCGTTCATTCCTACTGCAGTGTGCATCGTCTCACAGACCGAATGTCACGCAACGAAATGTGGGTAGCTGCCTGCGACAGTACAAAAAAAGTTGTCGCAGTTTCACCTGAAAGGCGAAGCATCAGTTGCGATAGCAAATTTGTAGAGAGCTATACGGAGTAATGAGTAGCTTTATCAGCTGTATAAACTTGGACATGCAGCAGCACCGGCAACACGCAGAACTGTTGTCGACGCCGTCGGCATTTTGCCCGCGTTCGCACAAAATGCGTGCGGCGTTGGTGACTGTTGCCAGAGCCTCTGATATAAATAGGCACTTGGTGCCGCAGCTAAACGTCGCCTCCCTTCCCTCCCCCTCCCCCCCCACGGCCTTTCGCGCGTCGGAAGAAGGCACGTTTGCTCTACATATATGGTAAAGGAGGAAAGAGACGCCTACTTCTACAGGCCTTAAGGGAGCACGGCGCAGAACGCGCGTTTGTTCTCCGCCGTGCGTTCACTCCCTGTGAAAGCGTGCATCCCTCGTCTTTCACAGGAAGTGAAAGCATTCACTCCCTGTGAAAGGGCGCTGTATGTGCGCCCTTTCACTCGCACATACAACGTTTGGCGCGCGGCGACGATTTCATCTCCATTGACCTCATACGGAACCTCACGGCGACGGCGACGCCAACGGCAGAAATGTGCTTTGCAGTGTCCATATAATTGCTATCGCAATAAAACAGCGCTGCGGAAGTGAAGCCAACAAACCAAACGTTTGGACTGTTGGCCAAACCGGCAACGCGTTGGGGGCAGCAATTCCCATCAGAAAGTTGGCTGCAAATGGTGGCTCCTGAATGGCTCGTGTTCGCCTGATGAAAATATCTGTCGAGACGGATTGGCAGGCAGCATCAACTTTCTCTATGCTGGGCATCTGGTTTTAGCTGCTGGGCACAGTTTACTGCTTTGGTGCTTGATATTTGGTCCACGCGGGCCGGCCTTAAGGAAACATGCAGTTACCGAAGGCAAGTTCCGATGCCACACTTAAACTGTTCCCGCCCTAGCACGAAATCTAACGAAGGGATGTATGGCCTTCCTTTTATCCTGTGCCAATCGTTTTCACACCAACTCAGTGAAAGTTGGCCTTTGCAAGAATACTTAACCAGCATGGTTCTTAGTGATCCCTGAAAACCTTGAAAAGCCTTTGAATGCGAAACTCCAGTGTTCAAGGCGTTGAAAGCCCAAGAGTTTCACGGAGTACTTTAAAACCCTTGAAGTTTACTTGTTTTGGGCTAAGCTTATACGCCAGTCAGACGAGCAAACTTAGTGATACTTTGAGCGACACTTTGCCTTGCTGAGTGTCACTTTGGCGGCATGGTGCTTGATGGCAAAACGAAGTGTCATTTGGGATTGATGACAGTGACGATCTGTGAAGTCGTAGGGGTTGATATGATTCTTGTCATTTTGAGTTTTAGAAACGGTGATTGTTTTATTACAAAGGAAATGCTTATGTACAAGAATGTCCGCCATGAAAAATAGAAATACTGTAATCCCATTATAACACGTCTATTTGTTTTGAGCCAATACTAGCAAGATACATAGCATTGATTCAGTGGCAAAAACTCTCATAGGAATTCTTGCTTTATCTTTCCCCGTATTTCGTCGTTCAGATGCACGTAACGTGAAATTTTCACTTAATTGAAAAAGAAATGTGTACCAGAAAGGTGTTAAAGGGCAACTCCGACTATTGTTTGAGGTCAACGGATTTGAATGAAATTTGCTGAGTGCGTTCTTCAGCATGCTTCCATCATTTCTTGAAAAGATCAAGCTTGAAAGTTGCTCAGATGATTTACAAGTGAATTCCGGTCATTCCCTCGAAACACCTGCCATGCCTGCTCCCTCAACTGTACTGGCCACGTTGCGTTATGACTTAAAAGAATGTATATGCAGAGCATGCTGGGAATGAATGGCAAATGACGGGGCTTAGGAGTGAGCTAGTGTTTGACGTGAGAAGTTGCTGTTGCGAAAAGTTACATTCTATGTGGACGGGCAAGTGATGAGAGGCAAGTGGTGTTGCGTTGTTGGCTGCACGCACTTCAGCCCTCGCCATCCGTACACACAGTCACCGAGTTGGTGTGTCTACTGCTGACGGACCTAAGCGACTGACCTGAAGCTAATTAAGCCATTAGGATGAAGAAAACTGCTTCTGTAGTTCAGTTTTGAGCATACGGATTTGAAATGAACCATTCCTCATTTCGTACAGTGCACACACAATTAAAAAGCTAGAAGCGACGACACGGCTCGCTATCAACATCGGTACGTACACCCGTGAGCAGAAGTATACGGACCAGAGGTTGCGCGGTAAAGCCGACTTTTCCCTCTGCCTGTGAACTTGAAATTGAGGACTGCAGTTCAAACTTGGCATTGCGAACTTTTCAGTGTACTTGTGAATTCCGGTTTATGCTTGTTAATTACGAAGAAATTCAATTTTTTTCGGCAACCCTGTGGTCCGTATACTTTTGCTCACGGGTGTACGTTCCGTTCTCAAAGGCGGCCAATCGCACTCGGCAGCTCTTCCCTAAATTAAATGTGACTGCATACATGGGTGTGTTTTTTTACGTATTGTTATGCTGGTTCATTATTTAGCTTCTGAGGTGCACTGTTTGCCTCGTATCCCAAATGGGCAGCAAGTGGAGGCCTCTTCGATGCAGCAGCGTAAACTGCCAATAGTGTCAATACTGGAATCGGCGTTACCGCGAGAAAACTGCGCATTCTCTAAATGAAAGATCATACGCGCACTGTCATAATCTATGCCTACTTTGCAAAACACACTGTGGGCTTGAAGAGAATACGAAGAATGATAAGTGGGGGCAGCATAACAACGCTCCCGTATATACTACGGTCTCCCGCTCGCTCTTTTTGAAAGTGTGTGGTCGCTCATATCAGCGCGACTCAGTGATGCAACGGTGATTACATGCACAAAATCTGCGTGTTTTGCTATGTTCTGACTGTTGATTTCGCTGATAAGCAGCTAGCATTATATCTCAAGCGAACGACGAGCGGTCGCCGTACCTGCCGATGTAAACAAATGACCGGTGGGTGGTTTGGACTGTCAGCGGCGTTCTTGCGGGATACAAATGCGGAAAGCCGTGCACCACATCTTGTAGTGAGCATGCGAAGCGCTTTCCCTAGCTTGGGTAAAACACCTAAAATAGCGAGCAGTACGCATAAAATCAGTGGTTATAGGGCTACACCCTTGGTCTTCATGTTGCAGCGCGATATGTTGCTCATTCATGGGCGCTGGCTCTCGTGGTGGCGGGTCGAATGCTAACGGCGATTCGTGGCTTTTGAATTCGTCGAAATCGTAGCTGTCACTGTTTGACAGATCCGAACCGCTGGTGCAGCCGAAAGTGTCACCCGAAGTTCCGGCGCGCTCACGAATCAGCTGACCGCGTCTGCTCTTCGCCGGTTTCGTTCGCCCCGCGGGCGAGACCGGCATGCCTTGCGCGACTTCCCCGCTATGTGTCTCTCGTGACGTCACACGATGACGTTCGCTCGGCTGCTCGGTCAGGTTTCGGTTTTCTTTTTCGCGCTTTTTTTGTTTATTTAAAATTATTTCCGAATTTGCGTAACAGTTCTACTACCAGACGCGTGACAGGGGGGGGGGGGGGGGGGGGGGGGTCTCTGGAAGCTATTTCATTATCTCGACAGGTCAAAAAATCGCCGGAGTTGCCTTTTAACCTTGATGAAGACGTTAACCGTATCTCGAGAGCTCATATATAGTGAGACCTGGCTCGGAATCGCATTGACCTCGTAACATTCGCGAGAACTGAAATAGAAAACACACGCACGCGTACGCGAAGGAATGAGTAAAAGAAAAAAAGAAAGAAACCACGCGGAAACTCGGCAATCTGTCCGGACAGCCCTGCAACAACGGGTGCGAGCAGGCAGGTATAAGCAGCGACTCCCTCCACTCCGTCTTTGTATAATCGCTTAATTGGCGTCAGCTGCGGCGCGCTCCGTCATCCTTAGTCGAGCTACCGTCACGACGTCTTAGACTCGTTCCTCTATTTCTCTCTCTTATTTCCTTGTTTTTAACTGTCCCCTGCTTTAATTCGCAGTTTTAATTTCTGTTAATTTGTCACACGATAGTGTCTGTCCCTAATTTTCTGTATTCAACAGCAAACACGCCACTTTCATTCGGTTTTTGCTGTTTTTCACTACTTGGTGTCGCCGCGGTCGCACGGCGCGCTATGTCCTGGCAACATTTCTTTTTTTTTCCTTATTTCTTTATTTAATTCCTGCTTCCCTCCTTTTTGTGGTGTTTACACGAGTGGTCAGCGGTGACGCCATTCCTCGCTATATATATATATATATATATATATATGTGTGTGTGTGTGTGTGTGTGTGTGTGTGTGTGTGTGTGTGTGTGTGTGTGTGTGTGTGTACACACACACAAACGCGCGACTCGCAAAGCGTTAACTCCTTCCGAGAGGAATTATATAATAGGCCTCTCGCGATGGCTTTATGCTAAGCTTGGCTCGGCTCCTAAACAGTGTTCTTAAGAGGAGGCTCGTTATCACATCTCGTTGGAGGATCGGGCTTTGACGTGTTTATTTTTTTTTAAGTTTTATTTTTGCTTTATTTTACGGTCTTGCGTCGCATGTCGTGTTGTATATAAGGATGCGCCCATTGTCCACACGCAGTTCGTGTCTCGCTTGCGCCCGACGCGTTGTTGCGTGCAGTGCGAAGCTCTATTAATAAACAGGAAAGTCGAAGTCCGGGCCAGTTGGTACAACGGAAAACAACGCCATTCAAAAAGACGCAAGGATGAATTCACACCACACCAGTCGTTGTGGTGTGAATTCCCTTCTCTTGTCCTTCGTCTCTTAACGCGGCAGCATTAAGGGCCCCGTGTCGCAGAAAATCCGGCGTCGGTAAGGGCGCGCCGACGTCGTTGGCGGAAATAATCACCCGGAACCTCCCCGACCGCGCAGGCCCTCCGCGTGGCGCAAGGCGTTATAGTCAACAAAAATAGAATTTCTCAAAAGTAAAATCCGTCAGAAAAATCGTAAACTACGACTTAACCACAATCTACAGACGTGATAGCGTCGGATTGTAACTCGAATATACGAGAAAACATAGATCAGTTGCCGGGGAAGCCTGATAAGCAGACAGGGATCTTTGAATGCTATCGCGTTCCGCTCTTGAAGGCGAAGCGTCATCCATTTTTTTTACTTCTTTTTCCTGTAAACGAAGAGCTATTAAGTCTCACGGCGCACGGCGTCACCGCAGCAAACTGAACCGAACTGTTTTGATGCGGGCGGCGACGGCGGCGCTGCGACTCGGTGGCCACGGCGTCTACTGCCGAGCACGAGGTCGTGGGTTCAATACCCATCGGCTGAAATGGAAGCGGAATGCAAAAGTGCTCGTGGAACTCGTATTTAGACGCACCTTAAGAAACCCGGGTGGTGGATCGATAATAGCGCGTTTTATTAGCTTGTCCGCAAACTCCGTATACCGTTCGCGGAACAACTGGGTTTTACCGGAAAGGTGTGTGGCAGCAACAGCACTGGTGTACCGGGTGTTAAAATTAAGCTTTACGGAATTTTTAAATATCGCCTGGGGCAGCTAGCGTAATTCTTATCATTGATCTGCGTTATCCGATGAGGCGGACATTAGTAGCACGAGAAATCAAAACACATGTACAACTAATTAACAAAAATTGACTAATGAACTTCTTAGTTAATTACTTCACGACACATATTGCAATTTACGAATTGTAGCCGGTGAGTTTGCAAGACGCATCCACTTGGAATTTCCAGGATGACAGCTTTTATAATTTTCCTTCGACGAGAACACTTATGCGACACAACTGCATTTTCAAACGCTTCGTACTTGGACAAATCGTCACTTGGTGTCGCTACCAGCTCCGGTGACTGGTAGCGACCAGTCACCCGAGCTGGGGGGGGGGAGGGGGTGATGGTCTACTCCGACGGCGGCTACTGCTTGCGGCGCGGCCGCGCGGGCGCCGTATCTTGACAGCGATCTGCGATGTGGGCAAAGTACGCCCAGTGCAGGTAGCTTCGTATGCGCTGTGCTTTCGACGTTTAGTTGCGTTGAAGGGAGAGGCAGCATGAAGGCGAATTTGCTCGCTGCTGCGGCCGCGCCTACTCACTCCAGCGTTTTGACAGCGAGTTTCCGCAGTCGTCGAGGGAGATGTGTTCATGTTTACCTGTGCGCGCGTGACACCGTGCTTGTTAATTTAGTTAGTAAGCGAATGTTTGCGAGTTTATATGGCCGATAAAACTACTATCCTTATAAGCTTCGTATATAGCTGTCTACTAATTTGCTATCGCAATCGATGCTTCGCCTTTCGGGCGAAACATTTTTTTGTGAGGCAGCCAGAGCAGCGATATTTGTCTGGAGAAGATGGGCTTGCGCGGCGCTTCGACGCGTACAATCTGCCGTGCACCGTCTGCACATGCGCGAGGCGCGTCGCGCGCCGGCAAGCGTACTTGTACTTTGGCCTTGAGAAAAGTTACCGAGCCGCTAAAGGTTTTTTTTTTATAGCATTTAGAATTGATTTGTCTGTGATTTGTCTCGCAGGCTTGTGTTGGCTATTTACGTGTTTTCTCTTCATGTTTCTAGTGTTGCCCAGTTTTGTACACGCCGTCTGGTAAACACCGCACATGCACAGTCATGCCTGCCGCCAACGGTATAATGTCGGAACGGTAACGCTATGCTAAAACACTCAAATAACGAACTCGAGTATCACTGGTAAGCTGGAACTTGCGGGAACGTCCACGAACTTCGTAACGATACGGACATTCGTATGCCTTGCTTGGTAAATCTTTATGCTTGAGCGCCGCGACCCATATGACTTATGTTCATGAGCTGCTAGGCGTAGCCTTTTTTTTTAAATTTCTTTTTAAAGCTTTCAGGCTGCCGGGGCCGCGCTATTACTCCGCGTCGGATAGAAATCTCGGTCGTGAAGACGTTGGGGTAGGGCAGATGAATGAAAGCCCCAAGTTGTTCGTATACCGCTTATTTTAGAGCACACAGCGCGGCGCGCTGTCTCCAGTTTCATCACTGTCGCGTTGCTTGCGCTAAATGCGCATGCGCGTGCAGTAAGTGTGTACTTTCGACGGTGCTTGACAAGTGTTCTGCTATATCCTGCAGTAGACGGTGTGTCGAGGCAGGCGACGGCGGGAAGTCGCTTTTTCCTCCGTCGCCCGGTGAGTTTGTGCTCACGAGGGGTCCTCGAAAATAAGACGAAAAAAAAAAAAAAGCGCTCTCTCCTTTTTCTTCGTCTTCTTCGCGACTTCATCCCACCCCGGTCGCTCGGGGTTTCCTGGCCGTGAGAAAAACGGAAGTGGTTCTGGAGTCGAAACCGGGCTACGCGTACTACGTTTCGGCTGTTCCGGATCTGGCTGATCTTTTTTTTTTTTTTTTCTCCTGTTTTAAGTCTGCGGCAGATGTCGTCGTCTGCTACGCGTTGGCGCGCGCAGACGTAGCGCCACCGTGAGCGGCGGACGAAGCAGACGACGCGCGCGCGTCGTCTGCTAGGCATGGGCTGTTGCAGACGACGACGACGACGACGATCTTCGTGCTTGATTGCAGACGATTCTTCGTCGCGTGGTTCCGCCGCTGGCCGAGATATGTCGGTGTAGAAAGAAAGAGCCAGAAGTAGTAAAAAAATATGAGAAAAAAAATGGCGAAGGAAGTAAACATCACGGTTTAAAGGGAGAGCAATGCGCGCAGAGACGGATGCGGTTGAATGGACGAGGTGCCAAAACGTTGTGGCGCGTCTTGTATTTTTTTTTTTTTTTTTTGTAAACGCTTCACCGCGGTTCTTCCTTGAGCGGATTTCCGTCTGCCCACTTTTTTTCTTTCTTTTTGTTCTCGGGTTCTTTTTTCTTTTTCGCGTGACGCGTATATTTATTAAGTGATGCACTGTAGACTCGTCGAATGTGATTTGTGTTTAAACCACGTGACTTTTATGGCGCCCCGCCAGCGCGTTCCGAACGTGCGTGGTGGCCCATGGGAATCGGTTCGCGTTTCCGGCTGTAGCTGTCGCAAACACTTCACGTATAGTCCCTCGCTACACTGCATTCCAAGAAAGGTACTGGCATCAAAATCTGGCTCTTCTTTTTATTGTCTTTTTGTTTTCTTTCGAGTAGGCTTCGTTGACTCTCTCGCCCGTTTGAGTGGTCGGTAATCGGATACTGCAGGCGTTAGCGTTATAGTGTACGTACTGACGCTCGCTAAAGTAACAGACACCCTTCAGTATTTCTCGAACCGCGATTGGGCATCACTTAACGGAACAGTAACCGTTGTGATTCTTGTTTAACGCATAGCGTCACGCCTGAAGAACATCTTCAAGTAGACACAATGACGACGTCATTGCTATAGCTGGTGCAAAAATAGATGTCAGAACCAGGCAACGAACGCTGTGCCATATAGGGTTCATGGGCTACGAAAAAACACTGTTATACTTTCGCTGGGCTTTCTGTCGTTCTAAGCCGTATAGCGTCGGTGCTTTGCTTCGCAATTAGTAAAGAAAGCTGGTAAATAGAACTGTAAGAGTTGACTCGCGTTCCCGGCCATGCGAAAGTCCAGCGAAGCTATTGCAAAATGCAGAGGGGGGTGTGCGATGCTTTGCTGATGGTTCGGATGCTTGTTTTGAGCTTGTTCCTTATTGAAACTTATGCTGTTCTGTGTGTTGTATGGTGCGGTGCGGTTGTATGATGTTGTGCATACATCCAATGAATGTATACACTGTTCGCTTCACTTTGCTGAGCGTTTGTAAGCTCTGCATTTGGGGGTATGACCCATCGCATTTTTTTTGCTCGCTTACCGGGGGTGGGAGGGTGGGGTATGAACCATTGCTGATGCTTGTTTTGAGCTTGTTTTTTATTGAAACGTATGGTATGCTGTTCTGTACGTTGTATGCGTGATTCCAATGAATGTATGCGCTGTTTGCTTCACTTTGCTGAGCGCTTGTAGCATCTGCATTACTAGGGGGATGAGCCATTGCATGTCTTGTTTAGGGGGGTATGAGCCATTGTTGATGATGATGACCTTCGTCCACGGACACGAAAAAATGCCGACTGCCACGTGATTATAACCTGCGCTAAGTGCAGGCGAGAGGAAATAAGTTCGTGTCGTCCAACTTATTCGCCAGCAGAACCGTACCCACGTTATTAGGATCGTCAAATGTTTCGTAACTACTCATTGCAGCTAAACCAGAGCTTAGAATTAGTGTTGAGAATGCTGCAGTAAGGTAACATTTGTGAATCTAATTTTCAGAAACACTTAACTGATATTCGAGGCTGATTGTAAACTCAAACAAACGCGCACACCTCGCGCTGGGTGTCTCCGTCCGCCCTAACGCCAGCAGAAACTCCAGTCGCCTAATTATTTCAGACTTAAATTCCTTCACTACGCCTTACAGGACCATTCCCCACATAGAAGACGCCATTGCATGCTAAATAGACCGCGGGAGAGTGAATAAATCCACCAGAAACTGCCGCCGAGCGTATACCACAGCATACAACACGGGCGTTCACCCAAGCCAGCATGCCAACTGCCCATAGATGGCGCCACTGCCTAGGCAATGGTAAAGTCCCTATATAAGAAAAGTACCGCCATCTACTCTTTCCTCCGCCGCCTCCTCTCCTAAAGCGCTTGCTTTTTTCTTTACCTTTTGCTTGCGAAAGCCAAGTCGACGGTGGCGCACCTAGAAAGTCCACGTTGAAGCTTTCAGGCCGGGCGCGCGCCGCCTCCGGCGACTGCGGCTGCGCAGAGGACTTTCAACATGGCTCTGAGGCGGAAAAAAAGATAATATAAAGAAGTGAAAAGTGCGCGCTATCATCGTCCAATCGGAGATACAGGAGAGAGAGAAGCGGCGTTTATCAAAGGATGGCGGTACTTTTCTTATATAGGGACTTTAGGCAATGGCGGCGCCCATGAAAAAACGGTCTGTAGGCAAGCCAACCCTTCGTGAATCCGTTCCTTTCGCTTTTGCCCTACAAAAGTCGGCCGAACACGTGACCTCTGAGACTCGGCGTATTGGCCGAGAATGTTTGGTTACCGGTAGTTTTTTAATCGATGCTCGCTTGTTCCGCTGCTCCGCCGTGGCTCCACCTGCATAGCGCAGAAGCACTAAAACCTACCGCGCGCGCTCTGACGAGTCGATCACGTGTTGGGCCGACTCGTATGGCTTCAGTCGCAATGTCCGAGGCGCACTCGGGTAATATCCTTGCGTGGCGGAATATAGTTCCTGGCGTAACTGTCTGATTATCGGCGGGATTAGAGAGTTTAATTTGTTGTCTTGGTACAGGATACTTTTACAGCGATACGTGACATATGTTAGGACCTTCGCGTACGCACGTCGTATACCGTGAATTACGGTGGGGGTCAGCAGACGACGTGGCGCGGATGAACACATCTCGAGGGTCGTCATTCGGCCTTCCGATTGGCTAAGGAGTATTGCAGCTTCTACAGTGCTGCAGACGACTTGTGAGATATAGTTCCTTCCTTTCTTCGCGAAAACTTGCGCGTGTTTCCAAGGTCGTGCTCCCATCACGTGTGCGGACCGGTATCCGCGATGGATTCTTCAGTGGTGTGAATGGACCCCCGCACCTTCATTAACGAAGAGCGACGGCCGAAACGTCGTAGCGTGTTTTTTTTATTCATTTTTTTTCCGTTCACGAAGGCCACGGGCATGCCCTGATGACTTTATAATCCCCCTATAGTAAGAAATATTGCGAAGGCTTAAAGCTCGGCGGGTCATTAAACGGTTGCCGCGGGATTAACGGATTGATGAAGGGATTACACCGCTAAGGGGAACTCGGCGACGACTACGGGGCGTCTTGAGAAAGCAGCTGCTGCTGCTGGCTTCATCCCTTTTCCCGAGCGGGTCCTTTGTGAATGGATTCGCTACAGCCGTCTTTCGCGGAGCCAAACGAGGGGCCGATAGCTTTCTCACTCCCCGACTCTTTCTTTCTTTCTTTGTGCTTTCTTTACTCGAGCCTCCCTCGCTCATTCAAGGTGCCACCTTTATGCATTCATTTAGTTCATCCAGGCCCTGAGCCCACGCGTAAGATTCATTTTCTTACCCTTTCAATCTTCTTTCCTTCATTTAGTGTGGAATAATGAAGATGTTTAGTCGCCCGTTTCTTTCTTTCTTTTCTCTCCTCCTCCTCCTCCTCTTCGCATCTAAGGCAGCGGGAATTCGCCCGCCTCTTTCTTACGACCGCGACGGCGCTAAGTGAGAGATTCGACTAGCTCTGAGATCGCGCCTCACACGCACGTCGTCGTCGACGGAGCTGAGCTGTCTAAACCCCCTCCCCGTCGTCGAATTAGTTCGCGGCGGTGGTCTCTCGTCGATTCGGCGATTTCTCACGCCTCTTTCTTTCGCGGTCGAATTAGAGCGTGGCGCTTCTCGGCGTGTTCCAATTTATACACGCGGCGTCAGCTTCGCGGCCGTTTGCGGCCCTCCGGCTATAGATTTGCAGCCGTCTTCGCCTAACCTTAATTCTCTGGCGTCGGTATGTGTGCGCGCCATAATGGGGGAACGTTGGTAATTGAGTCGTGCAGTTGGACCTCCGTCTATATCTTGGCTTCGGATTGAATTGAGTCGTGTGGCTCTTCAGAGTTTTTCTTTTCTTTTTTTTTTTTTTGCAATGCGGAGAGCGCAGATGGTGGTGGCGTGCCGCGTTAAGCTACAAAGGAACGAGGCGGAGATGGGACTTGCTGCGGAGCTTTTTAACTGGATCAGAATGTACGAGCTGTCTGTGTAAAAAAAAAAAAAAAAATACAAGGGGCACTTAGTTATTCCTGCGTGGATGAATGCGTAAGCATTGCGACCACCAGTGGTCGTAGGATCGACTCCCACCAAAGGTAGTGGGTTCGGGTGCCTTAATAACCGTATCTTAATTAACTGTGCCTTAGTCAACTTTGCCTTAATTACCACCAATGGTCGTGGGTTTGAGTGCCGTATTGAACTCTATCTTAATTAAACCTGCCTTAATTAACTTTGCCTTGATTGACGTCACCAGCTGCCTGGATTGGCTCACCTGACATTTTGGACCATCGTGGTAACGCCGACTACGCCGGATTTCCCGCTCATCAGTGCTATTATGCGCTATCAAGATAGTATTATCCGCTGTCGAGATATTATCGTTATCAATGATTTCGCATTGATAACGGGACTGATGCCACCGACAGTTGATTTTTTTGTGCCAAACGGCAAACTACGTGGTTTCCCCTTCGAAGTAATAATCCCCCTTCAGTGTTAACACACTTTTACATCCTTCACTTACACGCCTCTGTGCACTGTTGGAAGGATTCTATGGGGATGTCCTGCAGCTCCTTCGTTACGCGTCGCTCTTGAAGCAATCCTTCGGCAATCCTTCAAAACGGGTTCCCTCGATAATTCTCTTAAGCTTGGGGAGTAAATTAAAAGGTCACAGGGGCATGACCAGGGGTACAGGGAGGCTGTTCAAGCACGGCGATGTTCCTCTTGGTCAGAGGCTGCCGGATGCCGAGGGCGTTGTGTCTTGACGCAGTAGCCGTGATTTGTCCCACCACAACTCCGGTCTCTTCTCTGGCGTACTGAGCGAAGCAGATGCCGCTGAATTGCAAACTTGCTGATTTTTAACGTCCGGCCATGTGGAAAGAACTCTCACTGTGACATCGAAAAAAAAAAAAAACGTGACCCGCATGACTTTCACTTTTTACACGGATCGCCTAGCTCTCTTCTGCCTGGGCGACAACGGAGACTGACTGGCAGCTCCGGCGCTTACATTTTTGGGTCGCACTCACAAATTCCACGTCTCATCACGATTAGGTGACTTCACAAAGCAAATCTGTCTTTGAGAGCTTTTCGCGTTCGTGCGTGGCCCCATTCGACGATCCGCCCGTGGTGGAGCTTACTTAGCATGCCCATGTCAAGTTACAACTATAGCTAACCTCTCCGATACTACCACTAAACGAGCCACGACGTGGTCGTCTAAACGTATTCTCAGTTTATCATTGTACAACTAAGAGTAGAGGGGAGCCGATTTGGTTACTCGCACGAAGAAACTGGACTCTCGGCGCACATTTGAACCCGAAATTCCACATTGAAGTCTGTGCCTCTTAGCCCTTCCCACCGAAAGCGACCGCCATTTTGGCATGACGTCAAGAAGTGCTGCGTTGTACCGCTGTGCCATTTGCTCGAAGCGACGTGGGCACCTTGCCGGATTCCATGGGCATCGTCGCGTTGCATTGCTCACTGCAGTTTTTCTCCACTCGCATCATAAAAACAGCACAAACCAGAGAATGCGACTGCAGAGACAATAGAGAGTTTTAGCTTGTCCGGTAATCGGGTAAACGCGAGCGGTTGGGGCGGTTTGCCGGAACCGTAAACGTGAGCGGCCTGTATGGTGCTACCACCTGGTGGCGCAGAAATCAAACAAACAAAAAACAGCTAATATTGCAGTAACCAAGTGTATTCTACTCCTCTGCTGGTGTAAATTTTCGGCGGCAACACGATTACGCCACTGTCGAACATTTACACCAGCAGCGAAGTAGAATACACTTGGTTACTACAATATAGGCTGTTTTTATCTGTTTGATTTCTGTGCCACCAGGTGGTAGCACCATACAGGCCGCTCACGTTTACGGTTCCGGCAAACCGCCCCAACGCCCCGCCCGCTCGCGTTTACCCGATTACCGGACAAGCTAAAACTCTCTAATGTTGGGTCCAACTACCGAGAGGCACAAGCAAAAACGAAACCACGCGTATTCCACGCACATTTGACCAACGTACGCAGAACGCATTTCATTTCGTCACCCGTCAGCATCGCCAGAATGCTGTATACGGAGCCAATGCTCGGTTCAACTGCGATTTTTTAAAAAATAATTCGGCAGAGACACTTGAAAGTGCCTGTGTGTGGGAATGCGAAAGCGTTGTGGTCCCTTTGGAGAAATGTTTTCGATTGATGTTTTCGACATGCATTAAACTTCTTTCTGCTGATACGGCGCCGATGAAATGCCAAGAGCAAGCGACACGCGGGAAGCGGCGCGCTCATTTTATACACGCATGACGTGGCGCCACCTCCTCACCATTGGCTGCGCCGTCACGTGCCCGAATGACGCGCGCACTCGGCCACGCCTAGGCCACACCCCGGAGACCCGGGTTAGATTCCCACCGAGGCCGAAATGTACCAGATTTTCTTTTCAAAGCCATTGATTTTACTTCGTTTACGGGAACCTCGACGAGAAAATTGACGTCGATCCGAGCTTTTTTGACGTGTTCTTCCTCTTTGCGCCGTCGGCCATGTTTGGTACCATCGCTCGGTCACGCCGCCGCCGACGAAGGATTTTCGCGTAATGGGGCATGTAATGCTCTCGCATTTAAAGAAGAAATATTCAAATACAAATTTTCTGTCGCATGGAATACGCTCAAAACTTTTGTCAGCTTGCTGTGTATGCGGTTTAACATGTAAATTTGTGCGTCATGGCACCTTCACGCTTTCTCTATCTCGCTTTAGCCGATGCTTAGAATCCGCAATTTTCTAACGCTTTCCGACATGCGATGATATGGCGGACAGGCGTCCATCGTACGTTACAGCCGGAAATTGTTGTGGTTGTCGTCGTGCGTGGACTGAATTCATTCTGCAGGCAGTCCTCGAGGAGCGTGTAGACCTCGACCTTCACTGGGGCCACAATGGCTGTCCTTGCTTGCGTTACGGGAAAGTTTTTTTTTTTTTTTTTGAAAGCGGAAAGTGATCTCAGGTCAAGGTTGAGCCGTTGCAAGGTTGACCCGCACAGTGGTGCTTGCCGTTTTGTGGCTGGCCAATGAGAACGGTAGCTAACGTACACCTTACAGAAGCGCTTGGGTTTAAAGCGGACGGAAGCATCGACCAGTCAGCAGTCGAGATAAGCAAGAGACGTTTAGAGTATTGGTGGGGGGGGGGGGGGGGGGGGGGAGTAGGGAAGAGATTTATACGACCTGATTTGATCTCTTACTGTCATAGCTAGCAGTACAAGGTAGATTTAAAAAAAGATTAATTAAATGTATAAAAAATGCTAGATAAAAAACATGTATAGCATACCTGGTTAAACCAAGCAGGCTAGGTGACTATTTGTCACCGCCCCGTTTCAAAGTGGTTGTCAATAAACCATCATCATCATCTGGCTTGATACGACCGATTTAGATTGATACAGATTGATACGACCGGATTCGTTACAGGCACAGGTAGCGGTATACAGGGTAAATAGAAAAGTTTTGAGGATCTAAATAATAGTAAAGTGTTGTACACAAGAATGCGAGAACGAAAAGCGTGTATAGCATGCCTGATTAACTTAAGCAGGCTAGGTTACGTCACCTCCCCGTTTCAAAGGGGGGTGCCAATAAATCATCATTGATCATCCACCTGGCTACCCGAGAACAAAAGGAAAAAGAAGAAAAACAGTACCAAATATTCGCAACAGGGCGAGAAACGTGTCTTCTGTGGGCAAAAATTAAGAAAAACACGGAGATGACTCAGTACACTGATGGATTGCCAAGATATTCACTCAGCCTGTGGCTTATAGGGGAGTGTCCACCATCGAGAAGCGTAGGGATTCGAAGTTAACGGGATCGTGAACTGGGCACCGGTTGAGATAAGCAAGAAGCGTTCGGAGTGTTGAAAAAAAAAAAAAAAAAAAGCAAGGAAAGAGTTACGGGTATAGCTAGCTGCAATATAGAGATAGAGGTTTTGTAATGAAGATGGAATAGATCAAGGACAGATAGGCAATATGCTAGACGGCAAAAAGATGTCTATAAAACCCATCTCAAGCAGGCTATGACGGTTTGTTCCCGTTGGATCTGCAATGTGATTGCGATTTATTAAACATTTATTTTTCAATACATATACAAGACCAGCCCGCAGAAGCAGTGGTGCCTGTATGGGGGCCAGGGCATGCTGCCCGAGTAGTTGTGCAATGCTGAAACGTTATATTTTGTAGTAATCAGTGGAAAGTGAGTCTTCTCTGCAGAAAAAAAAAAACAAGTGAACATATTTTATTCTGGCATTCGTGTCTTCACGCAATATTGTATAGTTTAATAATCCCAGCGTACTTTCATCCGTTGAAATCAAGATCGAGTTAGAGCATGCCGTGTTACTTTTCTCGTTTATATCTTAATAGAAAACACTCGATATGAAATCTTCAACTGAACAGTCGCGAAATTAAACAATTTGCATCCATATAACTTATGTATACTGAATACAGTACGATATTCAGAGTTATACACACGCACAAAACGCAATAAGAATTTATAACTAAATATTTTAAAATCCTGGTTCCCTGACCCTGGCGTCCTTTCAAGGAACCGGATCCACTGACCTATGCTGTTAAGGCGAATTTAGACACAGTTAGTTAATATAGAGTTAATTAAGGCACTCGAACCCACGACCTTTGGTGGGAGTCGCGCGCACACGACCTTCGGTGTTAATTAGCGTGAATTATGGCTCATTTAATTGAGGTAGCGTCAATAGGGCACTCGAACCCATTTAACTGTGTTCGATTATCCGCACTTCACGCGTCTACGTAACGCTCTCTCTCTCGAACTCGCGTTTACTATTATCATTAATTTTTTTTTCTTCGTGACGTAGTGCACACGCCCACGTCTAGAAAATTGCGCCGTGCGTCACAATCGCCCACTCCGGGAAGCGAGACTTATCCGCGCAAGTCTCCGAAACAATGGCTCATACATATAATACAGGCAGGCGAAATGCGCAGCAACACATTCTGGCCGCAAGCTTTCACCGGAATGGTGTCCCGTCCACTTGTGCGATTTTGTTCATTCTTTTTTTTTTCATTTTTTTTTTCAATACGCGTCTCTCTGTACCAGGCACAGCCACAGTTGGGAAAAAAAACGTGCCGTGGGATCTGTGCGCGTTCTGTAGCCACTTACGTCACGATACGTGCTTTTTTGCCTTGGCTTGTCTCGACTTGGCAGCAGTGCCGACGTGTGCACGCGGGCGTATTGTTTTTCCTTTTTTCCTGGATCATTTTCCCCTTGATTAAACGGAAAAGCGGGTCCAGTTGGTCCGGCGCGTTTAGAACTGTATGTATGCCCAACAAGCAGTAGCGCACCCAGGATCTCTGCCAGGGGGGGGGGTTACAGTTTGCCTCAGTTTGCCAATACCATCTAAACAGCTCTAATTTCAATTTCTTCACGGGAAATTGTGAAAAATGCGCTTTTTGCGCAAGTTTGCGAGTGTGAAGACGACTGCGCGTCTTACATCTTAGTTGCAGTACTCAAAGGCGCAAGGAAAGAAAAGGGGTTAAGCAAAATTGGGGGTTAACTCGGCCTCAGGGGTGGGGGGGGGGGGGTTACAGCACCCAAAACACCCCCCGTCGGTGCGCCACTGCCAACAAGCCAGGTCAGCGTTAAAACATACGAAACACTAAGAGCGCAGTACGAACTTAGCGTTGCAGTTGATATGTATACTGCGGGACGGTTCAAAAGGGCCCGCCGCCTCAGCCCAATGGCCATGGCGTTCGCGCTGCTGACCTCCGAGGTCGCAGCGGCCGCATTTCGATAGGGCGAAATGAAACAACGCTCTTGTGCTGAAGTTTATGAAAGTGGCTTGTTTGGCTAGAGTTGGTACATGGCTATATACACGGATCTCGATTTCTCCCTTTTTCGAGTTTGCTGGCATTCTTCTACAATTACTTATATTTAGGTGCACCTTAAGGAGCCCCTACTGGTCAAGATTAATCCGGAGTTTTCCGCTGCGGCGTGCCTCGTGATCGTGGTTATTGGCACGTAAAATTTCGGAATCTAATCTAACAGTCCGGGAAGCACGTGTACCAAATTTATTAAAATTCTGTCGTATTACGTGCCAGAACCACGTGTCCGGTTGTGAGGCACACGGTATTATAGCGGGGCCGCCGGGGCGACTCCCGAATAATTTGGACCACCAGGGTTTCTTTAATGAGCAGTACATCCAGTGCACGGCACACGGCGGAGTCTTTGCATAACGCCTCCATCGGAATACGGCAGCCTCTGCCGGGATCGAAGCCACGACCTTACTTGTGGCGTTTGTGGTACACATTTTTTGTCTCCATGAACCCTCGCTTTTTCGTGTTTCTTTTTATTTCGATAGCAATTATATGGACACTCCAAGTGCATTTCTGCCGTCTCCGTTGCCGTGAGGTTCCGTGTAAAGTCCAACGGCGATAAAATCGTCGCCCGTGTGCTGTATCTGCGAGTGAAAGCGCGGGGGCACGCGCGCTTTCACCGAGAGCGAACGCACGGTGGAGCAAACGCGACGTGTTTCGTCGTGCAAAAGGCCGTGGGGGGATGGGAGGGAGGGAGGGAGGGAGGGAGGGGAAGCGACACCAGCTGCGGCACTAAATGCGCATCTTGCGACCGGGCGCAAGGGCATGGCGACTCAATCTCCCACGCGAAAGAAGGACAGCGGAGGGAGGGGGCGCGGCTTCTACTCCGAAAGCAACTGCAACTGCGTACTTGTATTTAGCGCGGCTGAGGGCTGTCGCGCGCACCGTATCTTGAAAGCGATCTATCTCCACACGGCTTCTTACCTTTGTACGCGCTGTGCTTTCGCTGCTCAGTTTCCGTTCAAGTGATAGACCACACGAACTTTCTCGGTCGCTGCTGCTACCGCGCATGCTCACACCAGCGTTTTCACAGTGGCTGTCTGCGGTCATCGAGTGTGATCTAATCATGTTTGCTTGTGCGCGCTGACACCATGCTTGTTAATTGAGTTAGTAAGTGGATGTGTCCAAGTTTATGCAGCCGATAAAACTAATATCCTTACTCCGTATAGCTCTCTACTAGTAAATTTGCGCAATTGTTACTTCGCCTTTCGGGCGAAACTGGGACTTTCTTTCGTGCCATTGCATCTTATTATAACTATGCTGTGTCAACTGGCCCAACCCTCACTACTATTGCATCAGTAATATTGCGCGTTTTTCTGTGGCTTTCATTTTTGTTGTTGTCCTTGTGCGGTTTGTGGTCACTGACAGTCCAGTGTGTTTTCTCGTGTGCAGGCGGGGCGACATCTACGCCGGCGACGCGTGGCGGCTCTGCGGGCAGTCCGTTCCGTGGTGCCCTCCATCAGCAAGCCGCGGCGTCATCGAGGCACAGCTCCCCGCGCCAGGGTCTGGGCCAGGCGTCGTCCTCGTCGTCGGGCTCCGCCTCCGGCTCCCAGGCGGCGCTGCAGCAGCACCTCTCCCAACGGCCGCTATAGCTTTTCACCAAGTGGCAAGGTGCCGCTGAAACTCGTGACGTCACCCGGGGCTACTACGTGATACGCGTGCGTCGTGATCGGCCATGAATGGCCTTTGGTTCTGTGAAGCTGCGGGACGTGCGTTCAGATTTTGCAAAACTATTGGCAGCGCCGCTGCCTCCTTGTCAGCTAGCGAGCGACCAGTGGTGGCAGGTCCTGAGACCTCTGTGCACGTAATCAGCGCAACGTCGCGTCTAAGCGGGGTTGTGACCCGGTAGTGGCAGGTCCGAGACCTCTGTGACGTCATCACGCAACATCGCGGTCTACGCGGGGTTCTCACGTTATTTTGGTGAAGTCGCACAATTGCGTGTATACTGTCCGCATGAGCACCCTTGTCTTTTTTTTTTTTTTAGTTTGTGCCATAAGTCGTGAAAGCCTAGTCCATTAAGAAGAAGCCTCCTCAGCGGTGCTAGGCTCGTCGTGATTTTAGCCTGAATGCAGTTTGCAAGATCTTCACAAGTTGAAAGACGTTGACGTGACGCTGCGATTCCGACTCAAGCACGTTTTGCAAAAGATATTGTTTCTGTCGATGACGTCGGTCGGACGCCCAGGTTTTGTCGTGGACAAAGAAGTGTAAATAACTTTTTTTTGTTGTTGTTGTTGCTTAGATTGCATTGACGAGAAGTTCCATGTGTCTTGCCTGCCTTGTGTTTGTTGATCATATTTCAGCCTCGAGGCGCCCTCTGTTCGCCGGTTAGGCTTAAGGTTTTAGCATGATCGATGACGTCACCGATTTTGGCGCACCCTGACGCCAAGCCGCTGTTGCCAACGCACGCGCCACGTGGTATCGGCCTGTGAAGAACCGACGCCTGTCGCCATCGTATTGACGCCGCTGGAAGAAGTCGACAGAGTGGAAGCTTGAATCGCTGCATGCTTCATCGTGATCGAGAGCTTGATTGTGCCAGAGCCACGGAATCCGATCAAGGCCTGTGTCCCCTCCCGAGCGATTGTGTCAGTGTAAAATACGTCAATTGCGTGTTCGTGGCCAACACGAGTCGAAGGACAAAGCGACCACATTTCATCGCAGAGCTTATGTTCGGTGTTATCAACTTGATAGCGTCATTCTCAGTCCCTTCGAAGGTCGAAGGCGGCTGGTGCATTTTTGTTATTTTCTGTGATCATGATGCTTGCGAACTGGACATGAGTGGCATTAGCAGGTCATCGTTTGTCAAGAGCTCTGTTGTGCATGAGTAGACCTACGTGATAATGAACGTTTCGAAGTTGCACTGTGTTGTGCAAGACTTGTGCGTACCACCACCCTCTTTTCTCCTGCCGCGCTTACAAGGGGTGCATAAATGTACCAGCGTCTGTTCGTTTGCTTGTCAGAAACTGATTAAGGCTTCGTACTCCTAAAAAAAAAACGTGTAAGGCTTCGTACTCCTCAAAAAAAAAAAAAAAAACGTGTACGCCCGAAGAAGGTAAGATAGTAAAATATGGACATCTGCAAGTTTATTTAGTAAGTGCAGATATGATAACAGGCAAGGGCCCAAAAGTGACGTATTTGTTTGGTGGACGCATCGGGAAATAAATTCGGGTGGACGCACCGAGAAAAGGTTACCTTTAAACATCTGAAAACTGAAGGTCAGGGGAGGGCTTGAATTATGCTAACCCGCAATTGTGACGTCGCTATGAAGATTGGTGGTTAGCCTTGACCTGTAGCAGAGAATGTCGCCGTGAGGTTTTCTGGCCTGAATTTCGGGAAAAGATAAAAAGTGTGAGACTATGTATAACGTAGATCTTGCCACCTTACACACTGTAAATAATAAAATAACTTCTGAACCTGCTTGGTTTTGCGTGATTCACTACACATACGAGCGAGTGACTGCTCCCGCAGAGTATTGGAAGCGGATCTCAAAGGTCGCGCTTTTCACTGTGGGCGGTGGACCGGTGACTTCATATGACGGCACCACCTGCTCCCTTCACGATAGAATGGTAGCATTGTTGTCGGCTTGAACAGTGAAGTCGTATGGAAAGCCCGCTAAAACCGACCTCAGACCGCAAACACGGATGAAACGGCACATTGTGTCCATACAAAATTCTAGTTTCGGTATTTAAGAGGAAGCTTTATAGCTCGTGCTCAACTATTCAAATGCATGTACTACAGCCTATTCAAAAACATTTAAAACGCAGAAACGCTTTTCAACCACTGGGCCGATTTCAAGGAATTTCGTTGCTGTTGAGAAAGTTAAATTGTAGTGACTATTGGAAGCGGAGTTTCGATTTGGGGCCTGAATATTGGAGCGCAGCTCTCGGGTGCCCGTTCCTACGGCGGGCGCCGGCGTAACCGAGCGAAGGATGAAAGACGGCGATAGCGAGAAGGGAAGCGGAGGAGGATGGTATGGCGAAAGCGTGCGAAGAAAGCGTAGTGCCCCGCACGACGGGCTTTGCGGCGACAATGGCTACGAGATGGCACCAGAATAGCGCGCGTCGTCTGTATGGAAACCAAAGCGCTGCATGAGCGGAGGTCTGTCTGCGGCGGCTGCTGATCTCCCGATTAGCGAGGCAGCTGCGCCACACGTCGCTCCGTTTGCGACGTGCCGCGCGGCGCAGGTCGTCCGCGCCAGCCAATATATCGCGAAATGAAAACAGGTATATAGCTGCGCTCAAATTGTCTATTAGGGAATCGTAATCGTCGGTGATTTTTTTTAAACGGAATTTGCAAAGATTGGTAAGATTGGGAAAAAAAATAGAAGCACAAAGTTTACAAATTCGCAGATCTGCACTTAGAACATATATAGCAGTTCTGTAAACGGCATCCATTAGAGCACTCAATGCGGCCAAATTTGATATGTCCATTTATATCTTACATGAATGCGTTACTTTGTTTACAAGGGTTCTGCAAAAGGTATACTCACAAATTAGTGGTCTATTTGAGAGCCATGCACGTATAATATATCAATTTTGCCCGCTTTAGATGTGCTATTAGATGTAATTCACAGAATTGTGCTATCGGTTTTCATTGCAGAGTTAAGAGTTGTAAACTTCATAGTTTCGTTTTCTGAGAATTTGCAATTTTTGCCAATTGTTTAAAAATTCATGACTTAAATTTAAAAAAATTGCAACATCACTAGATTTCAACTCTTTGTTTTAAATGCAACAAACCTCATCAAACTTGGTGCAATGGTTGCCGAGAAAAACGATGTCTGCCATGTATTTAGATAGGAGGCCCCGAGCGAACGCTTCCTCGTAGGTTTTGCACTGTTGTAAGCGATTGGGTTCAGAATTGCAATTGTCATATACTCTGGAAATCTTCGTTAATATTCTCTCACCTCGGCGATGCTTCAAGGATAATCAGCAGCGCGAGGCGTCGGCCAATCGTCTTGACGAGGACTCAAGAGGCCGGGCACACCGTTGTCCAGGCAAGGTATTCGTTGGCGCTGCATGAGCGGCAATGAACATTCGACTGGCCATTCATAGGCCCGGATTTCAATTTAATCCCCTCCGTTCACGACCTTTTTATAAAATTGTGACTAAGCACTCTTCGGTTCCATCGGCGAACATCGAAACGACTAGGTGATTGAGCCCGCAACAGCTACCGCTGTAAATAAAGGAATTTCAGGTCAGTCGCTCCGTGAACACATTAACTAGGAACGGCGGCGCTTCGGTTAGCTAGGCGCCGTGAATCAGCATTTTTTCATGGTTGCAAAACGAACACCTGTGTAGAAGCGCCTAGGGTGAGGCACTTATCGGCCTCGCCTGAACACTGAACCCGGCGAAAAGGCAGTTCACGTGCTCGAATTGGTGGAAGGCAAATCTCACGTAGCTGAATTATTCACTCATTAATTCATTCAGTTCATTGGCCATCATGCCGCATGGTGCCGCCAGGGGCACAAAAAAAAAAAAAACGTTAAAATGCTGCTTGGCCCCCTCGGAGACCTGTGCTCCCTACATTACATGGCATCGGCATACTTATTTATATGTGACAAAAACAAAAGAAAGCGTTGCACGTGCACTCCAAAATTGAATTATCCCTTACATTTCCCGACATCCACCTGTAGCACGATTTACTACGTGACCTGGCAAAGGCGATCGTACCGGATCAGACTCCGTCTCGCAGGTAGTTTCGCATCACTGTGCGAGCTGCAGGACTCGTTAGCCAATAGGCAGTCCGAATGCCCCTCGAGATGTGTTCATCCGCGCCACGTCGTCTGCTCACCGCCACAGTGATTCGCAGTATACAACGGGCATGCGCAAATGTTCTAACGTGTCACGAGTCGCTGCAAGATATAATGTACTAAGCGAAAACAAAACGCTCCAATTCCAGCCATAAAGTTACGCCCGGAACTATATTCTGATGCGCAAGGATATTGCTCGCGTACGTCTCGTACCTTCGGCAGCGCTGCTAACGACTTGTGAGATTGAGTACAGACGTACTGGTCGCGAAAGAAAGTTGTCCGAGCAGTATCGTTCTGACGAAATCACGTCACATTTTTTTTTTTTTTTAGGGTAGAAGGCGGGTGCGTGATCTCACGAAGGAGAGACAATCTCGCCAATGCTATCCAACGTATGCTTGGAAGAAGCACTCAAAGTTTGTGTGAGAAGGAACGGTGAATATCTCAGCAACGAGCGGTTTGCAGCTGACATTATCCTGTTCAGCAACGATGTAGATGACACAACAAATGACCGAGGACCATATATTCGAGAAGGTGTAAATGTGGGTTTGAAGGTTATTATACAGAAGACAGAACTTAGTTTCAATAGCCTGGAAAGAGAACGAGATTTCAAGATAGGTAGTCGTGAAGCATCTAGAATCTGTGCAAGAATACGTTTATCTAGACCAATTACTCACAGGGGATAGCGATCATGGCAAGGAAATCTACAGAAGAATAAAAATTGGTTGGAGCGCATACGGCATGCATTACCAAGTCATGACCGGCAGCTTACCGTTATCTTTTGAAAAGAAAAAAATTGCAATTATGCCGGTACTAACATATGGGGCAGAAACTTCGAGGCTAGCTAAAAAGCTTCAGAAGTTCGGGAACGCGCAACAAGCGATGGTACAAAAAATGCTAGGCGTAACGTTACGAGATAGGAAGAGAGCGGTGCGGATCAGAGAGCAGACGGGGGTAGCCGATATTCAAGTTCAAGACCGGTGTAATGTAAAACTATTCCATTCTATTTTTATTCCAAATCAGCCGTTAACACTCCGTGATAGGTGAGAATGGTTCGAGTCCAGCCCACATGGGCGAACGCCACGCCCAAGTTCAGGCACGTAAAACCAGATAATTTTAGTCTGCCTCATCGTCATAATCCTATTCTGATGATTACTGCAGGTCGAAGGCCTCTCCCATCGATCTCAAACTACCCCTGTCTTGCCCCAGCTGGCCCAATCTTATGCGTGCAAGTTTCCTAATTTCATCGCACCACCTAATTCTCTGCCGTCCTCAGAATCATCAGAATAGGATTATGACGATGAGGCAGACTAAAATTATCGGGTTTTACGTGCCAAGCCGTAGTGGGGGACTCCGGATTAATTTTGACCACGTGGGGTTCTTTAACGTGCACCTAGATCTAAGTACGCGGGTGTTTTTTGCATTTCGCCCCCATTGAAATGCGGCCGCCGCGGCCGGGATTTGAATTCCTTGGCCTCGGGCTTAGCAGCTCAGCGCCGAAGTCAGTACGCCACCGCTGCGGGTGAGGAATATCGGTAACGGAATGACTTGCGGAGAACGAAATGGCTTTCTGCTTCTCGCTAGGTAAGACGTAGTATGACAAAACACTGTTTCACCGACTAGCTCAATAACCAAGACGCAGTATGCCGTCATGGCGTAACATTGTACGCTTGAACCCACTCAAAAGCCTACCAAAAATATCTTTTGTTGTGACAAAAAAGAAAAAAAAAAAAAAACGTGTCATCACGTACCCTCGGCGGGATTCGAACCCGCAATCCCCGGTTTAGGAGACCGATGCCTTATCCATTAGGCCACGAGGGCGGACCGTCGTGGCGAGGACACATCCGTTGAATACGAATGCAAGCGGCTACGGACGAAGGCTCAGCAGGGCCAAATAGCAACCTAAAAAGCAATAAAAAATATGTTACGTCACAATGGCTAAGAAGAACGTCCTTCTTATATCCAAGCACGTACGCCTTATTAAGGCGAAAGCCTTGTATGTCTCATCGTTCACTCGACCTTCGAAGTCCTTGAGCGAAAACTTGTCGACGACACGTAAGGTACAAAAACTATCATCATCAATGGCTCATACCCCCGTAAGCAAGCAAGATGGATGATAAAGCAAATTAAGATGGATATGATAAAGCAAATTAAGTGGATGTCTAAGCGAATTAAGAGGGATGCATAAGCGAATTAAAAGGATGACTAAGCGAATTAAGTGGATGACTCAGGCGAGTTAAAGGCAATAGGAATTAAGATTGATGACTAAGCGAATTACACTAATCGAATTAAGGCGATGAGTAAGCTTATTAAAAGGATGAGCAAGTGAATAAGAGAATGTCTCAGCGAATTAAGGTGGATGAGTAAGCGAATTCAGAGGGGTGACTAAGCGAATTAAGGGGGATGCGTCCGTCATGTCTCCGTATTTAATGCTTCGGCACTTGGGCTTTCGCCTTCAAGTCGTCTTAGGGATAACATAAGAGACCCTTTGATTTTTTTCGTAAAAAGCAAGCAGGCCTTTTCTGGCAACGGACGAGTGCTTTCTAATTTGTTTCGTGTCACGCGTAAAATAATCGTGAAAGAGAAGGGTGGGGGAAAAGTAGATAAGCCCTTGCGCCTAATTGTCGAAAGTTACTACTGAAAGCTGAACCTATGAGATCTGTCGCGCTGGCTTGGCGGTATGGCGCATTCTGCTTCTGAATATACAACCTCTTGGGTTCGAATCTCGACAGCGCCATTTCGATGGAGTCGGAACGTGAAACCACCTGCACTCTAAAATGTTTTCCACTTTGATATGGTGCTGGCTTCTCCCATGACTATATATATATATATAAAAAAACGTTATATATAGAACGCATTTATAAGTTGCATTCCGCCAACTTGGTATATCACTACCTTCGCCAGCCATTCATTCCCTTGGGACGTCTTCGTCACGCGAATGTCTTTCTTGCAATTTATAATTTTTTTTCAGGGACCATAAAACGATTACACCATTCAATTTCTAAAATTACCTATTGATTCTTGTATTTTATTCATTGATTTTTCATTTCTCTTATCTCGAAATTCATTTTCATGTAGCTTTCTTCTCGTTTCTGCACTCATTCTTTCTCTCGCCCACGCTCTAATATTTTAAGTTTTATTTCGGTTACAATTTTAATGAAAAAAAAAAGTATAACACTGCCCGCTTCTTGTAAAAAATATCCTGTAGTGGGTATGTGATCCCATCGATGGGAGACGAAGAACTTTTTCACTTCTGTGCCGTAGCCGACTTCGATTTTATGTTGCCGACTCCTTCGGATTGTTGTTGTTCGGTTGTTGCCGACTTGTTCGCTCTTTCTCTCTTGTTCCGCGTGTCTATCTAGGCACGCACCCAGTGGCACAAGTTGTCTATTCACTCGCCGTTGTAGCCCAGTGGCCATGGCTTTGGGCTGCTGCGCTGATGTCACGGGTTCAATACCGGCCGTGGTGGCCGCATTTTTATGGTGGTCAAATGAAAAAAGAAAAAAAAAAGAAAAATACAAACTCTCTTGCATTTAAATTTAGGTGCTCGTTAAGGAACACCATGCAGGTTGTCAAAAATTAATCCGAGGTCCCCCACTGCGGCTCGCATCAATTTAGCTGGTTCAGCGTGCATCAGGTGGTTTTTGGTTGCACGTAAAAACCGCAAGACGTCAAACACCAGAATCTAATCCAACAGTGCAGGAGCAGAGGTGTCAAAAATTAATAAATTCGGGGGTTTTATACTTTTGCTCCGAATATAATATCAGAGCAGTTGATTAAATGATAATAACTAATTACGTGATTAGGAGAAATACGAAAACAAAGAATGCCTGGCTTGCTCCAAGCGACGGCAAACAAGATGACCTTGGTTCTGTCCAACTACGTGGTTACTTTCGTATTTTTAAATTCTGGCACAAGTTACTGGAGACACATGGTAGCACTACGGAGGACAACACGATAGCCGATTCGATCCGATGGCTGCCGGCCGAACTGGTTGCCACCGAGTTGTGTAGCACGAACCTACAAAGGAAACCCACGCGTTTCTCTCATAAATAAAGCTTGAGCAATAACAATAAGCAGTGCTCATTGCAGAAAAATGACTGTCGTCTGCTATTAATTTTGTTCTCATTCCTGCCACGAAGGAAGAAGATGTTGCGATAGAAATGAGACAGGAGACAGTGTGCAACATGTTTTGAGGCAACAACAACAACAACAACAACAACAACAACAACAACAACAACAACAACAACAACAACAACAACAACAACAACAACAACAACAACAACAACAACAACAACAACAACAACAACAACAACAACAACAACAATAGTTTTCTTCAGTTTCTCTCTTTTCGGCTCTCCTATGTTCGCTGGTGATTTCGCTGTAGTTGTGTTATTCTCCAAACTCTTCATTAATGAGGTCTTAAATTTCGTTCTTGAATATGCAACATCTACAATTTCGTTTCATTTAGTCTGACTGCACAATTGCGCAATATTCTTGTCGCTGATCTCTCTTGGCGCCGTAATTTTTTTTTTCTATTCCATTCTCAGAATGTAGGATTGTCTTACGTACGTGACCTCCCGCCGCCCGATTCTTGGCCAATCGCCCTTATGGGTACGTGCCCCAGCATATCATTATCGTCATCGTCGTCATCATAAAGAAGAGAAAGCAAGGTGACGTGGTCCCAACCGCTTGTCTTCCCGTCTCACGGCCTTACTTACTTTAATTTAAATTAATATTTAATTTAATCTCACAGCCTTATTTACTCCGCTTTAATTAAAGGTTCTTGAATTTTCAAGCACTGCCTAATTATGCACAGAATGCTGGCCCGTGTGATTCAACAGCCGTAGCCGGGCGCCCTCGTGGCCTAATGGATAAGGCATCGGTCTCCTAAACCGGGGATTGCGGGTTCGAATCCCGCCGAGGGTAGTGGATGTGATCACGTCCGCCGTATTTTTTTTTCTTCGCTCTTCTGTATTTTGGATCAGAGCATAAATTTATATACGATTAAAGCCCAACCGTATAACGCGATTTCCCCTGAGCTCTCTGTTAAAAACACGTGGTACACGCTACGAAAGTAAAATGTGACAACGCTGCTCAGACTGGCGATCACTCACTTTCCAACGCCCAGATTATACCGAAGTAAGGCATTTTGTTGGGCTATATAGTCGGTTCACGGATTCAGCAAATTTTTAAACTGCGCGATGTAGACAGGAGGTGTATAGCAACGTAGAAACGTGCGTATACGTTTGTGTTTTCACGTTTCTATTCACGGCCTGCCTTCATCGCGCAGTTTAATATTGTGTTGAATCCAGACTATCCCGTAGCAGACGACAGGCGTCGGAAGCAGTGGCCGAATGGTTCAATCGCACGCACCTATTCCGCGAGGCAACACGATGTAAGACAGATACGACGTGAATCCCAGAATCGCATGCAGAACGCTGGGAGGCTGTCCCTGTGGTGTTTCTTGCCGGTAAATATGAAATCGCTTACATTTTCAATTTTCAGCTACGTTGGATGCGTACTGCGATTGACATCTTACGAGCCAGGGAATCGGTGGACCGTGTATCCGTCTGTTCGCAAAAACGTCAAACGATTTTCGTGAAGCAAGCCGTTTGCTCGAGAGTTTGCAAAGGTGTTTCAATGTAGAAAAGCGAACCAAGTGGAAAAGCACTGGGAAATAAAATTCATGCATTGAAATCCTCAACACACGGAAGCTCTGAAATCACTAGGTCAAGAGCTGCGACTAAATTAACCTGCACGAATGATCACATAAGCGGATGTGGAACTATCGAGGGAGAAAAAAAAAAAACGAAATAACGGCCTTCCATACGTCTACGCCGCGATCCGCTATTAAGAGCTGGGAAATGGGCTTAATGCGTACACGTATTCGGCTAAGCGGGATCCTCAGGCTGCGCAGAACGATGCGCACTAGGGAAGAAAGGGCTTCGGCACGGTGGGTGGTGGGCGTGAAGGCAGAGACGAGCATCGAAATTGAAAACTTCGGTTTAGCTCGTCGCCATTATAGCAGCGTGCTTCAACGGAAATAGAGAACGATGGTCTTAGGCTGGAAAGTCGCAATCGGGGCGGCCTTCGCAACGACTGACCGAGGCCGAGAGGGAGTCAGACACTCGGAATTAAATGGCATCGCTCTTCAAAAACGCCTGGAAAAGAAGCTCGCTCGGAAAGGAAAATATTCGCGCGAAAGAAATCCAGGCAGAACAGAACGCCACCGGGCCAACAGTACAGATTCGAAGTGGGCAGCAGTTCCGTGTACTTGTAGAGATGCTTCACAAAGAACGACTTCGGAGTCGCCCGGGACGTGCGCCGTCGTCTGCGGTTCCGAAACAATTTGGGTACCAGCGCCATCCAGTGTGTACACGTGCAGATTCACTTGTGCAACTTTTTTCCCGAACTAATTCATTCTGCCACTGCGGGAAAACAAGACGTCCAACTTGTTTCGTATCCATCGATACGCACGTGTTTACTTCCGAGGCCGGATCACCTGCCACATCTGAATATGGTAAGTGAGAGGCTGATTGTCGGTCTCTCGTCTGCCCTTCCATGTTTCTGCAGAGGTTGATGTATTATGCAGTTGGTGTCACAAGCTTACGGGCCTCGGGAACTGCGAAAATTTACCGAGCAGTTTATCACCGTACCCAGAAAAAGAAATCACCGACGAATTCGATACTCCCTAATGCGAAATTTGAGCTGGGCTCAAATTTCGCATTAGGGAGTATCGTAAACGTAAACAGCTCAGACACGTGACCTCCGGTGATCGGACGTGAGCAACGTATTCGGCGTCAGTCTGCCGATGGCATCCGAAACAAAAGCATGTCTCGATATAGTATAATAGCCGTGCCTTCGATACAGAATCTGTATGTTCGTGTGTGTATACTGTGTGCTGTATCGTTGTTTCTTTTCCTTTTCTTACTACATATGTAATTTCTCATATGGTTGTTTCTGCTATGCGAAAGCGAGTATATCCTTCACCATTATATAGCGTGACTAGGTCGCTTTCTTTTATTGTCATTTCAACAATAAAAAGAAAGGCGCGAACGCAGAGCGGTCCAGCAGCGCTCTAGCTAGAACGGTCGGATATTGTACTTCCGCGAGTGACAGCGCGTGTACAGTTTGTCGAGGATTGCGCAGAATCTGTCTACTGCGGTAATACTGTACCCCCCCCCCCCCCCTCCCCGCTTTCTAACCCTTATACCTTATACAAGAAGAAGACAACAGCCTCGTTACAGTAATTCTCACTTCCCTTACGAGAAAAACCGTCCGTTCTTGGCGCCCGTTTTCTTTCTGTTGGAGCTGGCGCGCGTGCTGGCTTACACAGGCGCCGCTTACGCCTTTGCCCGCGAAATACGCCAGTTAGGCCTAATTGGTCTCGCAGCCTGACGCCGTCGGTGCCAAATGCGCGCAATCGCGACTCGGAAAGAACGGTGCCTCTGTCAAGGCCGGGCTCTTACTCGTGGGGAGCGGCTAAAAGACAATACCGAGTCTTCCTCATCACGCTCGGGTGATGAACGTTTTTCTTCTTTCTTCCTTTTTTTTTTCTCCGGCACAAGATTGTGCTTTGTCTTAACATTCCGCTCGGAACGGTTTAATTTTTCATTAGGAATCCACAGCGCACGCTCCATAAGGGGGAAAGAAAGAATAATACTACGTAGAACATACGGTGATTACCAGAGGAGAATTCTTTCTCACCGCATTTTCCTTGAGTGAACTTTTACACAAGAACTGTAGTAGTATCGATGACGATTGGCTTCCTTTAGGAATTTAAGCATACAGTCTACAGAGAGTACAAATACGCCTGGCGATATAGTTTAGCAGAAACCCGCTAGGTGGAGAGAGGTAATTAAATGGAAAATGAGACATCCACCACTGAGTGGACGTCTCATTTTCCATTTGGTGGATGTCTCATTTTCCCTTTAATTACTTCTCTCCATCCAGCGGGTTCCCGCTGAACTTTTACGTCAAAATGCTTGCCTTTGCTTCGAGTTGTCGATGAATTCGACTTCGCCGGCCCTGCCGTCTGCTGGCCGCCTGGTTAGCTCAGATGGTAGAGCCTCGGAAAGGCGGTGGTCCCGGGTTCGAGTCCCGGACCAGGACGAATTTCTCTCCAATCGCGAGGCTTTTCTTTCGTGGAACCCGTATGGGTTTCCTTTGTAGCAATTGCTACGATTGGATGGATGGCTCATTTTCGTTTAATTACAAATACCCATATTTATGAAGTCCATAGATTACAGATCTCTATAGATTGAGTATAATAAAAGTGATTATAGACCTATATACGCGTATACAACCCACCACGGTAGCCTATATAGCGGCTATGGCGTTGATCTGCTGAGCTCGAGGTCACGGGATCGAATCCCGGCCGCTGCGATCGCATTTCAATGAGGGGGGCGAAATGAAAGCACGTCCGTGTACTTAGATTTAGGTGCTCGGCTATATAGGACCCCAGGTGGCCAAAATTATTCCTCGGCTGCGGCCTGCCTCGTAATCAGATTGCGGTTTTGGCACGTAGGACCTCGGAATCAAACTAATTTCAAATAATAGGCCCGTACAGAGTGAGCCTATATATGTATGAAGTCCTTGGATTATAGATAAGCTATAAATATTTCCAACACGAGCTCCCTGCCCTAGAGTTACTGTATACGCTACCATCGGTCTACTATGGTAATACTGCCCTCCCCTCCATAACCCTTGCCCCATATACAAGAAGAAGACAACACCCGCCAAGGTGGTGTGGTGGCTTCAGTGCTACTGTATATTCTACTGTATATATAGTAACTCTACCCTGGCCGTAGCTATGGCACCCTCTGGATCGTTGTGAACCTGTGTGGGAGCCCTCGCTCAAAAAAGCTACAGAAGCGGCAGTATGGGTGCTTTGTATTCACGCGCAACAGTCCAGAGAGTGGGTGCTCCATAAGCGTATGTAGTGTCGGTAGGTTTTAAAGCGAATGAGCCTTCTTTGGGTCTTTCGGATGTTTTCCTGATTAGTCGGCCGGTGGCCGATGGTCACATTCAGCAATGAAAACGTTTGCTCGCTCGCTCGTTCGTTCATTCGTTCGTTTTGGGCTGTTCGAGTACATTGATAATCATGGTCGATGGTTTCAGCAAAATTTGTTTTGTGATATATTTATTTTGTCTTATTGGATTGATCCGAATGACTTGCAAGTAATCGCACAAACTGCAGAATGTGCTGTTTTGTTCCCGTTTTTCTTTTCTTATATACAGTTAAGACTCGATCTAACGAAAGCCGATTTTACGAAGTTCCCGATATAACGAAATAATTCAAGCGTGGTCATCACTTCGCTAAATTGAGTTTCAACTGTACACATTAATTGTGCAAGTAGGCTTGCGAAAAATGCTTCGTTATACCGGAACGTTTTTTACACATTATCTCACCTCTTCAGCCTTTGATTATTTAACAATCTATTGTTTGTGGAGGAGCAGGCGATAAAATAGCTACACGGAAACGTTTTCAATTTTATCCAATAATTAACTGCCCCGTTTCACTAACTGTAACTGTTTCATGATGATTTTTCATGATAGCCGCTAAAATTTTCGATGCGCTTTAGTTATTGCTAACAACTTGACTTGAGTCTTTATTATTTTGTTCGCTATATTACTTTTATTGCATTAATTTAGGAGGTCCCACGTATAACTGCTGTCGTACTTATATTAAATATTGCCTTATTGAAATCAAAGCTCATGCTCGATTCCCCACGATGGAGAGGTCTATATATATATATATATATATATATATATATATATATATATATATATATATATAGGCTGTCAACAAACACCTCCTTTGAAAGTCTGTAGAGCGCAAATACTGTACTAAAAGAAATAGGCTTGTTTACGCCTCTTTAGACATTGACTTTGCAATGGAGAGACATAAGGAGTCTATACAGAGGCAGCGAGCTATGTTAACCGGAGGTAGTTCACGTTGACTAGCCTGCACAGGAAGAAGAGGCAAGGAAATCGAAAGCAGTATAGCAACAGTAGCAGACAGAGTTCTCAAAATGCATCGACAGAGTCCTTTAATACTTCATATACTCTAATACTGAAAGTGTTTAAAGGACAGTGGCATTACGTATGTCCGTAAAGCTCAGCAGCTTCATCAACGCGAACATATAGCCTGATGCGCGGAGTTCCTTTATAAGCACTGGCCGATCAGTTTTTGTTTTGTTCTTATATAGTGGACGACTGTCCAGTATATCCAGGATAGATAGATAAACTTTAATTCAAAAATAGTTTTGTCTTGCCCCAATCGCTAATGGTCGGGGCCCCTAGTTCAGGGCTCCGCTGGCTCTTGCCATCTTCTCTGCTCTCTGGATCAGCTTGAGCTGGTCGTCGAGGGCCGAGCTGGACAGCAGTGCCTCCCATTGCTCCCTCGTGGTGTTCATGTCATGGTGTTCTATGTTGTGTAGCGTGCACTCCCACGTAATGTGGTATAGGGTTGGTGTGGCCCCACATCACGGGCATTCGTCCCTGTAGGCTGTAGGGTGCAGGCGATGTAATATGTGTAGGTTCGTGTAAGTGCCTGTCTGGAGCCTACGCCAGGCAGCGGCATCCTCCGTCTTTAGTATTCGATGGGGTGGGGGATATCGCAAGCGACTCCCTCTGTGGTAGTTAAGGATGGCTGAATACTCGGGGTCAACTGGGTCAGGGTCATCTGCAGTCGGCGTGATGAGTGCTCGGTTATGTGCAAATTCTCGAGCTGCTCTGTCGGCATACAGGTTACCCGTGATGGCAGCGTGACCCGGTATCCAAATGATGGTTATGATGGTGTTGTCGTCAGTGTCCTCCTTGGGTATTTGGGCTAGGACTTGTGCCGCAGGTCATGCGATTCTTCCCTGTAGGAAGTTGCGGCAAGCCTGCTGGGAGTCCGTGAGTATCGTCAGTGGTTTGCTTGCGTGTTGGCCTTCGCGGATGGCTAACGCGATGGCCAGCTCTTCGGCTTCCGTGATCGTGCAGGGGCGGGTCGATGCACTGGAGGTGACGTGGCCTCGGCGGTCGCAGACCACTGCCACTGCGCCCTTTTTCTTCGTTCCGTACATAGCGGCGTCCGTGAAACGGGCCGTGGTATCGAACCTGAATGTTTTCTCTATGTATTGGGCCCTCGCTTTCCTCCTTCCGGAGTGTAGGTTAGGGTCCATGTTGCGTGGTATTGGGGCAATGTGATACCTGTCCTGGACGTGACGAGGTATCGTGCAGGTTTCTTGAGTTCGTATTGTTGTGGCTTTGAAGCCCAAGGTTTGTAGGACCTGCCGGCCCGCGTGAGTCCGCGCAAGTCTCTGTTGTTGTGAGACCTGAAGGGCTTCTGTGAGTTCGCTGAGGATGTTGTGTAACCCCAGCGCCAATAATTTCTCAGTCGATGTACTCATCGGCAGGCGGAGAGCGATCTTCAAAGCCATCCTCAAGAGCGTGTCGGCCTGTTTCGTCTCGGATTGTGTGAGATGGTAGTAGGGCAGGCTGTATGTGATTCTCCTCACCACCAGGCTTTTGACCAGTCGGAGTGTGTCCCCTTCCTTCATGCCTCTATTCTTGGATGTTACGCCGGATATCATGCTTGATATCGCCTTGACACTGGTTTTGAGGAGCGTAAGGGTGTGTGTAGCACGCTGGTTAGACTGCAGCCACATGCCCAGCACCCTGAGCAATGACGTTTCTGGTATGAGGCTCCCGTTGAGGTGTACCTCGATTTTTCGTGTTGGGTCTGTGGGGACTGTGTGGTTACCCCGGCCTCGCCAGACTCGTATGAGTTCAGATTTCTCGGGCGAGCATTGTAGTCCCCGTTGGCTGACGTATTCTTGGACGAGGTCAGCTGCAGTTTGCAGCCGTTCTTCTTCAATAAGGGACCCTGTTGTGGTCCAGAATGTTTTGTCGTCTGCGTAGAAGGCGTGGCGGAGGCCTTCTACGTCCTGCAAACTGAAAACTGAGGCCGATCATGGCGACATTGAATAGCGTGGGTGAGATGACTGCTCCCTGTGGTGTGCCCTTGTTGGCAGGGTGGTATACTGCAGTCTGGATCTCCCCAATCTTCAGCTCTGCCGTGCGGTGGCTTAGGAAGCTCTGAACGTACTTGTACGTTCGCTCACCGCAGTTGGTGTTGGCGAGCCCTTCTAGGATTCCTTGGTGGCTGACTTTGTCGAAAGCTCCTTTGATGTCGATTGCTAGGAGGGCATGTTCGCCGCTGCGGGGAACATTGCTGAGGACTTCTTCCTTGATTTGATTTATATCCAGGACTGAGCGCGCCGCTTGCCTCTCGGTACTAAAGCGGACTTTGCTACAGACTAAAGTACAAGTCTTTAAGAATTAAGGCGAAACGGTCGATGACGTGCCTATAGGCAATCTAACCGCATTACTGCGAAGGATCGGCGATCCGAGAGGCCTGCTTACGCAATGAAGCGCCTTTAAGGAGCTGCAGTTTACGGCGCATAGACGACACTTGACACACAAGCGACGCTCTGCGTCACATGCACCTTATTTTCTATTATATAATTTTTATTTTTGCGATCCACGCAATGCACAAACCGACGTATACCTGGCAATTCGTCAAGCAACCTGCTCTGCCCAATCCTGTGTGTAGTATGCGATACGTGACGTCGACCCGTCTCTTCGGACATTGGACAAGCGGAGTGATTCATCGTTATTAATCGTCGTTCGGAGCCCTGCATATAGGAAGAGATACGGGCATGGAACGCAGAGGGTATCGGCGGTTGGCCGTAGTATAGTGGAGAAAGGGAAAAGAGAACATATCTGCAAGGGGAGAGGGGAGGGAGAGGGAGGGGTGGTGCGGAGATTACTCAGATTTTAGAAAGGGTTACATTTGTCGGATGGCCTAATTGAGTGAGTTTTACCTCAAACGTAAGTGCGTCCTCATTTCCTTGATTACGTGCCCGTTATCAGTTATCTTATATCGAAACGAGCTGCACATTCGAAAAGGACACGCAAGCTTTAACGACTCGCTGACAGATAGCAGAGCGTCGTACGAGAAGCAGGACAAGGTGGGTGGTATAAACGCCAGTGTTGGTGGGTGTTCTCGGGGTGTTTTCTTACGCTTATTTCCTTCTTTCTTTCATGTCCCCCTTTTTTTTTTTCGTCAGCGCTTCTTATCCGCTGAGTGATAAGCGCTTCGCCTCTGCATCTTCCTGATGTTCGTTCACTCGTTTTTTAAAGCCCGTGCTTCTTTTTATTCGGTCTATAGACATTCATGTCGAACGTGGTGTCTCACACCGCGAGCAGGCATATCACCACATGCTCTGCCAATGTACGCGGCATCTGATAACGCTCTTATCTCACACGCTGCCGAAGCAGCGGCAACACGCGAAGCGCCGTCTCGGGCATGGTGACCTGCTGACCACACGGCATCACACAGTTCGTCTATATATATAGCTCCCTCGACCGCACCCAAGCCTCGTCTTCGGCACGTGTCCGCAATGTTGATCGAGTGTCTGGGAAAGTCGAGTTATCGCAAGCCAGCGCTGATGGGCGCGCAGGGCACCGTGTATGTATTATAATTTGTCGCGTAACTTCATGACCGCCATGTATGCGACTATAGTTCATCGTTTATATACTATCATCTGCCATCCCGACCCTCTCTCCCTTTTCCTGTCTCCGCCCTTTCCCTTAACCCCAACTCCGTTTCATCGACGTCCGTGCAGTGGAGCGAATGCTATATATGGGAGGCGTCGGCCAATCACGGCAGAGAAGCCGAAGAAGGAGCCCCTCCATTGTCCGTCCCTGATAGCGCGACGCCAACTGAATGGAAGCTTCACGGAAGGATTAGTATAGAGCACAATGGACGAGCCATTGTTCCTTATCTGTAACTCTTAGCCGGATCTCGTTACACCGATTGGCTGACGCGATATATCTCACATATTCGTAACCTTCGGTGCACCGTACAGAATTTGGTGAAACGCAGTGCATGTATAGTGAGTAGCGGCAGGCCATGACACGTGCTCATTCGAACCTCTCTCCTTCTATATCAATTTGCTTGAGATACACCGGGAATCGTTAGACATCTAAGTGGGGCGAATGACGCAGAACACGGAACGCCTCGCGATGCGCGGGTATATTCTGTGCGCGTGTGTGTTCCTGCCCGCATGTTATCTACATACACGACGGGCCCGCTGTGCAGTTAGTGCATCTACCCAGCACCGCGAGTAAGTGGCGCTGCATTCGTTGATTTCGAAAAGGCAGCTCTCTCTCTCTCGCTCCGGGAAAACATGCCGAACCTCGAATCCCCTTTTTCCAGTGTTCTCGTGTCTGCTTGATGCTACTGGCAGGAGCCATGGCCTTTAACATGGGTTGCGCCGTTGCGATCTCTGAGGCCATACAGGAGCCATGAGATTTTCTACAAATATTACTAGAGGGATATGTGGAGCTAGTGCATAGGTGCAGGTATGGCGGTTCAGTCAACCATTACCTGGATTTGGCTAAATTTCATCTACCTGGCTTCAAGCTCGGCTTGCCGGTCCCTACGTGGGACTAGCCGGGTGGCGCGGGGTGTCCCCTGCGTCTTCTCTGGACCTCAATAAAGTTATTTCACTCACTCACTCACCTGGCTTCAAACGACTTACGACTGCTACGAACTGTTACGAACTTCAAACGACTGTTACTCGGTAAATTGATAATTTCCAACGAACTATTGCGTTATAAATGCAACTCTTGGCAGTGATTATGCATTTGCGCCGAAAATTATTACCTTCGTGCGTTTAGGAAATGAACATGATGGCTTGGAAATTTAAAATGTAATTAAGCATAATAAATGGCGCTATATGGATGTCTGAAGCCACAAGCCCTAAGATTAGGCAAATTCACGTACTATATACTGTCACGTTGTAGTGAAGGTATGGTAGTACATGATTGCCTTTGTATATAGCTCAACGATCACAGCGCCAGAATCTGCCCTAGTGCTTTATGTAGGAAACTCTATGGCTGGAGCACAGCAGCGCCATTTTTTTTATTAAAACGTAAAAAAAAACGCATATTGGCTACAATTGAGTCCATCGCGCAGTTTCATCCGTGACATATAATATAACCAAACGATCAAAGCTGTAGACCACGTTCATGTCCCAAGTCCTTCTATCGCGCGTACTCTATACAGCCTTATTTTGGGGATACTTGTGAATTAGCCTTTCAGTAGAGCTTTGACTATCTGGAAGAAAGCTGCAATTCGGTTTTACATTACAAAATTTCCTATTTTAGATCGTTTGCGAGACGCACGAATTAGCGCATTTAATGCACTTCTCATTCGTTTTCAAATGCTGGGTGTAAGGAACGATCTTAGCGCTATCATTCTGATATTTTGAACTAGCGATTCGATAGCCTTTTTTTTTTTTTTCTTTTTTAGTAGCCCAATAAGTGAAGGCAGGATTTTAGTGATTCGTTACGAAAGACGGGTCAGCAGTTCACAATTATATAATTGGGCAGTTGTAGTGTACCTGAATCAGAGCAGCGGAGTCTCTATACAACGACGTCGGAAGCATCGTTGGACGTCCAACACGCTTCGAAAGTGTGGAGTTCAAATTACTGATACTGCCACGGCCAAAATAACCTGCGGTGCTATTGTGGAAATTTTCGAATTCTGCCATCTGCTGTCCGATCGGCTCAAAACTCAAGCACGGCGAATTCGACATTTCAATGTCCAGGGGTGCGATCTCGTGTAACGGTTCGCAAAGCGAACCGTACGCTTCCCGAATCGTTACAAGATCGCATCCCGCCGGAGCATTTGAAGCGGGCAGTTCCGTAACTGTTATAGCGATGGCTACAAACTCCGCCGAGTTCGCGCGCCTTTTTTCCCACGGCCGCTCAAAACAGATCGCCATTTCCGCACTCCTGTCGAGCTCCAGACGACAGCTGGGAGTGATCAATAACCCTCGTACTCCTCGCAATGCTAATCACGCGATAACCGACGAGCACAGCGTTGCGACCAGCGAAGACCGGAGTAACCCCGCTGCTCAGTTAAGGAATGTGTCGACAAGTGCGGAACAAAACCGCAACACGCACACAAAAGGGAAAACGACCCTTCAAGAACTGGCCCGCGTCAGTCTCTGAACGGCATTCATCGCTTGACCGGAACGCGAAGCGGACGACGTTGAAAAGGAGGGTCCGTCTGCGGAAAAAAAGCGCGCAGCAGACGACGACGACCACCCGAGCAGCAGCGTCGTCTGCTTCGCGTATCCATCAACATCCGCGCCAGCAGCCGCGCGAGCCGTCAAAGAGCGCGCATCACGCCCCGTTCTGGGGGGCGTGATTTATTGGCACGAGGATTTAACGCTAATTCCTCTAATGGCCCGTTTGCACCCATTCACCGCCGGGCGCTCGACAAAGAAGGAAAGATACGCCCCCACGCGCGCAGTGTGCAGTGTCCACAAGAGACACACCGCCGCCACCGGAACCGGCACACACCGCGTGGGACCACAAAACGCAAAACCGCAAAGAGGGTTGGTGGGTGGGTGAATCCTCGCATTCGCGTCAAAAGAAACAGAAAGGTGCCGAAAACAGGTTTTTTTTCTTCGTCGGTTCTGAATACGTAGCAGACGAACGGTTAGGGCTACCCGTGTCGTCTGCTTTGAGGGGCCTCCATCGGAATTCTTCGTCGAGAAGAAGCGGAAGGTGTGGGAGCATTCGCACGTCTTTCGCTTCCCCTTCTTCCTCAGACGGGGCAACGCGATGTCCCGCTGTCTCGGACGACGTTTATCGCCGCGTGAGCACTTTGTCGACTCGCCGAAGTACAAACGTTGGTACAAACTGTGTCGGCGAGCGAGTTCCGCTAGCCTTTTCTTCTGTTTTCCTCTCGTGTTTGGCAGGCTGCGGTGGTTTCCCTTTTCAAGGGCTTCGGCGGTTATAGGAAAAAAAAAAAAAAAAAGGCGTGCGTATACCGCCGCCGCCTCGGCTTCTGTGGAACTCGAGAATGTTGGCGGGACGGTGTGCGTCATCTCAAAGGATGCGACGCCGACCCACTGCCGACAGTTCGCACGGATGGCCCGGCCGAAACGTTGTACACACTGCGGTGGTCTGTAGGAAGGAATGCCGGGAAGGTCCGGAGACGGTGGAGCGGTTGCTTGCGGCATGCTTCTTACAGGGGAAAACTGACACCGCTGAAGATGGATTCACTTGTCGAAGCGCTCATAGAAACACTGCTTACCATACGTTCTGACGCTTCTGTACACGAAGCCTTTCTTTTTTACTCCTTTTATCTTCCAGGAAGCACTCGGATAACCCGATTCGCTTCGTATCGTCACGCTCGAGAATTTTTTCAAAGACTCACGCTGACTGCTACGGAAGCGGAGGTGACGCTTAGAAGACTCGACTTCGCCTCTTCGAGTCTATATATGCGAAAGTCAAGGGTGCCAACGTTGACTTCTCGCTATAGGTGAAAGATCAATCAGTCAGTCGAAGACGTTCCCGAGGCTTTAACGCCGATCTGGCGCCCAATCGTCACGGATGAGGATTTTAAAGGCTGTCCGCTGGCTCCGGAACTTGGTCACGCCTGGCGATTTTGGCTTCTTCGAATTTTAATAAAGCCGCGGACGCGACAGCGACGGCCTCTCGCTGGCAAATGATCGATCAAATCCACACGCAAACAAAAGCTGACAGGGATGCTATCTGTAAAGCAGCATCGTGGAAACGGGGCCACACCAACGGTTAGCCCTTACTCACCTGTGTGGGGTAGTCGCGGAGCTCAGACGTAAATGGGTGTCCGGTTCTTCTTATACTGCATCCTCCTGTGACCCATCTTACGACGCGAATATTTTGCCAGAAATTATTAGGTTGCACAAGTCTTGAGTTTAAAACCGTATAAAACGCATTTCTCTCATATCGATAACAATTACACGGATACTCGAGATACGCGCCGTCGTGTTGTCCAGCTATGTACTGCGCAAGCGCGGCCCACCCATGGAGGGTTAGAAGGCCTCCAGAGACGCGCAGTGCCTCTGTATACGTATTAATAAAATTAAATTAAAAAATCCGCCTCCATTCCACCCTATGAATGTGGCGCAACTGCGTTATTGAACTAATTTCGAATTTCTCAAAAGTAAAATGTGTTGGAAAATTCGTAAAGTGCGAGTTACACACAGCGTACAGACACGATAATCAGCATCGGATTGTAATTCGAATGTATACGATAAAACATAATTCTGTTACGCTGAAACTGGAACACAAACCCCTTTTTCCAGCTGCCGTTTTTTGGGTGATCACGCCATGAAAAATCCCGACCAACTAGAGGCTAACAGCTGGGTTGAGTTGTAAACGCTGAGTTGACACAAGCAGTGAAGGATGAGTCGGCAAAAAAAAAAAAAAAAAAAAAACATTGAATTCGGCTAAGCAGAAGTGAAGAGCAGAAGGCAGCCGAGGGCGAAGAAATAAGTGAAGCGAACAAAATAGAACCTCAGAGCATGCATTGACGAACTACAGTGAAGAGAAGACGACGACGACGACGACGACGACAACAACAACAACAACAACAACAACAACAACAACAACAACAACAACAACAACAACAACAACAACAACAACAACAACAACAACAACAACAACAACAACAACAACGACAACACATTTCGGTAAACATCAAAGAAAGCTTCGCATATATCAATGAATGCGTGGGATCCGCCGCCTTTTTTCTCCAGCGTTACGGAGATTTGGCACTGTCTGTAATGTAATTCCCAATAAATTTGACGCCATGCATTTACGTGGTTTTTCTCGGCCCAGAGTAGGCGCTCGACATTAAAGTACGCGCATTTCTATATTCTGCGTATACTGTTATGATTGGTGACGAATTGTAAGAATGCTTTACCACTAGTGAAAAATACAGTTAAACCTCGATTTAACGAATTCAACGGGACCCTAAAATTATTTCGTTAAATCGAGAAATTCGTTAAACCAGAAGTTTGGTAATCAAGTTTCTTTGAATTGAGGTTTGACTGTTCAACGCTGCAAGTATCAAGTCATGTCAATTCTTGTATTCCGTTTAATTACATAAGTGAACAATAATTATTCAACTTCGAAAATATTAAAGGGACATCGAAGATCGACAAACAGTAAATATGTTTAGATTAATACGTATTCTTTCAAAACTCCATTTCCGACAATTCGTTGGTATAAGACGTTGATTAGTTATAGAGAAAAGAATGGCCATTAAGTTCAATTTCTTGATTTTCGCGCTGAAAATTCCTGGGCCTGTGCGTCACTGTGACGTCACGCATGTCAACGTATTTTCTCGCATTTCTGAGCCCACGTGGCCCAGTAAAAGCTTCGCATTTAAGAGTGGAACGCGACAGCATTCACAGATGCCTGGCTGTTTGTAACACTTCCCGGCCACTTGCAGCTTTTTTTTTTCTTTTTTTTTTTTTTTGACCTTCGCCTCCGCGCGTCGCTACCGGAGTTTCTGCGTAACAGAATTATGTTTTCTCGTATATTCAAATTACAATACGACGCTATCATGTCTGCAGGTTGTGTTTTAAGTTGTACTTTACGATTTTTCTGACGCAGTTTACTTTGAGAAATTCAATTAGTTCAGTATCGCCTCTGCGCCACGCGGAGGGCCTGCGTGGTTGTGGTTCGGAATAATTTTTCGCCAAACGACTGGTCGGCGCCGACACCGGATTTTTGGCGAAACGGGGCCCTGAACGCTGTCGCGTTAAAACTTATTGAAACTTGCTACGTTCAGTCTTTGTCTTTAATAAAATACAATGCAGTGCATCTTTACCGATAAAAAAAAGTTACGTAGGCCAGAGGAGACGCCGTCGAAATCTGTGACGTCATGGCGAGTTAGTGTGGGAAGGCGGAGTGGCCACCCGCGATTCGCTTTCGGGTCTTTTCTGGCTTAGCGAGCATTGTCTCACCGTAAATGCTGATTTATTAAAATTATTTTTTATTTTTTTGTTATTGCACAAACGTAATTGACAAAATACAGCTCAGCTTAGCTATCTCTTCAGTGTCCCTTTAAAATAAAATATACACACACAACATAAAAACAAAACTTACACTGAACGCGGCTGTACAATGGCTTCCACTTCTATATACAAGCGCCTACCGCGCACTGCATGCGATAATCGGTGTGTCCGATGGAAAAAGAAACGTTACATATTGTCTAAAGCGCGCGAATTTGCGTGCACTATTAATTTCCCGCATTCTGTAAGTGATCGCAATTACCGCAGGAATAGTTTTTTTTTTTCTTTAGCGTTACAGACTCGTTTTATCCACGGCTTTTCACATCAGCCGGTTGTCGTAATGCGTCGTCGCATAAAATAGCCGACGTAATTGCCGCGTAAGCAATTAGCGTCAGACATACTAGATCATGACGCAGCTCTCAGAGCGATAATGTATAGCTGCAGGGCATTCGATCCGACTGAAAATGCTGCCGTCGTCATTTCCCACGGGCGTCGTTGTGACATAGTAGTTGCTGTTTTCGGCGTTGCTGTGCCAGCGCTCTACATAGATACGAAAGTATATGGCCGGCATTTGTTCCAGTCGTTGTAGTTGTCGCTGTTCAATAGAAATGACACCTAAGCCAGGATGGGGGATAGGCCAATGTTCAGCGCTGGTATCGACACGGGATTGATCTCAACTCCCTGCTATAACTAACTTGATAGTAACGATTGCCAACAAATATAAAAGACAGAAGAACATGACGAAGGTGCTGAAAGCCGGGAGTGCTGATTTTTGACGAAGGTCTAGGGGAAAAGGAAACTACATTATTATTCTGAAAAAAAAAAATGTTGATCTAGCACGTGCGCCGCGTACGTGTTTCTTGCATTCCTTGTTCTTTCTTTAGTGCTAGTAAACAAATGCGATTTATCCGCATTGGAGTAGCCGCGGCTACTCATGTACACTCGGCAACAAGAGGAAGAAAAGGACGAAACGTCTGAACTTCTGTCAAGCAACCACGAAGATAGCTATAAAAAGAGCACGCGGGATCCCGATACACCACGTGAGGCGTTCCGGTTTAGCCTTATATCTCCTGCATCCGAAATGAGCAGGTTCGCCCTTTGTTTCTCACGCGATCTTACGCTATAAATTGCGTGGCGACGGTCGGCGCGAGGTAGACAAGCTCGTATAGTCGCCGCAACGGCAAAGCAACAAAACAGCTGGGCTCGCCGTTTTCTAACAATGTCCGCTTCCAATACAGATTGACGAGTGAGCGGCCGTGAATCTGCTAATGGCTGCGCGGCTCGTATGGGCAGACAACGAGAGAGTCACGCTACATATAACCACGGGGACACGCTATACACTATATAACGGGTCCTCTCTCGTGCGCGCTGCTCTCGCCGGAGCTCATCTTTCTCACAGCTAATTCGGACGCTAATCGACGCGCGATTAGGCTTAACCGGACGACCGACCGATCGACCGACGGGGCGAGGCTGAGACGGCCTCATGCGCGCGTCTCTCATGGGGTTCCGTTCGGGGACGCGTTTGTCGAAACGCGACACACCATGCCGTGTCTCTTTGTTGATCGAGCGACGGCCGGCGTCGCGTTGCTGTGACGTCACGGGGACGCAACTGCGTGAGAAGAACGGCGCGGCGTCCGTCTCACGGACCGACTTGTACGAGAAGGGTTGCTCGATAACTTGATTGTGGGTCAATGCCGGCGGTCTCACACTCACCCGCGGAGAAGCGGTACTAGTAAGAGTTGCGAGCGCGTGCTACAAGCGAGAGCTGTTAAACGAACGACGCCCTCTCTCTCTATCTGCGGGAACGCGCGGGATCCGTATAACTTGCGCGGTTGTATATACGCGGTTTGTTTCGGTTTTCGCGGTCGGGTCGCTTAAAAACGCGCCGTCGTCTGCTGTTCCCGTCTGCTCGCTCGGCGGTCCTGTCGTCTGCTAACGCGGGTGGCCGGCCCGCCGGGCGGAACAAGGTTGCCGTAGATGCTCGGCAGGCGGCGCCACGAGTCAAGAACACGTGACGCGAGTCGTCAAGAACAAAGCGAGAGAAACAGAGACGCTAAATTGAACGCAAAGGATGAAATCAAACGAACAAACAAACAAACAAACAAACAAACAAACAAACAAACAAACAAACAAACAAACAAAATGACCACAGATAGATAGATAGATAGATAGATAGATAGATAGATAGATAGATAGATAGATAGATAGAAACTTTATTGGTGAAAAAGGAAGGAGGGTTTGTGGAGTAGATTGTCGGAGGTCTACAAATACGGCAAGAAAGAAATCGGGATGGACAATTTGTAGCACAACACACAGGGCGGTGCCGTGCTTCTTGAGCACAAAAAAATACCGAAGAAAATATTAGCAACATTATTAGGCATGTGTCTGCTGCAGCAAAAGTCCGGCAACGACTCGACACTTCGAAATTGGAATGCCGAGATATTTTCCCAGCAAGACCCGTAGAAAACACCCGCCTTACAGAATTGCTGGTATTCATAGCTGATGGGAGCGTTAACTGGTCAGCGGTCGAGATAACCAACATACAATAATGGTGGAGAGAAAAAAAAAAGTAGGGAAGAAATTAGGGGGGGGGGGGGGGAGCCTAGGGTAATTACAGGTTTAGGTAATACTGCAGTATCGAGATAGAGGTAGAGAGGATATAAAGTGGAAATCGGCAAGACGCTAGACTGCAATAGATGTATAATAAAGCCTGATTAACTCAAGCAGGCTATAGCTTACTATCTGTCACCGCCCCGTTTCAAAAGAGCACCCATCAGGAATCATCACGCATAGTGCCCCTGTATATTCTCCAGCAGGGAGAATATACAGGGATATCAGCATATACGCGGGCACTAAGAATACGAGGGCGATAACCGAGCAATGATCCGTACAAGACAGACTCACACAGGAAGATGGGCACTTTAAACGATAGACACTGGTAGAACGAGGAATGCCAACGTCATCAAGATGAGTTGTCTTCGTCAGGGCAAAGGGTGTTAAAAATGAAATCCGAGAGGCGAAGGCAACACACAGCGAATACACTTTCTTCTTTCCACGCCTCTTTTCCTCCTTCCGCCGAATGTTCCTATAGCATATAATACAGTTATCTTGGTTTTAAGTTTTAACTTTATCGACATCTAATCTAATTTGGCTCGTGTCACTTGACTGCCAGGCCCGGTTCCATCATGGCAGCCCTCCACAAGTTCACTTATGCGCCCGGAAGGCCGCACTATATACAGGGTGTCCCAACTATCATGCACCAAGAGTTAAGAATAAGCAATTTCCACGTAGCTGGACAGAACCAAGGTAAAGTTGTTTGCCGTCGCTTGGAGATACTCAGAGTATTTTTCTGCATTCCGCCTAATTCGTTAATTAGTCTTAACTAATTAATCAACTTCTCAATTATTATAATTAGATGAAAATTGTAGAGCAACTCCCGGTACAGCTTTGTGTTGCTCAATACGCGCCGCATAAAAGTGCTCTTCCGAGCGTGAAAGAAGCCCGCGAATACACGCAAAGTGCCTCTAGCGGCCAGTCGCTCGCAGTGTTGCCAGGTCGGACGAGGCGGCGCAGCCCCCAAAGCAAGATAAGTTGTAGCCCAAATGTAGCCAGACACAAAAAGAGCAAAAAAAAAAAAAAAAATTGTAGCTAAGTATGTCCATTTTATTTGCAGTTTTATTAGTACATACATTTATTTTCACGTTCGACTACGGCAATCCTTTTTTTGCACAACCCGTCGTAACAAAATGTCCCGGACCGTCAATCCTTCGCATCAACAACACCGCCAAAGTGAAGCTTGCACGAAGAACACTTTTTGGTTGGCCCCAGAAACTCTCAAGTGCCAGTAAATCGCCCCAGAGGGCGAAAAAAGAAAGACGCAGGCAAATCGAAACAATTGGGCCTGATGCTTTCGAATGTGATGCACAACATGACATGAGGTCTTAGGCAACTGCGCAAGTAATTAGTAATAGCATTTTCTCGAATTAGGTAAGAAATGGCAACCGAAATATTCGCCAGTTTGCGCAAAACACACTTTGTCTCATCGTCTTATCTTGTTTTCTCTTTCTTTCACAATTAGCTTGGCTCGGGTTAGCTGGGACACACTCTATATAGTTTCCATTTACACCAACCTGGCCTCCATCTTAGGTCTCTAGTACCCCAAGAGGATGCATTAAAAAAAAAGTGAGAGACGACAGATGCCAATCATTGTTTGAATCGGTCTAAGCGAAGCTTTAAAAGATTACTGCGCAATACGACACATCAGTGTAGAAAGCGCTCAGTCGTTTTCGGTGACGAGCCCGTCCCCAAGGTAGCTCGCTCGAAATGGTAAAAGCCGCGACGGCGCCCAAAGAGCAAAGGTAAACGTCAAATTGATAACAGTGGTAATCCTGCGAAAACCGGTTATTGTAAGAAAGCAAACCATGTTTATGTGCTAATAATAATTGCTGGGATATTGCGTGCCAAACCGCGATATGATTATGAGTCATGCCGCAGTGGGGGACTGGGGATGGCGTTTCTGACCGCATGGCGTTCTTTAACGCGCACCTCAATCTATGTTCCCGGGTGTTTCTGCATTTCGCCTCCATCGAAATCTGGCCGCCGTGGCCGGCAATCGAACCCGCGTCCTCGAGCCAGCAGCGCGACACCTCACCTGCTAAGCTAACACGGTGGGTGATGTTCGTGTGACGTGGAGCAGTGATGTCATCGTGGCAAACATGTTCCGATATTCTCACAATGGGTACCTGCATCTGTGACGTTACGGGCAAACTATCTCTGCGTAAAAGCACCAGGACCCACCTTTGAGCTCGGGTTCTTGCTCCCATTCTTTTTACACTTCCTCGCATACTTGGCCCACTTCCCCATGGTTCGACTCTCCTCTAGTGGCATCCGTTTCTGTTCTCATCGTCACGAACGATCGTATGAGAATTTTTAATATCATTCAGGCAGAGCGCTGCATGACTCTGCTTCCTCATAACGCTTCTCATCTGACACGAATGGGCAGATATTTTTTTCCCCGCCTCTCGCACAAGACGTCCACCAACGAGCAGGAAGATGTCTGGAAAGCTTACCTTGAGAAGCATGGAGCAGGTCGAAAGCAGTGCCCGGCGCGATACTTCGCCCAGAAGCCGTGGTCATGAACGCACTGGAGCGTGTCATATACCCGTACTTCCCTTCTTTCATTACGACCCTATTTTACTGCTCTCCCTTTCTGAACATGGCCACGTTAGTAGCAGTGTGCTGTAACACCCTCTACTCCCAGGCTCATCCCGATGCCCGGGTATCGGGTGTCTGATGACTGAAATCGATAACACGAATATGAGACGAATTTACTGGCGCAAATGTCAGCACGGTGTAACTTTAAGTGCATCAAAGATCAAAGCCACCGGCTCAGGACAACGGCGCAGAGAAAGGGGGGGGGGGGCGATTTCGCGCACGCCCACACGCACAGCCGGGCCCTGCCGGCTCGGCCAGCTAAAAGATAGCCTTCGAGATTAGTTTCTACTCGATTTGCTTCTACTCTGGAGCGTGGATTAGGGCGCCACTTATAGCCCAAAACAAAGCCAGCTCGCAAATTTTCGGTAGGCCAAATATAGCCACATAGCCAACTAGCCCAAGTCGATGCCAAATTTTTTTCCTGTAGCCCAATTTGGCTATATATAGCCAAACTTGGCAACACTGGTCGCTCGGCAATTTCGCGTGTATTCGCGGGCTTCTTTCACGCTTGGAAAAACACTTTTATGTGGCACGAAATTGATTCAGTTCAGTTGATTAATTATGCAATTAGGCGGAATGCGGGAAATAATCTCAGTATCTCCAAGCGACGGCAAACAACATTACCTTGGTTCTGTCCAGCTACGTGGCATTTGCATCTTCTTAAATCTTGATACATGAAAGTTGGGACACCCTGTATACTAACAAGGGTGGCTGCGAACCCTACACGCAAGCGCTGTGCCAATCATGGTGCGATTTTTGCTTTTCTCTTTATACTGGACCCAATCAAATTCTGCTTGCAGTATAGTTCTTTCTTTTTGCTTGTTTGTTCATTTAATTCTCGTTTATTTCGTTCTTTCTTGCTGTAGATGCACTTTTTACCTCCTGCTACGTGAACAACCTCCTTCGTTGGTACGGCATGAGCTATGTTTTTTGAGGTGTAAAACGCAACTGACTTGGCGCGGCGGAGGCAAGCCAGGCGGCGAATCACATCGAAAGCCAGCGAACGGAATTAGAAAGGAGCTGTTCAGGAACGGCTGTTCAGATCTATGACGTCATGTAAGCCTGGTGGTGGAACGTAAGAGCGGTGTTGCTCCCGGTTTTTCGGTTTGTGTCATTTCTTGCACACCAAGCCTCCTCTTACGTGGCTGAAGAAGGGTAATTTACTTATACGCAGCTTAATTTAGCATTCTTCTTTAGAGTCCCCGCTTCGAGACGAGAAAAGAAAAAAAAACGAGCTAAAGTTCCCATGAAACTGTGTTTTGTCTTGATTTTTTAATTTTCGTTGAAACGAGGGAGGGGAAATGAAAAGGACATCACTAACAATCGACACGTCCCGCTGGACTACACCTACCACAGGTTACGCACAAAAATAAAAGCTAAGTGTAAGAAAAAGAAAGCAAAAGAAAAAGATTTGCCCGTTCGCGCCGTCTGCCTGCAAGCAGACGACTTGTCGTCGAGTGACAGACGAGCAGACAAACACTCGCCTTTATCGTCTGCTACTGCGCGCATTTACACACACACACACACACGCACGCCCTTTTACCCCCTTAGAGAGATGTTATACGAGGAGGGGCCTAATCCCCAGCGCAAACATTCCGCCGAAAGCTTGCCGTCCATTCAGTCAAGCCTTGCCCTCTCTCGTGAAGGAGGACGCAGCCAGATCCCGAGGCGGCTGACGTAACTCGCTCCACTCGGTATACCTGGCGCGCGCGGTTAACCGAAATGTGTCACCAAGTCCTGTTTTTATTTGCTTTTTTTCTTTTACCTCCTCTTTCTTTGCGGTTGAGCGTGGGGAGCTAGGTTGTTTGAGATTCGCGCGTTTGCTCCAGCAGACGACAAACGAAGTCGTGACTTTGACCTCGGCTGCCACTTTGGCTACGGACTTCGCGCGGGAGCGGTAGCAGCTGCGGCTTGGAATGGCTAGCAAACACATTACCGCCCGCTATGTGCGAGACGCGACGTCTCTGGCAAGGCACGCCTCGAGCCTGCCGGCGGCCGGCGTCTCGAAATCAGTGTCCCAGGAGTGGTGTTCTCGATGTTGCCAGATTCCGCCATGTTGGCGTCTCTCATTGGTCCAGACGACGGCTACGGCATCTCCGATTGGCTCAAAACGTTGCAATTGCACAATCTGTCACTGTCACGCTGTGCAGTTCGTTTATAACGCGTGTTCCAGCTAGCGTTAGCCAAGCTGTTTAACTAAGAAAAAAAAGAAGGCATTTGAAAAACACGGTGCAAGATGAAATTGTAAGACATATGGTGTTCGGTAGTAATAATTCTGACGAACGAACACCGAAGGTCTTAAAATGGTGTTTCCTACCGTGTTTCCAAATTATACTCTTTTTTTTTTCAACACCTTGGCCAAAGTTAGCTGGGACACCCTATATATGTTAAGCCATGAGAGAAAGGTACAAAACATGGTGGCGAAAGTCTCAAAGGCGACAAGGATGCCGCCCAAGTTCGACAAATTAGAGAGTTTTTAGACTCGCAATGCCGGACGAAAACGCACCGGGAATCACAGTGAATCTTACCGTCTGGAAAAAAATGCAGCAAATACTGAGATCCGTATCACCGCATTATCCGGCCATATCTCCGATATATATACTGAAACGTGGCTAGGCTCAAGCTTTGTTAGTGACGTCATATACTTCATTGAAATGTGGTGGTATTCAATGTTACATGTATATATGTTTAGGACAACTGAACAGACCTTACCATTCTGCGGCTTGCTTGCAATACAGATATTAAGTGAGGCAACGGATCGCTGAACTACTGCGCCACAAGGTGAGCATTCCAAGCTTCTTCAAGGTTGCCACTAAGCACCGTCGATATAGTTGTGAGATGAAAAACGAGAGACGTGGGGCGGTGCCCCTTTCAGGGAGTACAAATGCGCTAGGTCCTTTTGACGTCATTAGTTTTTACAACACCTGCCTTGTGACACGTTTTAATAGTGCATTGATAGCTAGTCATTGCATAACACTACTAACGGAACCAAATTCTCTCAATGTAGACAATTCTGAGGAACTTTTTCTTGAACAAAAACAGCCCGTACTTGCGGAAACACTTTGAAGTCTTGCGGAAGCACTTTGATAATTGGTGACGTCCCACCGCCAGAGCGGCGCTGCTATTTGGGCGCGAGATTGGAGAAGCGAAAGTTCGCGCTTCGTATTCTTTGACAGCGAGCAACCTTAATTTTCTCGCCAAATAAATGTGCATCGGGTCTCGAAAGAATACACTGTGGCTAAACAAATGTATAGCGTTCCCCTTTAGCGTCGCTTTAAGGAGGCAAAGTGCGAGGCATACGCTTATAAACGTATGCAAACACGTACACATACCTCCTCCCCCCCCCCCCCTCTCCCCGACTAGCATACACACCGCGCACGGTCATGCGTAATGCAAAAGATGCGAACAAAGCCCGTTCAACTCTGTCACGAGTCGCATCTTGCGAGGCATATAGGCGTACTCCGACGTCCTTGACTCGCTGTTGGTTATACCGCCAAGGACGTGCAACAGCTACGACACGCTCTAAAAACAATGGAGCTCTTGCAAATCCTTAAAGCGACAGGAAATGTTAACCGGCAGGTTCCATTATTTCCATATTTAACTCAATTTAGGAGCACTCTCTCGTAGTTCACCCTCGATGGAGCTCTCAAAATGAACGTGCGTGCGAGCGTCCAAGAAAATGGAAAGGATTACCGATTTGGAATGGAAGGGGGAGGGGGGGGGGGGGCGTTGCTGCTCATTCAAACGCAAGCATTGTGAGAAGGCTGTGGGTTCCAGTACCACCGGCAGCACGCGTTCCCGTTACTTTCGTAACAAAACGTCGTTTTATGCATTGAAGCACAACAGTAACTGGAACGCCAATGCATCTCTCCGCAAAGTTCGGCAATTAACATTGCCATCCTGAGAATTCGTTCCAAGTGGATCCGCCTTGCGAACTGCACGCCTAGAATTTGTAAATTGCAATATGGCCCGGGTCATAAGGTAATCAGTTAAAAACTTAGTTAGTGAATGTTTGTTAATCAGTCGATTATGCTTTTCAATTTTCTGTGCAAGTATAATGTCCGCCTCTTCGAGTAGACCAGCTGATGAACTAGAATTCCACTATCTGCCACAGGCAATCTTTTGAGAATTTTTGAGAGCGTTCGCTGAAACATTCTGTATATATTCCAACAGAACTGTTTGTTAGCCTAGTTGATGTTTGCTGAAGGACATGTTTTTTGTTTCCTTTTTCCCCCCCCCCCCCCGCAAATTAAGCCACACACAAAAGGAAGAAACATCCGTGCCGTCGTCCATATACGTTTCTTCTTTTTGTTTGTGTGTCCTAATCTGCGGCAACAAAAACATGTCCTTCATGAGTACACACACGCACAAACGACCGGCCACACTCGGTAACGTGAGTATTATCGAACATAACCTCCGGTCGCCACCGCTCCTTTACTACATAGCCAGCAGCGTCGAGCCGCACCCAACGCTCTCGTTCAACTGTGCCGCGTCCTTGTACAGGGTGGCATTTACGCTGCACCTATAGTGTTCAGTATGTACTGCGGCACGGAGGCGGGCTCTGGGAGCCTGCGTACTGCATTGCCTACACGCACACACACAGAGGCAGCGCCCAAAGGCATCCAGGTGCGGGCGTACAGTGGCGCCCCCTCTGGGAGCGGCTTGTGGCGGCACCCCGCGGCGTCGACGTTGGCCCGCGCCACAGGCCTAACTTCCAGGTGTGGGAGGGTCATTCGAGAGCCCCTCGGCGGTGTCTGCACGTAAGAGTAAGCCACGACATTTCGGTGGACTGCAGATACAGTCGAGCGATTTTTTTTTTTTTTTACGTCGAGCCTATCTCCTCCCGTACTCCGTCTTACATAGAGGATTCGCAACGAAAACTAAAGCACGGAATAAACAAAAACCGCCTTCTGTACTGTCAGTATCATCATCATCAGCCTATATTTATGTCCACTGCAGGACGAAGGCCTCTCCCTGCGATTACCCCTGTCTTGCGCCAGCTGATTCCAAGTTGCGGCTGCAGATTTCCTAACTTCATCACACCACCTATAGTTTTCTGCGGTCCTCGACTGCGCTTCCCTTCTCTTGGTATCCATTCTGTAACTCTAATGGTCCACCGGTTATCCATCCTACGCATTACATGGCCTGCCCAGCTCCATTTCTTCCGCTTAATGTCAACTAGAATATCGGCTATCCCCGTTTGCTCTCTGATCCACACCGCTCTCTTCCTGTCTCCTTAACGTTAGTCCTAACATTTTTCGTTCCATCGCTCTTTGTGCGGTCCTTAACTTGTTCTCGAGCTTCTTTGTTAACCTCCGAGTTTCTGCCCCATATGTCAGCACCGGTAGAATGAAGTGGTTGCACACTTTTCTTTTCAGCGACAGTGGTAAGCACTCAATCAGTATTTGGTAATGCCTGCCGTATGCACTCCAACTCAATTTTATTCTTCTGCAAATTTCCTTCTCATAATCAGAGTGTCGTCTGCGTGATTGACCTAGATTAACGTACTCCTGTACAGACTCTAGAGTACAGACTATACTGCTGTCAGTATAGTTGTTTTTAATTTTCGTGCCTGGGGGGGGGGGGGGGGAGGTTCGCTGCTCTTCTGGATGCACTGAAGCCAGCCAGCCTTGTGCAGTTGAGGTGGATGAAACGCGCCACGCAATTTCATCGTACACTTTCGAGTCTCTGTTGCAGTTCTTGCAGTTCACGACACAGCACGTCTTTCAGTTTCAGTTTGTGGTTCATTCATGATAGAATTTCGGTAAATAAGGTAAGTGCACAGACAACGGACCCAAAGTCACGGATTGCACCGGGACCCTTGATTAATAGTTACAAAAAAAAAAAAAAAGTTGGGGAAATACTAAAGGAGCGAACACAAGAAAAACATGAATACAAACAAACGAACGCAAAAAATTCCATGAGATTCAAACCTGGTGTTATTGCTATTAATGAGCAACTTAGAGCTCATGAATTCGTACGCAAGTTGTTTGGTTAGTAATCTAAAAAATAAGATCGCTAAATGATATTTTTATAAGTCAGGAAGGGAAATAATACTGTTTGTGCGTAGTATTGAGGTAGCATTTGAGGAAAAAACATTGTATATTACAATGCGAAAAGCCTGATTTCGTACATGATATGACTATATCAATGGAAGCATGGTATAATGTTAGCAACGCATCTTTAGCAAAATATGCACGACATTTGATCGGATGCTAAATGCTATCTTTTTTTTTTGCTTGACGAATGTAATGTGATGAGAAACTCTTTACACACACACATATATATATATATATATATATATATATATATATATAGTCGAAGACACAATCTCATATTGAGGATGGACACATAGTCAGAGGCAGGATAGAGATGACTAGCGAGGGCTATTTCAGGATTACAAGATAATGATCTTCTAGATGACCTAAATATCATGAACTGGCTTTTCGGTGCGATTTTAGTTCGACAATTAGAATTGCACCATTTGTCAATACTTGTTAAATCATGATTTAGTTCGTAAATTAGCAATGGAAAATATTTCCCAAACAATAAATTGATTGTGTCATCGGCCAGTGGCGCACCGCCGGGGGGGGGGGGGGTTCGGGTGTTGTAACCCCCCCCCCCCCCCCCCCCTACTCGTCCCGCCCCACCAGTCCAACGTATACCTTCAGTGCTCTGTTCCCGTTGTCATTACCATTGAGGAGGTGGCCTCAGGGCAAATTTGCCTGCTTAACGAAAACGCTCTATCACTGTCTTGTATTTATTCATTCACTCTTAAATTACTTTGAGTAAAATGCTGAAGAAATAGACATCGTCAGTATCCTTGGTGTCATTATTATAATTATTAGGCATTTTATTTGCTGTTGGATCCCTCTGGCTAAAGCAAGGAAATTGCATATTATGCAAAGTGCTTGCTTCCCCCCCAACCACAAAAATTCAACCCCCCATGGCAGAGATCCTGGGTGAGCTACTGTCATCGGCATGCACGACACACTATGAAAAGTTAAGACAGTCGGGTGGATCATTAATGTAAATGCAAAACAATAAGATAGCGAATATAGGGCCTTTTGGAACTCCTTAGCTAACAGTTTTGCTTTAAGAATGAGCGCTCCCCAGTAAACACTATTAGTTCGCGATTAAATAGGCAACTTTTCAACATAGTTCGCGCAGGACTGGTTATACTACTAGATTCTAGTTTGGCAAACAAAATGTTACGGTTTTTAAAAACCGAACCAGCACTATTACCAAGATCAACAGAACGTCTAATGTAATCAGTTAATGTTAATAAAGCCAAGTTAGTGGAAGTACCCGTGCAAAAACAAATTGACAAGGCTTCAACAAGTTAAATTTATTCAGGTAATTATTTATGCGAGTCAGTAACAAGTTCTCTACAACTTCACCGATGGAAGATAGAATGAAGATGGAGAATTAATATGTAGACCTCGAATTCGTCATTGTTCTTGTATACGGGAATTACCTTAGCTTTTCTTAGCTTTTCTAAGAGAATTCGGAACAGTACCGTATTTATACATGATATTTGTTATATTGCTGAGAATCTCAGAGATTAACAGAGCAACAAGCTTTAAATGAAAAGCGGGAATGCAGTTCAAACCAGGGCCTGTGTTCTTTAGATTATATACAGGGTGTCCCACGTAATTTGAGCCAAGCTTTAAAAATATCCAAATGGCCACGTAGCTGGACAGAACCAATTAGGTAATGTCGTTTGCCGTCGCTTGGAGATACTCAGATGATTTCTTGTATTCGATCCGCCTTATTGCATTTCTTGTATTCCGCCTTAATTAATTAATCAACTTCTGAAATATTAAAATCAGACGAAAAGTGTCTATGAGAAAATTGTAGAGCATCATGAACAACTCCCGATACAGCTTTCTGTTGCTCAATACGTGCTACATAAAAGCGTTTTTTACGAGCGTGAAAGAAGCCCGCGAATACACGCAAAATTGCCGCGCGACTGGCCGCTCGAGGCACTTTGCATCACGTCACGTTGTGAACGTGACGCAATGTGAGGGGCTGTAATAAGAACGCCGTAGCTAGTGAACGCAGAACTGTGTTCTCGATTCCTTGCTACTAATTTTATTTTCTTCGCCGGAGTGCTTTGATAAATGAAAAAGCTATCTAATTAGGGCCATGGAACTGGCGCTCACGGTTGCCAAATGACAAATGGACGGTTGATCAACATGCTGATTGAACTGCTTCTCTGTTAGTAATAACGGTTACCGCCTTTTCGAGTTAATAATTGTTACCAACGCTTCTATTACTTACAGCAGTTACCGAGAATTTCGTATAAATGCACTGGCATATATTTTTCTGCGCTGTTGGCAGTGCGGCTGTGGCTTTTTCTTCTCAGAAGACGGCCACTCCATGTCTCAAGCAAAATAAAGCTTCCACGGCATCTACTGCCACACAAGTCGTACAAATTCTTCATGTTACGATGATCCTGAAAGCTGTCCAAGCCACTGCCCTCAAATGTATACTCTCTGCAGAACGTGACGTCATTGAGATTCGGTGGCGCTGCCTTCTGATTCCAGGTGTGCAAAAAGAATTTTTTTTTAAATTGACAACTATACTTACGTTAATGTTCTCGGCAGACAAAATTAACAGACGCGGCCAAGTTTCCAAAGGCTGCCTTGCAAATATTGTTGGCCGAAGTGGCTAACAATGAAGAGCAGAAGTGTCAGCATTAGTCGTCTGCCTTTCTTGCTTGTACTTACGCCTGTTTATTTGCGAATATGCAACGTAGAAGACAAGGTAAGCACGCGGCTGCTTCAACAGCCACCAACCACGTTCCCGCCATTCCTTCTTACGAGCCACCAAGCAAAGCGATCTGCTGCGCCCTCAGTACGAGCATGTGTAGCAAGCAGATGCCGACGAACACGTGCTGGAAAAACGCGTGCCCATAAAACAGCACAAAAGTCGAGGGGTAGTACTATGTGGGTCTTTGGGTGACTGGGCAAAAAAGAGCCTGCTGCTCCGTCATCTCGGCTGGCAGGCGGCGCTGCCGTCACTCATGTTGCGGTATGTTTCCCAGCCGCCCCTCCCTACCAGTAGCAGACGATTACTACAACGGCGCGCGTAGCAGACGACCGGGAGGTCCGGGAGCAGACGACCGGGAGCAGACGAAAAACTTTTGGGCGCCCGCTGGGCCGACGGCCCGTTTCTTTCCCCACCACGTTTTCTACCATTTTTTTTTGCTTTCTTTTTCTCAAACGTATGAGTACATTTTGCGTGGCAGTAAAACTACTGGAACAAATAAGGAACACGTATAGAAATTTTATTATTATTATTACTTTTTTTTTTCATTCGAAGTACGCGTGGGTGTTTGCGTGTTAGGGTAATTGATTGTTTCGGTTTGTGCCCGTGTCGTCTGCGACGGAGACCTGAGAGGTAAAAGAAAAAAAAAAAAAAAAAACTAAGAATGTAGCTGCAGAGTAACTTGCTCTCCTAAGTGCTTTGAACCGTCCAACTGCGTAAGGAGGTGCGCGTTACAGATGTAACGGCGACATCTCTGACCTCGTGTTTTTGAGCACCGAACGTTACACGCGGCACGCCTCTGTCCTTCAACTAGTGCCGTACGCCGCTCTGGCTTAATTGTTCCCACTGGGTCGCTACAAAGTGACGGCTTCCCTGCCCTACGTTTCTTTCTTTTCTCTTATTGGAACATAGAGGTCGACTTTGCGGCGGCAGCTGCCGGCGATTTCGGAAAATGGAGTGTTTCCGACGTGGCGATGCCTAGGAGTGCGAGGCCCGCGGAACTTGGACGACGGCGCGTGCCACACTGGTGTGGGTTCAGAGCGGCGGACGTTGCAGCCAGGCGTTGCAGCTGCCGCGCAAGATGTCGACTTTATGAGCCGCCTCTGCTGCAAACACCTAGTGCGAAGTCGTGTCCTCTTTTCTTTCTTTCTTTTTTCGTCTTTGTTTTCTGCGCACGGCCAGCGCAACTTCGACCAGACGGCATCTCAGCCGATCTGCACTAATATTTAAAATTTCATCTTTAATACGCTAGCATCGTACAGATTTTTTTCTTTTGTTTTTCTCTATTAGGCGTGAAATATGGTAGGTAAGTCTGGCCACAGAAATGGCGGCGACTATCCCAAAATCATAGCTACGGAAAACACCAGAGAGAAAAAGAATAGAGAGAGCTGTAACGAAGTTGCAGAACACTAACGAAGAAACTCCGTAAAAGCGCGGAAAAAAATGGAAAGAAAAGGTTATAAGAGTACAACAACACAAGTACGAACATATCACGGGAACGTTAAAAAAAGTTTTTGAAATGCACATAACGTACTGTTTATTGAGAATTCATCAAGTCACTGCCAACGAGGAAACGCTCTTCAGGCCTAATCTCTGGTTGTAGGGGCCCGACCAAGGTTCAAGCTCTTTTTTGCAAGGACGCCTATCTATAGAAGCGTTGACGACTACTGCCAAGGATCTCTAGCTGCTGGACTCAGTGAGACAATGCTCAACAGTATCTTTCGAGGTGCCGCAGTCGACGGGACCAGAATTCAAAGCGTGCACGAAGGCATGCAGTTCACGATGTGCCCTCGCAATCCCCATTGGGGAAGACCCGTATGCCTCGTATACCATAATCCCGCACGATCGCACGGGCTTATACGGGAGCGTACAGGATTTTCATACAGGAATCTATAGGATCTTACGTGGTTATGGATAGAGGGCGTATGAGGCTTACGAGATTTTTCAATAGAGGAGGTACTAACGCGATAATGTTATACGCATCAAAACGACCTTAGGCGACGTTTAGGAAGGCATGTCAGAGGTAGGGAGGAGGACTTTCACACAAGTAGGTCGGCGGACATTATTCGAAACTCAGAACTCCCTGTTATTCTAGGCGGACACTTATCTATAGACAGCCTCTCGAGTGTAGGCTATACCATGAGGATGCCTTTTTTTACCTTTTGTACTCCGTTGACGCAATCCGCTTTGAGTACAGTGTATCATTTCATCGCTAATAAAAGTAAACAGTCTTTAGATTACTGGGAGACGTTACCTAGGCCGCTTTGCTTTCTTATGTAGATTCGTCTACTTGGCCATATAAAGTGGAGATACTGTTTGTTGACGAAAGCCGCTAGCAAGTTATGTAAAATTTCAAATGTGATAGTTTTTTTTTTTTGGAACGGAAATCAGCATCATCGGCCTCTTTACTAGGTGCTTGACATCAATAGTTTCAGGGCGTATCGTTGCACGTAAATGCAGAAGTACGCATGTTCATAAAACGCTTTCTATCCTTTTCTGTTTATGTGTACGCAGACCTTATTTATTTTATTATTCTCCCTTTTTATTTTGCGGGCTCAGCGTCAGGTGAAGAAATACACTGTTTGCAAGGCGCTGATGTCTTCATTCTGTTTGCTTACTTGTGCAGCTCTGTTTGAACGGCACAATTATCTCGAATTCCAATTGCGAGTTCCTGTACATAATGAACAATAAATTAAGTCGCCAGTTCCCGTATAAGGCGTTCCGCATAATTGGAATTCAAGAAGTGTATAATCACTATTAGAAATAGGTTGTATTGTGATGAACACGGCAATTTTTGCTCGCGTGAAAGTGACTCCACCTCACCAACTTGTGGAGAAGTTTTTGCGGCTTACCGAAAGTAATTAATGTTTTGAGCACTGGAGCTAAGTATTGTGTACTCGGAGTGCCGACTCTAATCCAACAAACGGATGACAACGCTACGATCCGCGGACTGCATCAGCTAATGAAGAGATCAATTACGAATGAAATAAGCAATCTATAGAATCGATTACGTCGATATGCGTTGACAGGGAATTACGTTTCAAAGCAGCACAGTGGACTAACAAGGACGTCATAATTATATATATATATATATATATATATATATATATATATATATATATATATATATATATAGTACAGGGCTCTATCGGGTCTAATTAGGCCACCAAAGCCATTTTTTAACGTGCGCGTAAGACGACTGCATTTTTTGGTTTGCTTACCCAGAACGAGTCTTCGTCAAACGCTCTAATAATCTTTGTTTTTTTTTTCAATCGTTCTTGTGCTCTCAGCGAAGACGAGACTTACCATGCCTATCTGAGAAAGAAAAGCAAGCTAAAGGAAAACGTTACACACTATAGAAAACTATATAATTCTATTGCAATTGGTAAAGTAATACCAGCTAAAATTAACAACATAAGGTTTATTTTAATTATACGAGAACGTTGGCAGCATATGGATAGATTATAGCAAATGCCGTTTAAACCTCGACCATGCACGACCATCATTGCTAAACGATACAATAGCTGCTGGTTTGAGCGCGGATTAAGGATCAAGTAATTGTCCTGTACTCTTTATAAAGCTCACCCAAAGTCACGACGCAGCAGATTGCTACAGCAATCGCAGCATAGCTGGCTCATCGAATAGTGATTGAACGCTAATGGATTTTGTAATCACTACAAAGGCACGAAAAGCCGCAAACGAAAGAAAGAAATGGAAGAAGGAAGTTCGGGGTTGGGAGGCAAGCGTTTATTAATTTTGGGGACCGCACAGCCCGGGTTTCGAATGGAAGAAGGAAGTTCGGGGGTTGGGAGGCAAGCGTTTATTAATTTTGGGGACCGCACAGCCCGGGTTCCGGGTTCGCGTATAAGAGAACCCGGTGTGTGGTTCGGAGTTCGGTTACAGATGATGTAATAAGTATACCTTTCCTCTCTATATCGTGCAAGTCTGTACAGTTACCGCGTACGCAAAGTATACCCCCCCCCCCCCCCCCCTTGCTCTACACTTCCCTCTTCCCGACTGGGTGTAATTTAAAAGTCGGGCGCTAACCCCGCCTCGTCAATGGGACGGCTGCAAGAACGGCTGCGTGTGGATCGGAACTCGGGGTTCTCTTGTTTTACAACTTTGTTTCTTTCATAATTTGTTCCGCGCGCCCGAATTCTCTGCGGATCCAGGTGATACGAGAACACCACGCACGTGAGTTGGCGCGCCGGTTTTTCGCTCGCCGGAGCTAGCTACTCTGCTCCTGTCCTCCTCCCCCCTACCTCCCCCCGGAGTTCGTGTTCGGATTTCGAAGTTACAACGGTGAAGAGACAGGGGGGGGGGGGGGGGCCAAAAACCGCGCGATTTCTCTTTTCGGAACTCGCTTATTTCGTCTCCCTCTTTTCACCTCCCAACTTCTGCGGGTCTCTGAGTAATATAGCCGAAACGATAACAAAAAAAAAAAAGTAAGCAAATCAATACGAGGAAGCAAGCTGCATTCGGCGTATAACCCAGATTTTGGTTCCACGCCTGCAGCGCCCAAACGTGGTTCGATTCAATTTTTTTGACGCGGAACTGGGCAATTTGGCAGCCTCCGTTCCAGCTTCGCAAGCAGACGTGGAACCGCTTGGCCGCCCACGCCATTTTTGCGCCCCTCCACCGCGAGAGAGAGCTGGGGTAGGTCGCTGCTGCGGGGCGGGGTCGGGCGAAAACCCGATACCGCTGCCGTATGAAACGCTTCGGTTGACTGTTTTGTTTGTCTGTTGTCTGCCTTTTCTTTTTTTTTCTGTACTTTTCGTCCGCGTTACAGCGCGCCTGGCGAGTGTCGTACATATAGCTGTATTTCATTTAGTTATTCTTTGAACTTGCTTTCTTGCCGCACTGCTGCGGTCTCGTTCACAATGAGCGTGACTGTAACTACACTTATAAAGTTTCGCTCCCAGCTTGAGTGGGCGAGGCACATGAAGGGGAACTGTTGGGGGAACCGAGTTTACTTTTTTTTTCCCCTTTAAACGTTATATCATTTCTCGTACATGGACTCAAAAAGAAGCGATCGAAGCAGACGAATTTCAGTTTAACTTCTGGTCCGGCCGAGTCGCAGACGAATGACAGACGCGCGTCGTCTGCTAGAGCTTTCTTGCCATTCCTGCTCGGCGGTGGCAGACGGCCTATTTCATTCTTTTCTTCACAAAGGGAAATTCGAGATAAGCGCCCTGCTAGGCGCGGTGCAACATGCACAGAGAAGGGTGGTTACTGTCTGGAGTTTAAAATAGATGTTTTTTTCCCTTCTCGCTGTCTTTTTCCTAGCAACAATAACAGCTCTGTGAAGCCGAAGGAAAACCCGCGACGATGCATATGGAATACTGCCCTTGGGAAAGTCCCAGTACTACTGCATACGTTGTAGTCGCTTAGTAGGAATCTGGCGTGTTTCAGGAAAGATATATCCCAAAGGTTTGTCTTACTTACAAATTCGTTTTCACATTCTGCAGAGAACTTGTCAAATGATGTAGTACGTCTGCTTAATGCACTGAAGTTCAATGCATTTGCGATGCCAGTGCCCGGTGCGAGTTCATTTAATTTCATTTTTCTTTTTAGAAACGCGAGAAAACTACGAATAAACGCGCATCATAACGCGTCCCAGATGTTATCGAGTAATCGTTGCATCATCTCTAAAACGTCGCAGACGACGCGCAGAGCAGGCAGAAGCAGACGACGTTCCTGCTGCGAAAGCCGTCTGCTTCGAGCCCGCGCTCGAGCATGAGCAGACGATTTTTTATGTAGTCGAGGTACTTCGTGTTCAATAAGCGATAACGAAAGACAGGACCGCTGCGTAAGCATGTACAGCAGCGCGAACTTGAACACCACGCCCCGCCCGTACCTTTCTTTTATCTTTATGACGTACCATGCACACACGGGCACGGTGGACACCGCGGCCTGCGAACCGGTGATTAAACGTTACCGCTTTCGTGCGCCGGCACACAAGGACAAGGTTGCTAACACACTATCTACGGAGATCCGCTAAACGTGCGCACGACTTGAAAGTGTGTTGCGCGTAGTCGTTTATGAATGCACACACGTGAACGGGAAAAAGCACAAGAAAACTGGATTAAAAATGCACCCCGGAGCCCAACAGAAGAAGCCACGAAGTCAGGCGGGGCGCCGTTGGAAAGCAGACGGCCTTTTCTTTCCATCTAAAAAAAGCAGCTGCCCTTTGTTTTCGCGAAGTTTACGCAGAAGAGCAGAAGAAACAAAAGATAAAAGGATGTGCGAGCAGACGATAACGAGCATTTACGACGCCGGTGCTTATGGAAACGAGAGTTTTTAAGATGGGGCGGGGGCGCACGCGTTTTTAAAGATAACAGACGACACGGCAGTTTCGTATACGCGGCCAGACGTACACGTCTGCCCATCTCACGAAAAAAGCAGCGCGGAACGGCGGGCTCAAACTCACTGTTGCGCGGGAGGTTTTAGAAAAAAAATCGGGTGAACGAGCATGTTGATGATTTTTTTTCCTCTCTCTTTCTTTTGTTCCGAAAGTAGCAGGAACGACTTATTAACGGCGCTCAGCAGATGTAAACGGTGTGCGAGGGGAACAGGCCGACCAAAGGATTCGTTTGTTTTGGCGCGAGTTCTGTGCCAAGATGGCGCCCCGAAAAAAGTGTGTCTTCATTTTTCCTTGTCAAGTTGTTTCTTGCAGGAAAGACGGTGGTGCGCGAAGGTTGGATAGGTTTTAGAAATCGCCGAGCTAGTGGCTCGATGGCTACGGCGTTTGGATACTGCGCACGAGGTCGTGGGTTTGTTTCCCGGTCCCAGCAATCCAATGACAGCGGAATCCAAAATAATAGAGGGACAGAGAACGGGGCTGTACCGAGCTCCACGTCGAATAACCACAGGTGGTCGAAATTAATCCGGATCCTTATACCAACGTCGTTTCTCATATCCGAGCATGTTGCTTGTCGGACTATAATAAAACCAGTCAAATGACTAGCATACATCGGGACGTCATCTGCTCTTTTCGAGCTTGATTTGGTGAACTTGTGATGTTACTACTTACCTTACAGTAATATTTATTTTTGGTTACTGCTGCGTGGAAATAGGTAGCCGTCAGCACTCGAAGTTGACGCTAGATATTCTAATACGTAATTTTAATCACGATGAATGAAGAAACTAACTTCGAAAAAAGTTTATGCTTTGCACAATCTCATAGGAGAAAAAATAAAAAAAAATAAAGAAAACGCGCTGGTGTTCCGAGGTGCGGGTACACGTTAGAGAAGCCCAGCTGGTCAGAATTATTCCCTAGCCACCTGTACTACGGCCTCCCTTACAACCCACTGTCCACATTTGGTACGTCGGACCTCACAATTTATTTCAGTTTGCAGCGATGCGTGATGCTGAAACTGAGAAGTAGTTTGAAACAGCATGTTACTGACGCGTTCAAATTAAATGCTCTCATTTTATATGAAAAGGTTTCGTCATATACTGAATGAAAAGTGACGAAGGTCTCAGTTGCGGAATTTGCAATGCGCTGTATGCACAGATATTGTGCAGGATGCAGATTTCACGAAGGCTAGCTCTGTGCGGGCACGTTTATGGGCGGGCTCACGAAAGAATGAAAACCGGTTTGATTACGACCACACGATTTCAAGTGAAACCGTTCGCGCCTGTTTCGGCCACACAAGATTTACCGCCATCGAGAAGTCATTTCGCGGGAAAATCCACGCGCCAAATACTGCGGAGCTGCATCCAGAGTGTTTCGATGCTGCGATCGATACTCGGAAACAATAATTAATCTTCCATCACAAAGCGTCTTCGAGCATCGAACGCTTCTCAAAGAACCGCACGGACCACCGAAGTGGCTCGCAAGGCGCCTTCTGCAGCCTACTGGACCGCCCGGGCGTACGCCGCCATCTTGCTCGTTTGACACCCCGGCATTTCACTTTCCGCGCGTGCGCACAGAGGTTCCGCTTCGTCCGCAACATCGCTTCGGAATCCTCCCCTTCAAGTAGCACGCGGGCTGCCGTAGAGGAATGCTCCGACAGGGATTCCACCCCACTGACATCTCAATGCTCCTCGGCGTTTGAAATTACGTGCGCTGTTACGGATCTCGAAAAGCGCTTCTCTGTATGTATAAGAGACGCGGCGGCGTCGTCGTCTGCTAGCGTAACAAAAGTGGATGCCAATCACGCCGCGGCAAAAGCCAAGAAAGAAGACGCAACGGGCCGCTTATCAGTCAAATATCAAAAGGAGGAGCCGCGCGCGCGCTCCTCTTCTTTTTTTCTTTTTTCCGAGAGGCATCGGAACCCTTTGTGCGAGCCCGTCTTCGTGTTTTGCGTGTGGTTTTTTCTTTTGCCGGGCAGGCGAACCCTATAATTCCGCTTCGAGGAGGAGGAACCCGTTTTGAAAAGGCGACTCGGAATCGTCTGTTACACGTCGCGGTACTTCTGCTTGGCGTCGCGCCGCGCTAAAGGGAGGGGAAAGCGATCGTCGTCTGCTACTCGGGCGCGAATCGTCTGCAATGCTCGCGCCTCCATTGAAGAGAGCAGACGACGTCGATTAGAATGCGATAGCTCTATTGTGCCTCGGTCATGCGTGATGGATCTGTTCGGGAAAATATTCGATTGACTCGGTTCTCGGCACAGCTCTTTGTTTGAGCTGTTTTCTTTCTTTCTTTTTCTTGTGGTTCTCTCCTTGTTTTGTGAACGACTTTCTCTCTCTAGGCAAGTGCTCTCGGCAACGGCTGTCGTGTATTGTTAACCCGCCTGAGCTCGTAGTGTGAAAGTCGAGGCCACCGCTGGATAGATATTTAGCCGTTCGAAAGCATCGTTCAGCCGTTTCTTATTTCAGATGTCGACTTTATGATGCAGATATACAGATTTTGTGCACTACATTTCATAAGCGCCAGTGCACGTGGACTGGCATACAGACCGACGCCTTCTTACTTTGTCCAAGAAGGAGGGGTATTCTGTAAGAGTCCACCTAGTGGACTGTCCATTTCGGCTGTCGGCGATTGGCTCCAGCTGCACGAGCAAGAAGGAGACTGGCTGGCTACTTCTCGCTCGTGCAGCTAAAGCCGATCGACGACAGTCGAAATGGACAGTCCACTAGGTGGACTCTAACAGAATACCCCTCCCTCCCCCTCCCCCCAGGAGAATTGGAACCCGCATATCGCCAGAATTGAACAGTCTGAGTCTTCCCGTTGATTCTGTTTCAATGAGTGGTTAAATAGGCGCTCTCAAGCAAGCGAAAGAGACAGTTCCTTCCTGCTGCTAATTAAATGCTGTCTTATGCTATAAGTCATCCGTTCAATAGTGTACCATAAATGACATATCAGTGGAAGAATAAAACAGAGCAAGAACAAATTTACACACGTAACAGGAAATGTCTCGATTCGGGACGCAGTTTTGTATAGGCGGCGATAACCAATAGAGCGCTCATGCTGTTGGTGATCGCTGGTATCCGTCCCCTGACGAAACCAGCCTTGGCGATGCCGATCCTCTCAATAGCAGATGCGCCTGCAGGCTAGTCTGGTGATCGTTTGGTTTCGTCTGCTCCATAAACATGCGTTCGCAATGCAGACTCTCTCATAGCAGACGTGCCTCATTCGTCCGGTGATCGTCTGGTCTCGTCTGCTGTACAAACGAGCGTTCCCAATGCAGTCTCTCTCATAGCGGAAAGGCGTGGTTGGTTCGTCTGGTGACCGTCTGGTTTCTTCTGTCGCATAAACCAGCGTTCACAATGCAGGCTCTCTCTCTCTCTCTCTCTCTCTCTCTCTCTCTATATATATATATATATATAGCAGAGATGTCTGAATCGTCCGGTGATCGTCTGGTCTCGTCTGCTGTAGAAGCGAGCGTTCGCATTTCAGACACTCTCATAGCGGAAAGGTCTGGTTTGTCTGGTGATCGTCTGGTTTCTTCTGTCGCATGAACCAGCATTCATCATGCAGGCTATCTATATACACTGATACACCTACACCGTCGCAATATATAGCAAAGCAGACACGTATGGATCGTCTCGTTCCGTCTGCTGCAAGCGCCAGCGTTCAGGATTTACTTATACCACGACTCCTTCTGATACCAAAACCCGCAGAAGTCTTTCTAGAGATCGGCGCACTTTATTCTAATTCATAGACTGGCCATTAGAGCCTCACGTGGCGCTTATCTATTAGCGATGGTGTAACGGCTCGGTGTCAAATTATGCGTCACGCTTTTCAATTTCCCCTGCCTCGTTCACATTGTCCTGTACGTGCCGGCAATCGTCATCGCGAGCCGTTTCTCACGCCCCCGCCGTGTAGACACACGTTCTGTGCAATATGCTACGCCGCGGCGCGGTGCCTAACCAAACCGGTCAGTGTTGGCGAAGGGCTTCGACTATATGCGCGCAGCAGGAAGACGAATTGGCGCATACAACTCGTTGAACACTTGAAGCGCCGGTCCGAAATTGAGGACAGGACCTCGTTCGGAGCATGCAGTGTTCTATAGCGCATTTCGCACGGTCATTTTCCCGCGCGCATTCCCCGCCGTATGTACGAGTCGCCACTGAGTCGCTTTTCGCGTCGTCAGACGTTTAAGTCGTGCATGTATATATCCACCTCGGCGTGTATACGTTCAGTGTTTTAGTGATGATCATAGAGTTTACTACAAAAATTAGTATAGAGCGAGCACTGGAGAGAGAGATAGAGAGAAAGGGGGAAGGAAGAAAGGAAGGAAAGAAGGAAGGAATGAAGAGAAGTTAACCAGACGCACACTCAGTTTGCTACCCTGCACTGGAAACTTTGACAATTCAGCTATACCACGTGACTGGCAGGTAGTTCACGTATTTGTCTAATTTTCGTGCCTGTGTCTTCAAGCGTTCTTGTGGCGTTATTTGTTGTGTGTTTATATTTCTGAATTTTCGAGAAATCGTATGTTTCAAAACGTGTGTGAAGGCAGGAAGTCTCTGCGCCCATGTATGTGATCTGGACACATGTATGAGCGAATTCTTGCATTTATTACGTAATATTTTCACTTTGCAAAGTAACGGACACATGTATGAGCGAATTATTGCATTTATTACGTAATATCGCTTTGCAAAGTAACGAATCCTTTCGAAGCCAGATGGACGAAGTTTATGTGCAAGCACATGTATTGGCCGTAATGCTGAGTGAAGCGCCTCGAGTGTTGCTCCAGTAGATATTACATGCATTCATGTTACATGGTATTCATGTTAGGCACCTTGTTGTTTCACATTCAAACCATAATTGAGCGTACGTTAGCGCACCGCTCTTAACCTTCTTGTGTAAAATTAATGTGATAATATCTATATTAGAGGGTTGATCGAATGAAAGCGCGAGTGGTTTCTTTAGATGACATTAGAAATAATGACTAAAGGAAAAACTTGAGTGTCACTGTAAACAGTCGTTATATAGAACGGCAACGGCGACGATGTTATAATAACGAAGAATTGTCATTACGACTACATTAACGCTTCTAGCCGTGTATCTTTTTTTCTCGTATAAGTGCATAAGTTTTTCCTTGGCCATTTTTAGCCGTAAACAAGCTTTCAGAAACAGTACACGAAAACAGAAATAGCAGTTTTACAATGTTCAGAAATGATGCGATACGGCGTCAAATGAGACGATCAAAACTCAGAGACTGTGAACGGACACTTAGTGTATTCTTTAATTCACCAATAATACTTGTTGCTTGGCTATAGCCGATTCATAATGCATAAATAAAAAAAGAAAAGAGAGAGAGAGACGAGGAGAGTTAGTTCGTGTACGTCTTTTATCTCGCCTTCATATATTTTGCAGTTTTTTCTACACTTTGACAAGAAAATAAATACTAATAAATATAGCTTACTTCCAATTCCTTTTGGAGGGCACTGCAAATGGTGGTTTGCATTTCCGCCTCACGCAATATTGGCTTTTTGCTACATTTAAAAAATAAAATACGGAAAAGGTTATATATATAATGGATGGATGTATGCAAAGCTTTAATGGAAGTCCTGAGGTACGCGACTCAGCGCGCTGCGGGCCGCTCCCACGTTGGGACAGTCAGGCCATGCCCGACCGCCGCATCGTGGGCCCTCTGGACAGCCCATAGTTGCGCCCCGGCATCGGGGCTCTTGATAGCGGAGAGCCACTTGTCCTCATTGATTTGTTCCGTGCCTCGCAACGAGAGGCAACGCAAGAGCAGATGGTCTAGGCTAGCGAAGTCATTGCAGTGCCTGCGAGAACTACCGGCATAAGTGTCAGGATAAAGCTTGTGGAATAAAGCCGGGCTGGGATACGAGCCTGTTTGCAATAATCTGAGGGTCAATGCCTGCGCTCTATTTAATTTCTTGTGAGGAAGGGGAAAGTCTCTCCTGCTGAGATAAAAGTGCTGCGTAATTTCGTTATATGTGGTCGGTCGATCTTTGTTCTCCACGACTGCGGGCCGGCCGGGGAGTTCTCCATGGTCGCGGAAAGCGAGACCTCGCGCCTTGGAGTGGGCCAGCTCGTTGAGGTTTGTGGGGCCTCCCATGATGGATCCCATGTGAGCGGGGAACCACGTGAGCGTGTGGGTGGCGATGCTTTTGCCGTCGAGGATGCGACAGGCTTCCTTACACACGGCGCCAACGCTGAAGGCGCGGATGGCTGCCCTGGAGTCGCTGAAGATGTTGGCATGTTTCTCGTCCAGGAGGGCCAAGGCAATGGCCACTTGCTCGGCCGCACATGACAACGTGCTTCGTACCGAAGCTGCGTTAACGGTCGAACCCCTGTGGTTGATGGACACTACTGTGAAATTTTTACTGTTGCCATATTGGGCCACGTCGACGAAGCAGCTGCCGCCAGGGAGTTCTGTCACCCTGCGTAGGAGCGCCACGGCCTTGGCCTTACTTCTTTCCACGTTGCGCTGGGGATGCATATTGCGTGGCTGCGGATGCCGAATCTTGAGAGACACTAGTCGACAAAGAATTCAATTCCACAGACTGTCTATAGACACGATCTACAGCAAACGTAGAAAAATGTCTTATACTTATGTATATATTCTTCTATCCTATAATGACGTGTTCGTGAGGGAACAACGACGCCACGACGTTGACCGCGTCACCACGACACGATGGACAGATGCGCAGTGAGAGAACACGCATACGCTGTATACGTTGTCCCACTGTGCACACATTCTCATGTTTGTTGAAGCAAAGTTATAAAGCTATACATATATAAAGGTTAACTTTCCCTATTTTTCTTTTCCTTTTATATACATATCTCCTGCCAGCAGAGACATGCATGCTTCCTAAGCAGCATATATTCGGGAAGGTTTCTCTGACACTTGCTATATATATTGTTAACTGCCTGCGGCTTATAGCTAAAGATGTGGTTGCCACTGACATTTGGTTGCTAATATCAAGAAGAGAGGACGCAGAGTGCGTTATATATACGTATACGCTATAATATGCTCCAACGACGAAGACAGAGACACGAGTCTTGGCGCTATAAAGCTCAGCGCCCCCCACCACGACTCCTCGACTCTCCTTTTTAGCAGACGTGAAGTGCGCTGGTCGTCTGCTCCCTTTGGGTGGAAGCCGCCGACACATTAGGCCTAAGTGCCGCTATCACACGTCTGCACGCGTTGGCGGCACACTCTTGCACAACCTGCAGGCTGCCTCGGCTGTTTCTGTGTTTCTTTCTTTCTCTACATACGCTAAAAGCGTGCCACGTTCTGGCAACTTGGCGCGTCCCCCCCCCCCCCCCCCCCCCCCTTTGCTGTGTCAATCTCGAGAAAGAATTGGCTCTATATATGCACGAAAGAGGGTCTGCTTCTTTGTTTTATTTCATTCCTTTTGCGACGCAAGCTTGTTGGCACCCACGGAAGCGTTACGCCGTCAGACTGCGCCTCGGTGCGTTTGCGTGCGCATGCGCGTATAGAGTAAGTTTGCGCACTCTTTTTCGTGTTTACTCGGTCACAGAGGAGCGCGCCCGCACTTTACAGCTCGTCTGTGTGCCTACGCGGCGGTCCAGTGAGACAGGAGTACGCCTGTACTATATACACGCAAACTTCGTCTGCCGTATGAGCGTTGAGGTGTGAAGACGGCGTTGTTTAGACCCTACTGCAACGACTGTGCGCTTCATTTAACGCAGTGTACTATCCGTTCGCGGAACGCGTACATGTGGGCCATACACGCGTAGTCGCGGCATCGCTGAAGTAGGCACGTGACCGCCCCTCTGTTGGGCGCCATTCTTTTAGAGTAGGGGTCGCGTGTAGAACGTTGAACGGCGCCTTCTTCGTGATTGGCGCTGTAGTATACATTTCCGGAGGCATGGTCACCGTGTTGTACTGAAGGCTTAGGTTCTCAAAAGATCGACGAAGCTATAGCCTCCTAAGACTCCTCGTACAATGCATTGGACATTGCGTTACAACATTTTTTCGAAATTCACTGGGAAGTGATTACGTAAAATATTCATTCTGGGTACGAAGTACGGTGCATACGTAACTCTGAAGAAGTGGTTTACTCGTATTCTTGTCATCCGCTTTCGAGGAATTTGACATTCAATTGATCTAGACCTCTGCGTCGTCCCAGATGGCCGAAAGCAACCTTGAGGCGTGTTTTGAAATCAGCAAGATTGCGTGAAAATACCGGGCGCAGCAGCAACGTGGCGATCCACTATAGACGTAGTTCCACCTTCATCTTTGCGTTCAAGTAATGAAATTCGGTTTTTACCATAGCAAAAATGAGGAGATATTTATTTCACGTACGAGGAGACGCAGATTTTACCATCTAACCGTGGTATTTAAATTTAAAAAAATGTTTTCAAGTTCGTAACATAACAGTAGACAATAAAAACCACCTTGAAGAGCGATGATGTCCCATAGTTGTGTTCGGGTCTCAGGAGGATAGGCAATATCGGGTTCCGTAAGTGCTTCCCGGTCGAAATGAAACGAAATGATTTCCACGAGGGTTCTTTGCTGGGCTTGCTATTTTGCGTACATTATGGCGAAAACAGCGCACACGACGGTACTTGGGAGGAACAGACATTACAGGACTGTAATGGTTTCATTTGTCACATAGATTGTTTTGGGTAAACGTCGAGGAAACGGAGCTATCAGAAAGAAACTGACAAACGTTACCATTTTTTTCGCAATAGCTTTGAGGAAGCCACACAACGGGGCAATGCCCAGCTTGCCTCGTAATCTACAAGTAGTGTACAAATCGTAGGCCGAAAAATACAAATACAGCAGTGCATTGGTAACACAGAAAAAAAGTTATAAAATGCGAAAATAATAATTGTACATTGCTTGCTTTGTTACTGTTTCTATTGTCTCGTTAACTTTCCGAGTTATTGAAACATGTAAATGCCTCTCCTTATGCTATATATGCCTTCATGTATTTCAGGTGGAAATAAATGAAATGAAATGCAAAGAATTGAAAAACGCCGCAACATTCCCGGAAAGTGCACATGAAGAACGGTAGTAGTGGGATTATAATGATCTGTGACAATATATGACACAAGCCGACAGAATGCGGAACGAGAACAAGCAGACACTAAAAAGTCGCAGTTTCACCCGAAATGCGAAACATTGATAGCGATAGCAAAGTATTACGCAACTACACGAAGTCAAGTTGGTAGTTTTATCGGCCGTATCAACTTGCAGCTGAACATTTCGCAAGCATGGTGTCCTGTCAAGCGCCACACAGGCAAGCATGAACAGGCATCACTCGATGACTGCGGACACTCGTTGTCACAACGCTGGCCGGATGAACAGCGCAAACAGAGGGATCGAACCCGATCGATCTTGATTACCCGATCCTCCAAGCACCAGGTGCGCGGGAAGACAGCGCGCACTGCAGCTACGAGCCATCTTTCTAATGAGCTGTTCTTTCTAATGAGCCATCATTCTAGAGGTGTTCTTTCAAATATGAACAGCCTGCAAGTGCAGAATAAGTGGGATACGTCTTCCAGCACGTTGCACGCGGGGCTTAATTGACCTGTCTGATTACGTCATTGCTTCGGACAGATTTAAACCTGCCGAGTGAGTCGCGTCTAGGACGTTGGTGATGATGACGGAGATATCTATTGGCAGCCCGTTCGAGACGGTACGGCGACCAATAGTCACCCAGCCTGCGTGAGTCAATCAGGATTGTATACGTGCAAACCAGTATAGCATTTTGCCTATCTCTGCTTGATATTTTCTCTCTTCATTAAAACCTATATCTCTACCTTGTACCGCTATACCTATGCCTGTAACGGACGCGGTCGTATCAATCTCTTCCCTGCTTTTTCTCCACCAATACTCTAAACGTCTCTCGCTTATCTCGACTGCTGACCGGTTGATCAATGCTTCCGTGCACTTTAAATCCAAGCGCTTCTGGAAGGTGTACTACGTTACCTATACTCTCATCACTGGGTGAATCCGTTCGCATTCCATTAGGATGTGCCAAGTGGTCTCCGGATTTTCGCTGCCTCATCTTGGTGCGAATATTTGCTCCCGTATGTTTTTGTCCTTAGGCAACCAGCTCGAGCCTCGAATGCCAAGACGCTGCCCATTGTGTTATCGGTCAGAGTTTCCCTTCTAATCTCTTTCTCTTAAATCTCCACCGGCCTTTTTTTTTTGTTTCCGTTCTTTGCATCCGATTCGTTGTCTCTGTTCTATCATTTTGTTTTTTAATGAGTCTCACTAACCACTTCAGACACGACGTCGGCGTTCACGGACGCGACCTATTCTTGCCATTTCTGTGCAGTGGTAGCAAGGAATAGAGCACAGAGCTTAGGGTAAATTGAACATTCTGCTAACCAACATTACTTCCGTTTTGCTTCTGAGTGATATGTATCGTCACAGAGTACCGCTTTGGTGAAGGCACTACCGTGTTTTACGTGCCATTTGACGTGGGGCATGTCGGTGGCAACCTCGAAGTAATTTTTTTTTAAATATTTCTTGAAGTGCTTGCGGCCAATAAATAAATAACTTGTGCATGTAATACTTTTTATGAAGAAACGTAGCACGACTTGACTTTACAATATGCAAATCTTTAGTTACTCTGTAATTGTGACGACTATAATCATAAAGTGCACAAAGTCATCCTACCACCTTGATTTGTTTTCAGTGGGGTCTCAAGCACCTTGGCATAAAATTATGCACGTTTCACACATGTATCGACAGTCGATCATAATTCGTGTCTGAACGGGCTAAAGCCCCTCTATTCTGGGGCTTTAAGTCTCGTTGAAGAATAAAGGGCTGTCTCACTGGTTCACAAGTCTCACCACTTGTCCAGCGCGCCGCCCTGGTGGCCACGAACGTCACTGCTCTCGTCGGAACAGCTGCGTCGTCCAGCAGTACACGGATGTTCCTCACCTCCTTCTCACCTTCGTGAATGGAAGCCGCGGCGGAGCATCAAAATTCGAGGAGCATAAGCTCATCGCCTCGAGCGACGCGTCACGTGCCTTATTCTATGCGTATAGCTGCAGCCTAAGGGGCGCGTGCGAGGTTAAGTGGCCGTGCGTGGAGAAGAGGGCCAGGGGGGGGGGGGGGGGGCGACCACTTTATGCACTGGGGCGACGAACGAGGGCAGCACAGGCGCGTGGCATATGGCCGGACTAATTGGGCAGCCGCTGCGGGACGGACCGTTATCCCTAAGAGGACATACGCGCAGCCTTCCCTGCTCATCGAAAAAAAAAAAAATTGAAGAGTCGCGATATTCGGAGTTGCGTGCAGCGTAGTGAGAGCTGCGACAACACCGGAGTTGGCAAAGCAATTTGTCGTAGCGATCGCAATTTCACCGGACATGAGGTACACGTCGTGTTATGTAGGTTCAGTTTCAACAATTACTCAGTTTCCTTATTTCCTAGTCTCTCGATCGGTTGGCTTTGTTATGATTTTTTGCCGAACATTAGGGAGAGGAGCTGTTAGGTTAACATTTGGACCAGCTGCCACGGATTCATTGCGAGTTAGCATAGAGCGAAAAAAAAAGGAAGATATCGTTTCCTTCACTTGTCGTTGTTTGTCGCGCTACCGTAACCTCAACGAGGGCCGTTAACTGTTCTAATCAAGTACATTTATAACCCACTAATATATATATCTTTCGAAATTGCTCGGAATGGCGAAAATGCACACTTTCTTTCTCTCTCTTCCCCTTTTTATCCCCCTACTCCTTCCCACCGTGCAGGGTTGGCAACCGGAACTACCTCTGGTTAACCTTCCTGCCTTTCTACTCATCCTTTCTCTATCTCTCTCTCTATCCCTCCTGTCCCACTCGGGTGCAATGCTTCAGTGAAAAGAACGGGTGGTGCATGCTGTTTTAGAAGCGCACTAGTGTGCGCTAACGTGCCCATGTCAAGACTAAAGTCGTTACCGACACCTTCCTGACGTATGTGTATATCCAGTGTCTGAACGTGAAAAGAGAGATGCAAATGTTCCGGTGCGCTCCGAGTAACCCGGGTTGTTTGACAGCACGAAGGTCCACCAAAATGTTGACCAAACTGCATGTTGGTGAGCCCTTTTTCTGGACTCGCCGCGGCGGCACCAGTTTCCTCATTTACGACGCTCTACTTCTGAGCACGACGTCACGGGTTCGATTCACTGCCCCCAGTGGCGGGACTCCGGGGGGGGGGGGGGGGGGGGGGGGACGGAACGCAAACAAGAAAGAAAAAAATTAGAAGAAAAACCGCTCGTGCCCAATTTAATACGGAGCCCTCCAATACCACGTCTATAATAGTCCATTTTCTCCTGTGTGGTGCTAATTAAACTCAATGAATGAATGATTGAATGAACGAATGAATGAACGAACAAACGAACAAACGAACAAACGAACAAACGAACAAACGAACAAACAAACGAACGAACGAACGAACGAACGAACGAACGAACGAACGAACGAACGAACGAACGAACGAACGAACGAACGAACGAACGAACGAACGAACGAACGAACGAACAAACGAACAAACGAACGAACGAACGAACGAACGAACGAACGAACGAACGAACGAACGAACGAACGAACGAACGAACGAACGAACGAACGAACGAACGAACGAACGAACGAATACGCTTCATTAAGATCGGCGTCATGTATCCGCAGTGGGTTAGTATATAGGATGTAAGACAAAGCTTGCCCGTTTCGATCGCTCAGCCTCCGTGCGAGCAGCGCGCTGCACACAACTAACGCGACACGGCGTACGTGTGCTTCGCGCCACTGGCCATGATGCCACGTGGTATCCCGGTGCGACAGCCGGCGTCGTCACTTACGGGGTTTCGCAACACTTTGTGCACGCGTGGGTGCCCGTGTGTGCACTTAATATCTCGACAGTTGCCCTCCAGATGTCTCTCTTTATTTATTTTTTTATTATTTTGCATTTACTTTTTTTTTTGGTCTTCCCCGATTTGCGTTGCCAACACTTTCGGCTCACCATCGCAGCGTGACACCATTATATCATAGAAGAGCCGAGTCTGCATTTTTTTTTCTTTATTCGAGAATGACCCAGCGACGCTCGAGGGCATTACAGCAAGGGGGTTACAAGAAGAATATAAACAAGTCTTTATTTTCAGAGCGCTTTCGCGCTCCGGACATCTTGTCCCATTCCGTGATAATCCTTGCAAAAGAAAGAGTCGGCGAAGAAGCGCGTCTTTGGGCCGGTGTTTCCGCTTTGTTTGGACATGGTTATTATATACGTTTAGAAATGTGGCACGGCTCCTTCAAGTACGTCTCCATAGTAATTCCTTTATTGTTGCATATTAAATGGAAAACAGCTGCCAGCCTCTTCGCAAGGAATTCTTATATTTATATATTTTCTTTTATAGTGTGGTACCTTTTTAATCATGTTCTTTTCATCCCTCTTTCCTCATCCGGCTGAGAAAGCAGTCCCTTGGCCGAAACGTTCTGTCCGTTATTTCGTTACATCCCGTTTCGTTATAACGAGGCACATGAAAAGGCGGGAAGCAAGGAAGATAACCAATGCCACGCACGCACGCACGCACGCACGCACGCACACGCACACACTGGTATGGTCCCTGACCTGCTTCATTCTAACGATGAATTTACCTAACCAGACGGTATTCTCTGAAACTCTCGTCTACATTGGTAACGAGAGAAAAGACAGAGAAAGAAAAGATGTAAGGCTGAGAGGCCAATCAGATTAACAGTCTCGTTGGCTACTCTGCACTGCGGGTTGGGGAAAAGGAGAAACACGAGGAAGGAACTTGGTAACGAATCGATACGCTGTGTAGGGTAGCAAACCGGACGTGCGCCTAGTTGACACTTGTGCTCCTTGGCTCTTTTCTTATCCTTACCTTTTCTTTATCTCTTTTTTATCTAAAAACCTCAGGTAAACTCCTCTTGAATTAGTAATTATGCGTGATGTTTGCGGACAAAAATTATTGACAAGCCCTTTTCCTTCGGACTATCGAACTTAGAATATTGGTAGGGCAGGGCAGGGCAGGGCAGGCAGGTACGTAGGTAGACAGGTACGTAGGTATAGGCATGGTCACCACCACCACTGCAGGACGAAGGCCTCTCCCAGCGATCTATAGTCACCCTTGTATTGCGCCAGCTGTTTCCAAATTATGCCTGAAAATTTTATAATATCGTCACACCCTCTAATTATCTGTCGTCCACGATTGTGCTTCCCTTCCTTTGGCGGCCCATCCGTAACACTAATCGATCACCGGTTGTCTGCTCTGTGCATTACATGGTCTACTCAGCCCTATTTCTTCGTCTTAGTGTCGAATAAAATATCGGTTACACATAGCCCGCTCACTGTCGTTACACATATCGTTCCATAGCTCGCTTCGCGGCCCTTAAATTGTTCCCACACTTCTTTGTTAACTTCCAAGTTTCTGCCCGATATGCTAATAGATGGTAGAATGCAAGAGTCATACACTTTTATTATTTTAGAGGATAGCGGTAAGCTGCCGGTCATGACCTGGTAATGCCTGCCGTATGCGCTCCAACTCATTTCTAAAAATTATTTTTTTCAAGTTTACTTCTCATGATTAGGGTTCCCTGTGAGTAATTGACCCAGGTAAACGCATATATAAGGTGTAGCGCCAGCATAAATTAGAACGCGAGCAATTCCGAAACTATACTGCAATGCGTTGCTCCGTTTCTGCCGACGTACATTTCTTTAAAAATTATGCTTTCGGTTTTTAATTGGCAAAGCCACAATATTGATATAAGTGGGGGAACCGCGGGTTAATTTTCACCGTTTGGGCTTCTTTACCCTGCGCCTAAAATCTAAGCGCACGTTTTCTTTTTTTTTTTTTCGCATTTCGCTCCCACCGAAATGCGGCTACCACGGCCAGGGTCGAACCGTCGACCTCGAGCTGCAGCAGCGCAACGACAAAGCCACTGGGGCTACCGCGCCGGATCACCTGCATTTGCAACAGCGGCTCACTTCCGACTCGAAAACGTACACTGATGCGCTACTACACGCTTAGATAGAGGCTATACAGAGCGACTATATACGTCGTACGTGCATGTAAATTGCGCTTAACAGGCATTCCGATCAGTCGTTTCCTGTTCGCGTTTCAATTTATGCTGGTGGTACAAGTCCAGGGCTAGTTCATCGCGCAGCTAATTATGCTCTCCACACAAAGATGCGAAGCACAGCTGCACGTAATCACGGTTTCACCGGTAGTGGATTCACAATATACACCACAATGCGTTTGAATCCGCCACCTCCCAGCTTCTGGTAGTACAGTCAGCCACAAAAGTTTACGGACCACGGGATCTCAGGAAACGTTCAATTCCCGAGCAATATAGCGAGTAACACTGTATACAAAAATGTTGTTAGCATATTCTAGTCGAGGCCCGAAATGCAACAACGAGGCTGCGTATATAGTGTGGCTGCGGAGCCATATTCAGCTTTCTCTCAGATTTCATGGTCCGCAATATTTTGTGGTTGACTGTGCACATATAGCCTAAAGCCGCTGCAGAAGAGTGCCACTGATGGCCCGGATGTTGAGTGGTGCAGCCCAAATTACAGCTGAATGTTTATACCATTGTTATATTACACCGTGATTTAACCATAGCTATCTGTATTACAGTGTATCTAGTACCTGTTAGATATAGGCTAAATTGCAGACATAGAGGTGGCCAGACAGACAGACACTTGAATTGATTAGAAGAGAGAGGGAGAGATAAATGAGATGCGAAAGGCAGGGAAGTTAACCGGAAGATAGATATCCAGTTTGCTACCTTGCACTGGGAAAGGGGTAAGAGGATACATAAAGATAAAATGCACACACATAGAAAGAGAGGGACATTTAAAGAGAGAGAGAGAAAACACAAATTTAAAAATGAGCCAACAAGGGCGCGGGCTGGAGAACAACTTTTCGATTAGGGTTCTTGTCTTCACTACGTATGGCTAGCTAAGTTTCGTCGTTTCCGAACTCACAAGGACTTCTTGAAATATTGACATTCAGCGCTAGCGCGTTCGGCGTAGCTTGTGAAAAAAAGCAAATAGATGGAGACGTACTTTTAGATGCGCTTTCAATGCGGTCGGACGTTGTTAATAGTTTTTAGCCCTAATAACAATGCAAACGTAGCAGACAAACGCGTCTTTTAGCAGGCGGCGCTCGTGTCAAAAAACGAAAAGAAAGACAACTGCCCTTACAACGTTTGGGTACACAAATCAGCTTAGTATAAATGTTGGTAAAAATTGTTTCACGCAAGTTGCGCTTCGGGTCTCAGAATGTTATAGATTCTTCCAATTATATTGTGTAAGCGCCAGGCCCGACACCCAGCGCTTTTTTTTAAATTTAATATCATTTTACGTACAAGCCACCAGTCGCTTGTAATTCCCCTGTGCCTTACCTTGCTCTCCCTATCTGTCCCCTGCACGCTGACTGAAAAAAAAAAAATAAAAGAACATCGTGAGTGCAAATCATACAGTTATTTGCAGCCGGACACGCGAGGAAAGAAAAAAATGAAGCAGAAGAGGCGGGGAGCGTATCCGGACGAATAGAATTGGCGCCGTAAGAGAACAGGGAAGTTCGTGCCGAGGGTCGTGATTTTCGGCCTACGCCCACTTTTTCACTTTTATGTACTTTTATTTTTCCTTTTTTTAACTTTTGCGGGTTACAGGCATGGGTGGGTGCGTTGCGGGGATTTTAGATTGCGCACTCACTCCAACGCCCCCCCCCCCCCCCCCCCCTTCCGTCTATTCACTGCCATCCTCTCTTTTGTTTCTTGCGTAACCGTCCACGAAAATGAGGAAGGGGAAGGGCGGGAAGTGCCGTGTGCACGATATGCACCCCACACGCGTGGTCTACCCAGATAAAAAATTTGCTTACACAACACACTGCTTACACCTCACACAGGCGCATTTGTATGAAGTCTATAGGCCGTATACAAACACACCACGGATTTTACACTTTTTCTGTCAGATTGCCGTCTGTGGACACACTGCTGACGAACCCTTTGGGACTTTGTGGGCCACAAAGAAACTCCAAGTAGAGTCGAACCCTATATGGAATCTGAAGGGGTTAACAAAAAAGTTGGATATATAGGTATTTCGATATATGAAATAAATATTTTATAGAAAAGTTTTCAAGGGGATTTTGCTGCTGTTCCTTATACACAATAGTTCGTCATATGTGGGTTCTATATATCCGGATTCGATTGTATCCATTCGAAAACAAATCTCTGTAGTAAGTGTTTATAGACTCTCTCCATTAGAAGTGTAAGTGTCTCTGCTAGAACTCCGTAGACTGTGAAGGTGGTCTACAAGGCTGTCGGAACTCAATCTTGTAAAACTGCCTGCCGTTGGAGGACACGTGTCATAGTTTTCGGTTGCCTGTACCGTGCGTGCGTGCAGTATTAGGCTCTTCAAATATGTACACACTTGAGCAGTGACGTCACAAAGCTATGACCGTATAATTCGTCATTGGTACATTTAATTTCTTTAGAGCTGTTTGCCCGTTACTTTCCCGCTAGAAGCGCTATGGAACATTCATTCTCCTGCCGGAAGTGCTAAGAACGCTTTCTGTTCGTTCTTGAAGACACCCTTCCCAACGGGCTTTTTTACACCAAGGACGCCTTCACTGAAGACAACGCGATCGAAGGCAAGAAAATAGTGCAGTACCGAGAGAGAGAGAAACGAAAAGGGAAAGGTAGGGAGGTTAACCGAGGACGTACCCGGTTGGCTACCCTATACACTTGGGGAAAGGGAAAGGGGAAGAATAGATAAGAAGGAAAGAGCGAGGTGAAAGAAGTTAAGCGGTACTGGCAGTTCGCTGCCTGCGATGCGTGTATAGCTAGCTGTTGAAACAGAACAGCTTCCTTGGAGACGAAAGAGAATATAGTGCATCAACGTTATTCCGTTAGGACCACAAAACTCTACTAAATGTGTCGTAAAAGGTGTCTCCACAATCGCACAGTGTGTTGTGTGAGGTATTACGAACTCTCATAAATAAGTACGAGCCAGGCATTGAGCGATGGGTACAGAAATTACTCATACAGTTGCGCAGATCTCTGCTACCATTTTTTTGCGAGCTACTAAACTCTGAAGCGCAGCTTTCTTGCAAAGCTTAGGCCTACAGTGTTCTGACCAAAAGAAGAAGTTGAACTCTTTTAAACAGCTTATTTTTTTCTCTTTGTTTTTGTTTGGAACGCAAAGCGGTCGTACGGTATAGTACGTGACATTGTTTTTCTTGAATAGTTCGTTTTCACTATCTGCTTACCAATCATGACGCTCACGCGAGCGAGACCGCCGCCAATCTCGGCGAGGTCACGACGCCAGATGGCGCGGCCGAATCACGTGGCCCGCGGCGCTAACGTAACGTCCCGCGTCGCGCGCCACCGCTCGACCGGTTCCGGCAACGCACGCGCAGTTCCGCGTGCGAGGTCACGTGACCACGTGGCGTGCGACTGCGACCGTGAAATCAGTTGCCTCATTTTTAATTTTTTTTTTCGTTTAATTTTTTCCCCGCAACTTTATACTTGGTCACGCCACGGAACTCACTTCACCGCGCATGAAAAAAAAAAAAAAAATGCAACCGTCAAATGTGTCAGCAGTCATATAGAAGCGGGGTACTTTTGACTCTAAGCCCAAGCTCCAGATGGGGCAGTTGCCATTCGAATTCACGTGGAAGGCAGAAATGTTCTAATTTGGCCCCCGCCGCAGCGATTTGAATGAAGCCTGTTAAATTGGGAAGGGAATCAAATCGGAATCTAATAAATGTAGCGTCTGTTGTAGATTGATTGCTTTATTGGGGGCGCCCAAGATTTCAAACAAAGTTTGCCAAATTAAGGAACAACAGAAACGGATATAAGAATTGTATAACAAGCACAGCCGACAAAGTTGGCATGCTATCATTTCTCGTCAAGTTGCAAAATTGTAAAAGGCGGTCGCGTAGAAAACAATAAATGCGTACAAAAACGACGTTCCGGGCATAATATATGAATCCCTTATTCGCAAAACAGAAACTCATAATGGCTCCGAAAAGTCCTTTTTGCGGTTTATTGGTCTTTTTTTTTCGAGAGAGAGCCTGATTTATTTCAGCCGCGTTCATCTATCCCTCGCCCGACGGGCTTCCGTCGAACACTTTATTAAGATTGCTCGTAAATGCAGAAGTAATTTATAAATAGGACAACTGCGTACTTCACCTAAAAACAAGTAGCCACATGATGACCGCGAAATTGTCTCTCGCGTTCGTTGATTTAGACGCCTAACAAATGCGGTTTGCATAACTGGAATATTTGTTTTCCTCGAGGAATCCCATAGTTGTGCTCTTGATGCAAGTATTCGATGAATTTTGAATCAAATTTGCAAAGCAATGCAGGGGGCATCCTACTTCTCTGCAATCGACACAATTTAAGCGTCTCTTTAGGACGCAACGAATTGCATTCGAATCAGTTAGGCGTCTTTACTTGATGAGAGCATTTTTATGCGTCCCACGTTATCTGAAAAGAGACGCCCCAGGGTACAGCATTCTCTTATGTGGAAGTCCATCCTTTCGAATATAACGGCGTTATAACCTTCAGGGTATACGCTTAATTCACTGCTGGAGGGAAAGGACACTTGTTGAAACTGGACTAAAGCAGTCGTTTGGCTCAAAAAACTTGCCGCGTTTCTGAAGGATAGCTGCCTCAGTTTAAAGATAAGCAACAGTATACTGTAAAGCTTTCAGGGTCACTAGAAGAGGCTCGATCGAAAGCGTTATGCAGGTGTTTTTCTTGTTTCCCGGAAGAACTAAATGTTTAAGCGCGTTTAAGCTTAGCTTACATGGAAATGAGTGATTGTTAGGCTTGTATGTACGGGCAACTATTGACGTATGTGGGTCATGTAGGGACCAAAGGAAGATTGCTAAACATACTTTTAGTGCCTGGTTAGCGGCTTTAATTGATGACCATAGAAAGTTTTCCTTTTTGTTTGTGTGTGTGCATGTATATGCTTGTTTTGAGGCAGAACCAATGTGTCAGTGACATCATGTTTTCAGTAATTCGGGAGGGCGGGGAGGCATGTTATGAGCGATGTTCAGCGAAAGTTTAAATGGCGCGAGCTAACTACATACTCGCGTTATTTTCATTTACAGGCATTGTATAGGAAGCGCGATGAATGTTTGTCCAGTGGTGGGAGAACCAGTTCGCGCATTAATTTTCCGCGAATTTGGCGGATGTTCCACACAGCTTTGTCGCGGCCGGACTAAGAGCAGATGCATTTTCTCGTCGTTTTCGAAATGAACGAAGAAAACAGAAACGGGGAAAAAAAGGAACGTGGCGTGCAATAGAATGCGGGAATCCCCAGATGTATGCTTGAGCGTCGCCCGGTGAAATTTCATCCTACTGAACGCACAAAAGAGGACAGAAAAATTGATTGCAGCAGATGTGTATGGGAGCTCAGAGCCCCGATATGTATTGTACGTTTCTCCGTTACTGTGTTTTACACTACCGCAATAACTCCCACCAATTTTTCTTTTTTTCCCCAGCCGACCCCTCCATAATTCGTTCAAGTTCTCAACGATTTGCAGAGGCAGCGTATACCTGTAGACGTATGAACAAGCGAATAACCAGACAAACGCAAGCTTGTTCGTGTCCCTGTGTGGTCGTTTATATGTCTACAACTACAATGGCCAACCGACTAGCCCATCGATTTCTCCTTGGCAAGTTCATAACTTGGCCGTAAGTCTTGGACGCCTTCTGTAAAAGAAGACAGAAAAAGAAAATACGTCTCGTTTTGCGGGCAGAAAGCATTCAGTGCGTCGAGTTAACTTGAGGGGCCGAAGTATAAGTTACCGTCATCTTGCGACTCTTCTATTATACATCTAGAATACCTCTTTATAAGCCATGGTTTAGCGGTTCCAGCAGCTTACCTAAAACGGTGTACGCGGAAGCGGCATAACATCGCCGTCTCGTGGACAAAGGGGAGGGAGGTGGGAGGGGTGAGAGAGGTGAGGGCTAGTTGACATGATAAAGCTCGTCCAATTTGTCAGTGCTGAAGAGGACGATCTGGGTGGTCTGATCGCTTCTTTACCGCTCTGACTATTCCCGTGCCCAACTAGAAAAAAAAAAAAAAAAAGCTGAAAATCTGCCCCGCAGTGAATCCTCGGTTGTCCACAGCCTTCCGCGCAGCGTTGAAGAGAAGGGTACGAGGCTTGGGGAGGAGAGGGGGGGGGGGTGAGGGTGTAGTTGGAGAGGGTGGCAAGCCGGGTCTGACAAAGCCCACCATTGATCAACCCTCCGGCGCATCCCCCGGTAGGCCGTTTTCCTTTATGTCTTTATTAGAGACACGACCCCGCGTACACACTTTTTTCTTCTTGATTTCGGATACATCTAGCGGACTTTCCGTTCTTCCTCGAACTCGGGAAGGCCTGAAGTCGTCGGGGTTCCACTGGAGCCTGGCTCAGCGGTACAATGGCTGCGGTGTTACGTTTCTTGTCTAAAGATGGTTAAGAGGTTAAGAGCTTTATTACCTCCGGGACAGCTATTCAAATGTGCGGGAACGAATGAAATCGTTTCGCTCGGCAATCACTGCATCTAACTCGATAAAGTTCGTTGCACACTGCCAGTGCCACATGATCCTGTGGCGCAAGTTTATTTATTTATTTTATTTATTTAGAAACCTACATCGCCCAGTTGGACATTATTGTAAGTGTGTTCGAAACAAAAGCCACAATCAAAATAAGGAAGCAGACAGGCACAGCTGTCGCTTGAACATTAACTAAAGCATACGTCTTGTAAGGAAGAGAAAAACATATTTGCGGGAACATCGACAACACTAGCATCCAACTGATTCCACTCGTAAATCGCAAAATAAAAAAAAAAATTCTGCAAATACAGCCGTGCGACAACTTATTTCTCGAACCTTTTTAGCGTGATCATTTCTGTGCGATATGTACTATGGGCTCATCATGTATCAACCTTTATCAATACTAGTTTCATCGTAAAAAGTGTAGTAAAAAATTTTCTGCGCTGCTGAAGAGGTTTCCAGCCTAGTTCATTCTTAATGTGAGTTACACTGGAATTGAAGTTACAATTACCACTGACAAAGCCTGCAGCACGGTTTTGTATGCGTTCAAGTTTATAGATTAGCGTTTGGCCATGAGGATGCCATACTGTACAAGTAGATTCAAGGATTGGACGCACATTGGTGACATACAGAGCCTCTTTGGGGCGTATTGGGGCAGATTTGAAGTTACAAGTTTAATGAAATTTAACACACCATTGGCTTTAGCAGCCTACATAGTCTATAAGTTGCTGCCTACTTGGCAAGACTGCGGCCGCAAAGAAGGCTCCGCTTTAAATATGCACACGGACACGACGTATTTACTCAAATAGGCTTCATGGTGCTTGAATGGTCGTCCGTTCGTTTCCCCCAAATTTCATCAGCTCAACCTTAATCATAAGCGAGAGTTAGATAGGAGAGGTAATTTATTAGAAAGGCAGAGAAAGAGAGAGCTAAAATTGGCAACAGAACCGCGCTACATATTATACAGACGCGATGGAAGTGTCCCATCTATAGTACGCCGCTGCAAGGTCAAGTACGAATCGCCAAGTGACTGGTGCATTTCAAGAAACGCAGCCGTGCTTTTGCGGCCGTCTATTGGTGACTCGTGCTTGACCTTGGAGCGGCGTACTTTAGAGACTCAGCTATGAACGCTCGATTGTGTGCGTACCACTGCGAAGTGTCAACTTCTCTCTTCTTTCTCATCTTTCAATCCCCCTTCCCCAATGCAGGGTAGCCTGCCGGGCTCAGCCTGGTTAATTAACCTCCCCGCTTTTCCCTTATGACTTCTTTCTCTCCCACCAGTAGACTATATAGTAGGATACAACTTTAAAGAAGCATCAGTTGGCAACAAAGGCACACGGACCGCGCGGGGTTGTGTTACTCCGCCAGCCAATCACAGAAGCGAACAGAATCGTCGTCATGCGACCTTTTCAAAATGGCGTCGTACTTTGATACGACTTTACTCGACGTACTTGTACGTTCCGCTATAACAGACGAGTGAAAACGTATAAAATTACGCGCTTGCAGTTTCTTTTTTGCGGCTACCGTCTTATTTAGGTAACAGGGAAAGTTCGAAGCAGACCAACTATTTGCAGCCACCCGGAGGAACAGCGGCTGGCGGTTATGAAGGCGTGGGCGGGGCTTCACTGCAGACTCAAGTTGCATCCGACTACACCAAATCCACACCCTGATAAGTGAGACAACCTGATTTCGAAGCACTTTTTTTCTTCTCCTCAGCTGGCAGTCATATCTGACGCCAGCTGAGGAGTTTACAGACATGGTCACCCACCGTCCTACAGCTCCCTCCTTCTTCTTTTCGAGTTCTGTTTGTTATTCTTTTCCCTGACTTTTCTAGCGGGCCGACATTTTCGTCGCGTGTGCGAGATATGCCGACCTCCCCCGAACACAACCCCTCGAAACCCCGCTGTGAGGTCAGCGGCGCATGCGCCTGGGGCGCCATCCATCACGCCGGAACCACGCGGACCTCCTGGACGCACGAAACGACACAAAATGAAAGGACACATAGAGAGAGAGAAGGGAGAGAGAGAGAGAGATTACACGTGCAACTCTTCGCACGCACAACCAAACAGGAACGATACATGCGGGGGAGTGAGTACACGTGACGTGTTCTCCTATCGCACCTCGCTTGTGCTGTCAGGGTGTAGGTTTCTTGAGCGGCAATTTTTTTTTTTTTTTTGAAATCGCGCTTTATTCTGTTTTCCCGCTTATTGAGTTTTTTTTTTTTTTTTTTTTTTTTTTTACTCTCGCGCACGCGATAGTGTTTGACTCTGGTCGAATCGTGACTGGCTGGGCTCGCGTGGTCGTCGGTGAGGACGCGAAGCGCGCATAATGTGACTCCGCTGCTCCCTATACATGAGAGATGACGGCATTGCATCGTTTGCACTCGGGGCGTCGTGTTTCTTTCTGTTTTTTTTCTCTTTAATTCGGCGTTTTCGTTGCGGGCGCGCTGGCCTTATGTTACGCTAGCACACGCGTTGCTTCGGTGGTGGCATATGGCGAAGTGAAGCACGCGGGCGCAGCTATTATTAATTTATTTTTCTTTAAAAAATAAAGAAAAGGAAGAAAAAAAAGTTGTCGCAGTTGCCACGTTGCGTGACATGTCATAAGTGGAGTGACCGCTCTGTTGCGACCACGTGACATATTACTGGTCGGTTTCGCTCCCCCCCCCCCTTTTTTTTTTGTTTGCTCGTTTGTTTGTTAGTTCGCTTGTTTTTGCTTGTTAATTTGTTTGTTAGGTTGCTTTTGAAACTTCAGTGTGACAAAGAGAAAGTGACTGATTCGAAGCTCATGCATGTCGATAGATATGATGGACAGCGGATGATATACGATTCGATCAGAGAAGGTTGTAGATGGCAGACAGTTGAATCACGAATGGGCGAGTTGCAGTTTGAGCGTGACGTCACGAAGCCAAAAAAAAAAAAAAAGAATTCGTCGTGATCCGCGGATTGAACCAGAGACGCGAAGCCGGGACCAACGTTTTAAGGGGCGGTGGTAACCACCGGTTAAATGACAATTTTTTTTCCTCCGGTCGGCATTTATGACTCCGGTTGACGTTTATGAGCTCAGAGAGAAAACGGCCCATGTTGATAGGTGTTAAATAGAACAGCACTGAATTTTGCCGCAACATTTTGAGGGCGTACCTCTCGAATATAGGTGACACGCAGATGACTTTCAACAGTTGGCTTCAATTCTACAATTACACCATGCCATCCACACTTACTAAGTAAAGTGCTTGTTATCGAATTATAGTTCATCATTTCTGTATTTATTTATACTGCACATATACTCAACAGGCTCCCAACGGAGCATTGCAGGAGGAGGAGGGAGGAGGGGGGAAAGGGGGGGGGGCGTTAACGAAAGCGAGCTATTCAATAGTTATTATAATAGATTAGTTTTAATTGCAATATTTAGGACAATAACAGTAGAGCAAGAAAGAATATCCAACATCGAAAAGTGATAACGTTGTAAGATTGACGACAGGAACAGCACGATAAAAAAAATAGAATGCGGAGCCATAAGCATCACGTTATATAAAAACCAATATAAGCTGACAATAGTAATTTGTACACAATACACGACGAAATAAAAAAAAATTGGAGGACGCTTAAGCTTCGCCTTTAAGAGTAGAACGGGATAGCGTTATCGGGACCCGTTCTGCATTGCATCGTTCGCATATGGCAAGTAGGCTTCATTCCCTGTCACACTGAACGTGGGAAAGCCAGCGCACAAAGACCAAGCTTACACCGATCTCCTTAAAGTCGGCTTCACTTTTAAACCGAAATGCATTGCTGGAAAGACGTTTTTTCAGGGGCAATATCAGTGGTCTTATATTAAAATGTGAAGGCCCTAGCACCTCTTTTTATTATTTTAATAATTGTTTGCTATTACCCCGACGCGCGCAGGTCTGGTAGAAATGCTGGAAAAGGGGTTTGTGTTTGAGTTTCCTCGTAGCAGAATTAGGTTTTCTCGTACATTCAAATTACAATCCGACGCCGATTGGTAAACAATCCGACGGCGAATTCGGCGCCGAATGGTAAAGATATACTTCACCATTTTTCTGACGGATTTCACTGTGAGAAATTCAATGTTTGTGCACCAAAACCTTGCACCACGTGGAGGGCCTGCGCGGTCGATGTGGTTGGATGATTTTCTCCGCCACCCTCGATCACACGCCGGTTGCCGACGCCGCATTTTCTACGACACGGGGCCCTAAACGCTATCGCGTTAATATGAGGCTTTCGTTAAGCCTGTCTAGTTTTTTTTTTTGTAAATGCTATGCCACGCCGAATGCTAACAACGCTTTCGGGAAGACCGTTCCAAAGCGTTATGACCCGGTGCAGCGCTGATGAGTTGAAGGCAGATGTGTTGGCCAAAATAATATCCGTTTGTCATTATCACACACATCCTACCATCCGCGATGCCGCGCAATACGTGTTTCTGGAAAATTTGTATCTGAATCTTTTTTGCTTCGAGTTTTGTGATGACCTACTGTCTTTGCTGAAACACCTGCTATATGAAACAGGACACGCTTGTGCCTCTGAAGCTAGCGGTTCAACATGGGGCTTTGGCTTCGTCTTCGTTCGACTACTGTTGTTCCCTTCAAGTATAGCCACCATGTAGATATACTTCAAGCCTAAATCTTCTTATGAACATCTGTCGTCTTTGGTCGTGCCTTTTGGAGCTCCCGCTTGCCTATACCATCGCGTTCCCGGTTTTGGTTCTTACCCGTTCTTTCTCAAAGACCGATATAATTGCGTCTATTTAATCAGTCGTGACTGATTTTATCAGGCTGCGCTCTCAGATACGACAGCCCTGGAACAAATGCAGCTGAAATAAGCCATTCAGAATGTGCCTTTTATCTCGCATCCGGCAGTTCCTATATAGGACCGTTCGCAGGTAATCGAAGGGTGCTGTCGTAATTACCTTAAACGTGATCTCTCGTAATCTAATGGCCACCGAAACCATGGCCACATCACAGTTTTCTGCCAGATCAAACGGTACGGAGGCGCATCATTCGTACAGCCAAAGAGAACGAGAGAGCAGCTTACACCTGCCGTCCCGCGAGCTCACCGACAACAGTGTTTGTCCTTATCGTTCGTGGGACTCGAAGCGATAAGCGAAGGCTATACGCAATCGGAGGTGCTCCGACCCGAAGCTCCGTTCTCGTGGGAAAAAAGTGTTAAAACACGGAGATGTTGACGCAGGCCCGATAACGGTACGCCCGAACAAGAGGGACCGCCCTTCGGAGCTTGGCTACGAGAAAGAAATAAGGCGGGGGGACTAGAATTATCTGTGGCCTTTCGAAGAGAGCTCCGCTGAAAAGCGTTTTCCTTCTCGCGGTTTTCGTTTTTGTTATCTTTTATTTTATCTCTCCTCATAGGTAGAGGGGAATTCGTGTGACGCAAAGAGAAACTGCGCGCGACGCGCTCCAGTCTGGCAACAATCGCCGTCGTCTGTTTCAGCGCGCTGCGCGTTGTCGCTGTCGTCTGCAAGATCGCATCGCATCTCCTCGATTTCGTCTGCTCGCGAGCGGTCGTCTGTTTTCGGGTAGCGCGACGGCCAAACGTCGTCTGCTAGCGACCAGGCGCAATCTTCGCGCTTTTTTTCGGATATGTCGTCTGGCCAAGCGCCATTGAACGTGCCCATCCCGAGGTCAAGTTTGTCGTTGTAATTGATTGACTCGGTATAGCCCTGTTTCCTCGTCTGCGGTGCGTCGTTTTCCGTGTACCCGACAAGAAGAACGATCGACGAAATCGACAACTCCATCGGCAGTGTGTGCATGCTACGCGGCATTCGGAGATCGGAAACTTCTGCCTGCGGCATAATATACGCCGTTGTCTGCGAGCTCCGCGCGTCGTCTGCTACTGCGCCCCGAATCTAACGGAGCCGTAAGATTACGCGTCTTTGCCCAGCAATCTTACTTCGTGGGGCCGAAAATGAAGCCGACGCATCTGCGACTCATTCGGACTGGCCTTCGAACGACGATACCTAAGTAACTATACCCGAATAATTTAAAACTCAGTTTGTGTGTGTTTAGCCGCCCCAATCACTTCTGCCTTTTTTGTTTCTGGGTGCGTGAGACTTTTCAAACCAGTTCTGCTGCCTTTGAATAACCCAGGCTTCCCACGATTTGCGTCGTTTTATTTCAGTACGTTCGCGGTGGGCTAGCGTGTGAACGCGTTTTCGATTCATGGTTTTCCGCGCAGTTCACCGTAAATCAACGTCGACAGCAGACCGAGCTACGCTCCTCGTCGTCGAAGTGTTTCACGTTGCATCTTACTACAACATGGCGAGAGCGGTCACCAGCATCGAGCAACTTTGACTTATCCGCGTCCCCCTTTAAGCTAAGTGTAGCACGTAAAATTGAGAGAAACAGGAAGTGGACTCTGTAGCATTGCTTTAACGACTCCAGAGGGACGGAGACAGCGCGTGGTAATTTGAAGTGTCGTGGTCAGTTGTGGTGCCCACAGAGTTGCCTGCGTTTTCTGGATTACGAAATCTTCCCTGCTCCAGCGGCTCATCCAAGGATAACCTACGCTCGTCTTACCGGACACAAGAACCTCATCAAACGGTAAGTTACCTTCGGAGCTCATTTACGTATCCTTTTTTTTTTTTGTTATTATTCTAACACGAACTACGCTTTAAGCTTTTCCTTGAAGATGCTCCTTGAACATGCAGTGTGCCGGTGGTCGACACATTCAGAAAAAAACTTGAGCTCATTTTTTGACTCATTTGCTATATTTCTATGCACTTCCACAGTATACCATTGAAGTACTGAGCCGGAAGATTTATACACACCCACACGGTCCCTTTCCGGTAGACGTCTTTATTATTATATTTTGCAGTTGTGAGGCCAAGGGCAAAAAATGAGGGGAAATATTAGGGAAAAAGTTAGGCCAAGTTCACAACGCTTTTAGTTCTTAACGAATGCTTGTTATTGGCCGGCTGCCTTTACTAATGCAATCGCTCTCACTATTGTCTGGCACATGTTGTTAACAACGGATCCACTCTATAAGAACTGCTTCATGAAAGCAGACGACATACGCTGTTCCTTCTCAGCCCTATTTAGCCTAAACATAGAGATAGAGTGTTACATAGGTTGGACTGAGCGCCTTCGGTTAAAACGTGTAAAACACCGAAACACATACAGGACATTTTCTTTCTGTGCTCTGAAAATTTTCGTTTTCTTATCGAACAAAGAAATGCCAGTATATTCAACGACCATATTACGCGCTTAAATTGGAAGCGTGCCACCAATTAAATTAGGAAATTACGCAGAAATGAGCATTTGTGGCAAGGAAGCACCGAAGCACGAGCTTCAAGGCATTGTTAATTAAAGCGTGAAAAGTACAATTACGTTTGTTAGTCTTAAAGTGTGCGTGATGAAGTCAACAATCAAATTAAATCAGTAGCTCGTTACTGCTTGTCTTAGTTATGTCATAGAACTAAATACGAAACTAAATTCGTATACGAGTCCAGTTACGTGGTTTTTACGAAGTGATTTCATACGCGTTTCTCCCACAAAAGTTGCAGAAAATACAGCATTGCGTGCAATTTGTTTTCTTCAGAGATAAGACTTATCGAAATTCGCCTATTCAATTCTAGATGTACAGCCTCTCATAATCAGTATTAGATGTTATGTTTCCTATGGCTTATAAAATTTCCATACATACATTGTTCGTTGTCCAAGAGTAAAGTCATTCCAACAACAAAAAAAGAAACATTCACAATGCGCCGGTCAGGCATGGCCTGACTGCCCCACCGTGGGAGCGGCCCGCTGCGCGCTGAGTCGCGTACCTCAGGACTTCCATTAAAGTTTTACATCCATCCATCCATCATCCATTCTCTGCGATTGACATCTTCGCTGGAAACAGAAATAAGTACAAATTATGAACTGTTTTTATTTACTTAAATAGACAACCGCTGTATAATGAACCCAACTGCCCCATCACATAGCGTCAACATTCGCAACCCTGTACTCCCCCCCTCCCCCTCCTCCTTTGTTTAGCGGAAGGTGACAGGAAAGTCCAACGTTAATAACGTATCCTGTGTATCGTGTATCGGTGTTGACATCTCAACTTGCAGACGTAAGCGAAATTGTTCCTCTTCTCTATCTTGGTTTGACCTTGTACTCAAGCGCATAATGGACATGTGTCAAGTTGGAACTTGAACTAAATATTTCTTGTACCTTTCAAAACGTCATAACATTGCCGGTACGTGCACATGTTATATTCGTCAATCAACACTCTACCGTACGTATCGTGATTAATCATCAATGTTACCTTCCCTTACAAATGTCTCAAATCAAAATTAAGTTCTGGGGTACCAACTGCATATATTCGCGGGCTTGTATTCAACGTCAAGGAATCAACCCCAAACATATTCTAATATGATTACAGTACCCCAAGAACTACGCCCTCTGAGCAATTTTTCTAAACACAGTGATCCTCAAGTAAAAAAAAAGGGAAAGAAATCCCAAGCACTTCTTATGAGTTGGGAATGCGAAAACATTAATGTCCATTTGAACGCCGCTGAGCGGTCCTTGGAGTTTTGCGATGCCAGTAATGTACATGCAATAACGGTACGTGCTGCCCGAGCCAGCAAGCAGCAGAAGCCCGTGGTCCTACGTCCTGCGCGACCAGAGAGCAGCAGCGGCCACCAAGGCCGGCAGGAGCGCGCAGCAGCTAAGCCCAGTGGGAGTGAGAGAGGGCAATATGGACCGCGCGCCTCCTTCCGAGAGTGCGAACGAGGATGACGTGGCGTCGCAGCAATGCCATCTCCCCTCACGCAACACCTTCTGGCGCGCTATTGCGCCAGCAGGTGCTCTCTTTCACCCGCTCCGCTCCGTCGAGGCGCACTCATAATGTGGCGTCGCAGCCAATGGGAATTTAGGTGCTGCTTCTCTGCTACAGACGCCGCCGACTTTTTCTCCATGGGCCATTTGTGGCTTTCGTATCAAACACGATTCAGTGGTCGCACCCTGTATTGCTCATTATAGACATTAGAGCGGAAATAAGAACGCAGTTTTGCTTGTTGTGTCAAAATGAATAGTGCATCCCGCTCCTAACACACAAAGTGCACACAGCCTTCGCCCGTTTTTCAAATAGTAATGCATCCCAATAAACCGATTTTTATTGGTTGATATGGTTTTTTTTTGCGTTACTATAGAGCAACAGCGAAGTCATTTAAGAGCCGTAATTAATTCTTTCAGAACTTTGTTTTCGCTACTTCGGCGGGAAATAAAAGTACATTAGTGGGGAAAATGGAGGCGGAACCTGTTTCTCTTTTTCTTTAACGCCGAACTCCACCCTCAGTACGTTAGCGTGACGTCACAGATTCTAAAGTATTTCCTCGAACATGTGGGCCGTTTTGGTCCCAGGAGAAAACTTGTTATTGAACCTTTGGTTCCTTTAGAATGTAACGTAGTCCTTCTTTAGCGATAGGCAGTCAACTATTGACCCGCGTGTACGGCGTTGTGGCGAGCTAGCGCGGGGATTCCACGGCGGCGTCACCACTTGTCTTCCGTCCTTTGAGTCATTTCCAGCTTACCACGCCCTCTCTCGGAGTAACAGTGCCCTTTTGCTTTTCCGAGTGTGTCACTTACCAGTAAAGCCTAACTGAATATGTATTCGTTCAGTGTCCCCTATATAACGACTTCGTTTCGGCTGTATAACCTTTCGAACAGGCAAGTTCACTCCCGCCGTTTCTACGTTCTTCCGTCTCTCGGCGCAAGTATCGCTTTTCCTTCGAAGGTCAGCAGTCTTTTAAATGTACATCTCCCGTCTCGCTGATACAGCGTGACACGCGGCAGTATGCAAGAAGCGAGCGGGATGGGCATAGCGCAGCCGTGTCCATGCGTCGCGCGAGTCTGACTTGTCGCATATCTTGACACTTTCTCGACGACGTGTCGACGCGTAAGCGGACACCCGCGCAAGCCTTGCGACGGGTACACTTCGCCACGCGTTGCAGTGACGGCAGCTGATAGCGGAGCAGCAGGAGGGAGATGTCTTGAATGAGCATCGCCACCTCCCCGATCTGCGTACGCAAAGCATCTTTGCTGTTCGCTAATACCGCGCAATATTGCTGAACCTATAAACGAAGGGTGATGGGCCAGGGCCTGGGGTGGTGGTGGGGGGGGGGGGGGGGGACCCAGTGAACTGTTCACAAAGTGTGCTGCTGCAGCTTTAATAGAGGACGTTCACTTCATGTTGTGGCTGTGCTGTCTGCGCCCAGGAACGAAGGCTATCCGAGAGAGGATGCTAAGAGCTGCCATCGTGCGAACGAATCTCACTGATAGTTAAAGGCGTTGGCTCACGGACGGCAAGTTCACTAAGCCTCTACCTGTAATTGCTGGCAAGAGGAGGGTACCCATGCTTTTATTGAAATGTCTTTCCGTCGAAGAGCAAGCTACACTAAAATAAAAAAAGATGAGTAGCTATCACAAAAAGGGAAAAATGATGACGCGGGGGGAACCTCCTGCCTTAGCGTTTTCAACAGCATTTCTTTTTTGTTGCTTGTGATATCAAATTATAGTAAGTGCTATAGTACTGGATCGTGAAGCCACTTGTGTGTCATATGCGCCTCCGAGATGTGTGATCAGGCATAATTTTACTTGAGAAAGCGATTTAGCCTTCGTGCTTAGACGATATCCTGAAGCCACTTGTAGGAAGCCTCGTTCCATGTAATTTGCCTTTACATCAAAAAAAGAAAAAAAAAGGAAAAGAAAAAGCGCGAAAATACGCGAAGAAATACGCACGTACCGGCGTGCGTCGTTCTGGTTACGCCCCTGGGCCCCTGCCACCAACTGGCCTAGGTAAACCTACTCTGGCGCAGGTTCCACAGATCGACTGCCAATCACGAATTCGAGTTGTTTCAATAGGTTACTGAACATTACCTTAGTCTTCTACACATTAGCCTTTGAACCAGCCCTCAGGCTTTGCCCGTTAAGGTCTTCGATCATTTGTTGTAGGTCATTTCCAGCGTTATTGGACAGGACAACGTCATTTGCAGACCGTAGGTTGCTGAGATGTTGCGTGTTGATCCTCACAACCTAATCCTTAGGAAATCCACAGAAGAATAAAAATAGGTTCGAGCGTATACGATAGGCATTACCAATTAGTCACGACCGGCAGCTCACTGCTATCCTCGAAAAAGGAAGTGCACAATCCTTTCATCCTACAGGTACTAACATACGGAGCAGAAACTCTAAGATTAACGCACAAGCTTGAACAGAAGCTAAGCACCGTGCAAACAGCGATGGAACGAATAATATGATAGGCGTACCGTTAAGACACAGGAAGACAGCGATGTGGGTTAGAGATCAAACTGGGGTAACCCATACTCTACGGTTGACATTAAGAGGGGAAAAAAATTGGAGCTGGGCAAGCCATGTAATGCGAAGGCCAGATAACCGGTTGTCTATTATAGAGTTACAGAATGGATGCCAAGGAAAGGGAAGCGCAGTCGAGGAGGGCAGGGAATTAGGCGGTGTGATGAAATTTTTGCAGCCGCAACTTGGAATCAGCTAGCGCGAGACAGGGGTAATTGGAGATCGCTGGGAGAGGCCTTTGTTTTGCAGTGGACATAAAAAATTGATTGTTAATGATGATGATGTGTTTTTAATAAGTCCTTTCACATATGAACGATTGTACGCAGCAAGTATCCTGTGGTTACATGTTCTGCGGACATGCACATCTCGGTCCACATCAACACATCTTAACTCCTGGGGGGCGGGGGGGGGGGGGGGCATTTTGTAAGTGTCCACCGAGTGGACATGTCCGTCACGTCTGATGCTGAAGTTCTGATTGGCTGAGCTGGGGCACGCGTCAGAAGGAGACAGGCGACCCCAGCCAATCAGCACTTCAGGAGCAGACGAAACGGACATGTCCACTAGGTGGACACTTACAGGATACAACCCCCCCCCCCTCCCCCTGGTATAATCGAGCCAGTGCGCGTATAACTTGTAGTGTTGTGTTCGTGTGTTAGACATACATGCAGGCGTGCGGTACATTTGCAAACGCTAATGGCGCCCAACTGTCCTCGAGGCGTAACTCGCTCTGCACTGCATGGTTTTGGTGGCCCATCGAGGCAGTGACTGTGGGCGTCAACGCTTCCCTCGCCGCTTTTCCGTGCACGGCCGTCGTGGAGCGTGACGAGCTTTCGGGTGTCGAAAGCGGTTTTCTGCAGATTGTCGAAGAGGAAATGGCGTGTACTGTTTCAGCTCGGCACGCGGCTCACCGCATGTCCTGACACGCCGTGAGGCGTAGCAGAAAAAGAAAGAAAGAAAGAGAGAGAAACAGAGACAGAGAGAAAGAAAGTAAGAAATAAATAAAGAAGGAAGGAAGGATAGAAAGAAAGAAAGGACTGACTTGCGAATTCCGTAGAAAGATAGCGAAGTGTATAGCGAAAGGGCTGTGAAGGTACTGGCTTCACACGATGTGATGAAGGTGCACTGGCCTGGCCCGAAATCACTGGCACGAAAGAAAGTATACCTACGCTAACGTTATCAAAGGCTGAAAAAAAAAGAAAGAATAACGAAGAAACTATAGCCCTCGTAACTTCCAATAGTCGAGCATGATAATATGAGATCTTATACTAAAAGTATCTACGATTAATAGGGAGCTTTAGGTTAGAGAACGCAAGCCAGCGGGCGTACAAAAGAACCCAGAGCGAGCACAAGAAAGCGGGAAGGGCCCACAATGGACTTGAGTCCCCCAATCCTTAGGTGTGGCTTGCGTCCCCTAATCTAGAACTCTCTAATTACGGAGCTTTATTTCTTTTATTTTTCCAATAATGGGCGATGTTTTCGTGCTGCTAAATTCTATAGTCATGCACCTTTATTTCTAAAACACTGCTGCCATTCTATAATTTCCTAGGAAAATCGAAACTAGAAGCTCTGGCTGTCGATTTTGACTCCGATATATCGGCTTTCAACCATTTGCCACGCGCGCTGACAGTTCTTCGTTTCTTGTTTTTTTCGCATTCTCGTTTTCTTTTTTTTTATCTCTCCTCCTGTTTGCTTCGTTTTCTTTCTCCGCGTGAGCCACCATGACAAACGCTGCTTACACAAGTTCGTCGTAGCGGGCAAGCGATTCTTCCAGCCTGTGGTTGTTTTTCAGCGTCCACTTTCCCATACATGTCCAGGAACACGTGTCATTTCTGCATATCTCCATGACTGCTTATCGATTACCGCCGTTGCCAAACATGGCTACGGGGGAAGCGGCTCGACTAAGGCAAACACTCGAGGCGCTCATCCCGTCTCTCGAATGTGTAAGCCGGCCACTCGGCCTTCGTGGATGCCGTATCGCAAGGGTGCGCATGGCTGTTTGGCTACTCGCAATTGGCGTCTCAAGCTGGTAAACTACGCTTCACCACCGCGAACGCTGTCGCCTGTCACCGTCACCACCGCGAACGCTGTCACCTGTTGCCGTTACCACCAAAACTTTGTCACATGTCACCGTCACCACCACGGACGCTGTCACCTGTCGCCGTCACCACCGCGACCGCTGTCATCAGTAACCGTCACCACCAAAACGCTGTCACCTGTCATCGTCACCTTCGAAGGTGACAGGTGACAGCGGTTTGGTGGTGAAGGTGACGGTGACAGCAGGTGACAGATGGCGGCCGCTATCCTTGCACAGGACGCTGACGTGAGAATTTAGGGGAAAAAAAAGAAAAACAAACATTGGCAGACTCCACTGTTGTTGACGGCTACGTAATGCGAAGCATTCACGATTTGTGGAGAACGGTTGTGTGAATAGCGTAAGAGTTGTGTAGCGAACGCTTATGTAGAGGTTACAGGCTGTGTAGGGGGCTATTTATATTTACAATTAGTAAGACTATAATGATTCTAATGGCAAGATACAATATTGAAAGGAAACTAAACCCAGTGGCACCTATACAAAGTGCATACAAAGTAACGCATACCCAGTGTAATAAATGCATACTCAGTAATTAGCGCGTCTGGCTGTCGATTTCACACTGCCCTCGAGGAACGAGTCCGGTCTATATACAGTGACGCGCAAAGTTGTTTCTTTTTTTCCTTGCCCTGTGCTGAGGGTAAAGCTGATGACGAGGCTGCGGGCTGTGTCACAGTTTCTTCCGAGATATATCAATAACGAAAAAAAAAATAGAAAAGAAGGGGAAAAAAGGAAAGAACCGTTGTGGTCAAGCAGGCGTTGTCAGTCCGGTTGGCTTAAGTTGCTTTTCTTCCTGCTTTCCGAAAAGAAAAGAAGAAGAAAGGGAAGGAAAGAAAGAAACGAAATGCATCGCGGATTGACAACGCCCCGCTTACACGTGACACATCTTCTTCCTTTTTCTCGTCAGTCCTAATTCTTTGAAGAACCTGCAGCACCCCCTTCCTCTCATTATCACAACTAATCTGTCCGTTCGAGCACCTTCGCTTCCCGAGCCAAGCACTTACCTTGTTTTTTATCACACCCGCTTATTATCCTCGTGTCTGGGGCAAGAGTGGGCTAAATAAACGCTGTCAAAGAAAGCAGTCTTCGCTGGATGAAGACAGGTGCCCGTGATTGTCGAAACCGTGGCTCCAGGGTGAGGTTTCCCATGTTCGCTTCCTCACGGCCATCTGCTCTAGAAAGCCATAAATACTTTTTTACTGAAAGTGTTATTTTTATAAACTTACCTTACCAAGTCCTTTTGTCTGTTTTTTTCTCTAAATTTTGCATTATTTGATTGGCTTGATTTGGCTGACTTATATTTAACTGCAGAATTCATCATCCTTTTTACAACAATACTAAGTGTTTAATTACGTTTGCGGAATGTGCTTTGTTGCTATAACGTTTCTCGTACTGTGCGCCTCGTCGACAGTACGAGAGGGTGTGGCCATTTAGACGTCCATAAAAAAGCGCAAGTCAACAGAGAAAACTCGTGGATACCCTCAGCGTCGTCTCAAACAGAACTATCGCCAGTGATTTCCAGTCTTCGTGGTTGCCATAGTCTTCCAGTATTGCGAGTCCTTCCTTCTGCATCGCCTCGGCATCTAGTCAGCGCATACTTGGACAAGGCTGCATCAGATCGGAGTCGTGGCGTCGCCTTTACGTGCGAGTAGCAGGACTCGCGTTGATGTTGAACTCAACTTCTTTGTGGAGTGCCCCGGACTTGCTACGGAGCGGGAAACTGAATTACTTCAGCGTTGAGGCGCCGCTTCACATGAGGTATGTCCCTGCCAAGTAACGCGACCTTCAGTACAGCGGCACGTGTGTCCCAGCTGTTCCTATGTGACGTTGACTTCGCTTGTGAGCTGCAATGCTTGGCATATATTCATTTCAGAACGCTGTGTCGAGGAGGTGGGTGGGCCGTCGCGACATCGTGCATTGGATTGATCAGAGGGCAGGCTGTGCGCATCGTCTTGTTCACCTGCTTCGCGCTGCGTTTCTGAATGACGACGCACAGGGGGAGGGCGGGAGGGGGGGGGGGGGTGTTATGCTGTAAGTGTCCACGTAGTTGACATGTCCATTCCGACTCCTGTTGGAGTGCTGATTGGCTGGGGGCGCCTGTCTCCTTCTGACGCGTACCCCAACCCAGCCAATCAGAACAGCAGTAGAGGAAATGGACATGTCCAGCATACCCCCACCCCCCTTATGATCAAGTTTCAGCTGAAAGGCGGCGTCCGGCGAAGCGATTGCTGGCAGGTCTCTCCGCCAGTAGCCGGCATCATGCTCCTCATTATCGTTAATTAACAGAACAAGACCAAAAGCCGTCTCGGCTTCAACGTGCTTGCAGTAAGACGTTAACAAATGCCATGTTGCCCGCAATACGTTTACCGTAAAATGACCATAAATGTCGTATCGGCGACATGCTTACCGCAAGACGGCCACGACCATTCAGGCCACAAGATAGTTTACCGCAAGGTGTCCACCGAGGCAACGATATGTTATCTAACGAAACGCATTACACCGATCAGTTTGAGGAATGATGATGATTAACCTCTGCCATGGCTCGAAACCACTAAGGGGGATGGTCCAAGAATCTGGCGGCAGGAGGTAGCTAAAGGAAATTCTTATTTGGAAACGAGAAACGCAAAGTAAAAAAAAAAAAAAAAAAAAAAAAGGAGATGCTGCAATAACTAGACTACTATACGAGCGAGCAGTCAGACTTAACTGAAAAGTGCATGTTAAAAGAGGTTACAATCAAGGAGGGCGAGTTAACTACTATACGAGCGAGCAGTGAGACTTAACTGAAAAGAGAATGTTAAAAGAGGTTACAATCAAGGAGGGCGAGTTAATATTGGTATAAAGATCGAATTTGGAGAAAACCAATTTGGTCATATAGTGATCCGTGCGCGTTTCTTCTTTCTGGCTACCCTAACCGTCGATTCGCATTGTACAGGAGCGATGCGATTCCGCGACGCGTTGTCCCTCGACGGCAGTTCACAAACACTATAAAAGCGAGTGACCGTCGCCGTCACACACGCAAGCGCGCCTGAATAAATAACCGTGAACCGCGCTCGCGTGCTCGAAGCCGATCTGAGGAACCGGTCTAGCTCTTCGTCGCATACACGTCAGAGAGAGAGAGAGGGCAGGATCGCGCGTCTATTAGATCGCGTGCGTTCGATGCCTGCTGGCTTCGCTCTTGAAATCAAAAACGTGCGCGACTTGTCACTGCCGCCGCCGCCGGGGGCAAACGATCGCCGATCGCAGGGCGACTACCCGCCTCGAGCCGCTCACCCGTTCTCTCTCACTCTCTCTGTCTTTGAGGCGCCGTCAATCGGAATCGTTAGCGAAGCCCTTCCTCCTCCTCTCTCGAATACCCCTTTCTCTCTCTTGGATGTCGCAGCAGTCCGCGCGCACCTTGTTGCGCCAAATCTGTGCAGTATGCAGTGCAGCACGCCGGCATCAAGTTGGCGGTCACAGTTCAGATTCGTGAAGCCGTGTTCGCGCAGAGTCGCAGACTAGATAGAGCGCACCCAGCTCAGGTCGATCTCTCGGCCTTTCCTGTAAACACTATCTATCTATCTATCTATCTATCTATCTATCTATCTATCTATCTATCTATCTATCTATCTATCTATCTATCTATCTATCTATCTATCTATCTATCTATCTATCTATCTATCTATCTATCTATCTATCTATCTATCTATCTATCTATCTATCTATCGTTCTCGTGCATAACGATGGTTTGTGGCTGTCTCGCTCCTTTCCCTTCCAACTGAACGTTCCAACGGGTTGTCTGCGGACATCTTACAGACGTCTCGTAGAACTCTGTTAAGAGATTTAGGCCGTGTTTGCGCAGCCAGTATTCAGGCAATCTGTACTTATGGACTTATGTAGTTTGTAGACTATCTATATTGTCTACGGACTCTGGAAACTGTCGCAGAAATTATCCTCAGACATTGCCAGAGTGGCATATTATAGACTTGATCACATTTTTCAGCACCGACACCACTACGCGGTCCTTCGTAAGGTCAGTCATGGCGTGACAATCAGCCATGTTGCGCACAACGCCATCTCGGCAGCTCATTGCAGCAGGGGGTCTATAGATAAGTGTGGCAGGGTGGTCTTTCATAGAATGGCAATACATATTTTTGTATGACTGGACATTGAACTGCTGGGTATGAGAGAGCGAGATAGTCTAGGCGAGAGGAAAATCAGGGGAAGTGAAGAGGAAAAAGCACTGAAAACGTCAACTGTCGTCTGTCGCCAACTGTCAAAGCGAAGGCAGTGCTTAGACTGGAAGCATTATATAGTGTCCACCTAGAGACCTCCTTTTGGACATCTTGCAGACTTTGCGTGCCCATGGGAACCTATATTTCATAATCTTGTCTACGTAGACTACGAAAATGCCATACAAAATAGTTGCAACGACTACCAGTTTGAACCATGGCTTCAAACTTCAAAGACTGTATTGTAAACTAAAATTGATCACGGACTGTATTTTACCCTTTAATATACACTGGCCATCTTGACCCCAAGACTTCGGCCACATCTTTTTTGTTGACTGTGAAATGTGAGGAAGCATCAAATTCGTTCTAAAGCAAGGATTACTCGTCGAACATTTACTCGCATTGAACACTACTATGCGGAACACTTGCGTTTTGCCGATACGACCTCTCGAAAAAAATTTGTGTGCTTCCTATCACACTGCTCGAAGGGGCACACTAATAGACATCTGTGGAAGACGAAACATTTTGTCGCTGATTAACACGAGTACCACGGGGGCACGTTTGATCGCAATCGAGCCCGATTGGGATCGAAAATTTCTCGACCACGAGTGGCTTCTTTCCGCAGCTCGCGCAAGGGAGCCAATCGCGATCGAGGAATTCGATCCGGATCGGGGTCAACGCCACCTAGATATCACTAGGCCCGTTCACTCCGATCCATGACGTCATGCCACCTGGCTCGAAATTTCCACTGCCAAGCCTGGCGTGACGAAAGCGGTGACGTCTAAACAACCGCTGCTTATTCGGGAGCACCCCCCCCCCCCCCCCTTTATTAGATCTTACGCAAGTCGGGCCAGGTATATAGCACGCCGTATGGATCGGAGTTCATGAACATGCCTTGCGATATCTAGGTTGCGTTGATCGGGCTTCGATCACGATAGAAAGTGCGCCCCGTGTGACGCGGATGTAAGTGTACTCCGCCAGTGACCGTTGGCTCTTCGGTATAGCTGCATTGCGCAGTTCATATTTGATTTAGATTGAAAATATGAACTTCACCCAACTAGCCCGACTCGCCATCTTGTTGCACAGTTCTAGAGGACATGCGAGCACCGACATAACCTCCCCCCCCCCCCTCGCTCGCGGCTTTCCCTTTCCTATCGAGATGTCGTGGTCGTCGAGCCATCATTCGTGTATACCTGTTGGCTCTTCGCGAAACCTTCGGTGGAGGACGAAGATGAAAGGAGGAGAGGGGCGACGGTGGACGGGGCGTCGTCACCGTCGCTGCCACACTTGTGCCTTCGCCGCCGCTTCTGTTGCTGCTGCTGACGAGATACGCACGGCGGACCGACGCCGCTTAAGCGTGGGAAAAATTGGTCCGTCAAGAGAGGCTCCCGTGTGTCCCTCTTGTGCCGGAGCACTGGAGAAGGCGCGCGCGTTATCGGCGTTGCTCCCGCTTCGATTAGCGGCTGCCGCTAATCGACCTGTTCGAGTCCGAGTGTGTGAGCCCAAGACAGGAGGAGGAGGAGGAGAGGGCTTGAGAAGGAGAAGGCGGGGGGGGGGGGAGTGGGGTTCGAACGCGGTTGCGGAGATAGGAAGATCGCGAACGAACAAACCTGCTCCTTCCGTGGCGAACGCGACGTATTTGTCGTCGCGCCCCGGTCTTTCAGTTTCGCCGATCGTCTCTGTTGCTGCTTCTAACCGACAGATGCTGGGTGTTCTACCGATGCTCTTTTACTGGGCTGAATTCCTGTCCCTTCTATGGGCCCAGTTCTTTACTCGACCCGAACTATATATTAGGATACAACTTAAAAAAAAAAAAACTGCAGTTGGCAACTAAGGTACACGGACCGCGCGGGGTTGTGTTGCTCCGCCAGCCAATCGCAGAAGCAGAACAAAATGGCTGTCGTGCGATCTTTTTCAAAATGGCGTCGTACTTGATACGACTGTACGTTTCGTACTTGTACGTTCCACTATAATGGACGACTGCAAACGTATAAAATTACGCGCTTATAGTTTTATTTTTGTGGTTACCGCCTTATTTAGGTAACAGGGAAAGATTCAAGTGTACGAACTATTTGCAGCCTCGCGGAGGAACAGTGGCTGGCGGTTATGAGGGCGTGGGCGGGGCTTCACTGCAGACTCAAGTTGTATCCGACTAAGGGGACCCTTTTCCACGTTTTCCAAGTAATATAGGCGGAACAACTGACCCTACTATATTTAAAAAAACACTTAATGAAACGTTTGGAAATTAGAAACACGAAACATTGACATTTCTTCTTACATATCAAAAATACAAAAAACTCTCTAACCTTGCTATAAGCTTTATTTATTGTTATGATGACAGAGGATGTAAATTATTGTTTGTATAATGTATGAATTATTGTTGTATGGTGTTGTCGGATGAGAATAAATATAAAGGTTGCATAGCATGTACCACTTCGTATAAGACGTTCGACATACATGCATGTTGCCTTACGCTTTTTGTATTTCACTTGTTATTCTCCCCCTATGTAAGGCCCAAGCTGGGCCTTAGGGCCCATTCACACTTGCGACTAGGCGAGGTCGCGTGACCAAGTTGGTCGCAAAGCGACCAGTCCCAAGTAGTCGCAAATAGTCGCAAATGGTTGCTTTTCTCGAAATGCGGCCGTTTCGGGCCAGTCGCTCACTGCTCGATTTTTCAGTCGCGCGACCGCAGTCGCAGAACAGCCGAACCAATCAGATGCGAAGGAACAGGACGTCCGTATACGCTTACGCTTATTTTAAGCGGCGATGACATTTCAAGCAGACGTGAACGGCATAGCGTGAGATCTTTCGGTTTATCGACTCGTCGGTCGCATTTGTAAGTGTGAACGTCGTTCGTCTTGAGTAGTTTTCTGGTCGCCAGTCACAATTGGTCGCGCGACCTCACCTAGTCGCAAGTGTGACTGGGCCCTTAAGGTTAAATAAAATGAAAATATATGTTTCCCGTTCAAAACCAAAAGTCCAAGCAATAAAAGCAGCGGTCCATTGAAACCCCTCCTCTCTATTCCGTTGTACAGGTGTTAGGAGGTATTTTTCGAATCATTCATCGGGCGGGTCAGACAACTATAGGGATGTCAGCGTGTCTCCGATAACACGGACAGCCACTTGGTGGATCACTTTGCCCGCTTGGAAGGGCACAGAGTGATAACAGTTACTGCAAGCAGCGAACGTGTGCCGTTAGTTAAGCGAAGGTCAATCTTGAGCATTGCTAACGTAAACTTTCGTTCAGTCCTGTGAACGGGGTTCGTATAGGTCTCGTGGTAGGGTGCATTCCTCAGTAGCTGCTTAGCGCAGTCATCGACTCGGGGCCCGTGTGATATGTATTTTGTTTCTTTCTTTTCCTTGCTCGAGGGTGAAAGTGCCAGCAGTTTGAAGGGGGAAAGGGAACAGGGGAAAGGGGTTCACTCCAACTCCTTTCCCCCTGTTGAGCTCTTCTTTTCGTCTCCTCTCCCGCTAGGTCCCGTGGCCCCTTTTTAGCGAAGTCCGACAACGACGGCACAGGGTCCGCATTAACAGCTTCGCCATAAAAAAAAACATTTTTTAAATGAAAGGATCTGTGTATATATAGTTCCCGTTCAAATAAATTTTCTGTTATTTCATTGGGGTTCCCTTGTTATTCTTGTTTTAACAGTGTCCCGTTTATACAACAAAAAAGCCGAACGTACGCAGCAGACCCCACTGACGCCTTCGTTCAGCTTTGTTTCCCGACTTTCTTTTTTTTTCTTCCCCACAATTGAATAACTAGTCGCTCACCAGGCAGGCAGAAGCGGTTATTTTATTGGCGGTGGTGGTAAAAACTTTAATTCGTCAACAGAAAATTATTTATGCGATTATACACGTGGGAAGTCTTGATGGCTTCGTGAGGTGGCCGTCAGACCGTGTCTTACGGCGACTTCTGAAGCCCAGGTCACGGCCCGCAGTTGAACCGCAGGTTCTTTAAAACAACCGCTAAGTCGAAGCGGAGCTGCTCGAAAGAGATGTCTCGTGGAGTCAGTGCCCTCTGTCGGAGACGCCAGCGAGAGCGGCAGGCTGGCGTCGCCTAAGTTACGCGCGCTTTTCTTCGCACCATGTACCGTCACGCTATTCAGATTCACGCGGGTCCATTTATATACTGATATACCCTACACGAACCGCAAGGCCCGTGTACCTCGCAGAAAGAGAGGGGCGAGCGCATTCGTAGAAAAAAATAAAAAAATAAAATAAAACAACGCCATGGTGTCTTCGCAAACAACCTTTTCTGAATACCGTATTTACTCGCGTAAGACCCTACCTCGTGTAAGACGCGCGCCCGCCGCTCTCAAGGTGTCAAAACTTCGAGAAACGAGGGTTTCGCCAAAGATTTGATTTTGAAAGCGCAGCGGTCGGTATCAGTTGAAACCGTCGCTAAAAGTTTTTTAATGTTGCCCTCTTTAACAGACTGCCAACTATAACAGACTGCCACTTAACTATAACCATCCCTTCGTGGAAGCCAGAATTGTTGGACACTGGTCCCAGCGGACGTCGACCCAAACTGCTTTAAAATCGCTATAGTGTGCTTTTTTTTTGTAAAAGCAACGGGACGCATCGAAAAATTAGTGTGGGAACTGAGGTGTTCTTTTTTTTTTAACCTTCTCTTCATGTCATATTTTCCGCCCTCACGCCATCCCCCTGTGCAGAGTAGCCAACCGGACACTTAATCTGGTTAACCTCTCTGCTTTTCACTTCATGTTTTTTTCTCTCTCTTTCTATAGCAATGTACTTTACTGGCAGATAAACTTCTGATGCCTCACATCTTACGGACGACACCGAGGACGATCACCTTCGGCAGTGTGCCGGTGTCGTAGTAAGCAGCACTGACGATCGACGGCGGCGACATTTACAGCGGGTTATGAAATTGACCAGTGCTGCTGACCCTCGAATAAACGTGCGTGCAGTGTGTATCCAGATTTTTCATCATTCTGTCCATCATTCAAGACGTCGTCCCTGATTTTAGATGGTAGTCATAAGCCCAACTCCAGTAAGAGCCACACTCAGCCTAGATTCCAGAAAAAAATGAAAAAAAAAAAAAATGTGCGGGTCTTACACGAGCAAATACGGTATCAAGAAGCTTTTCTCTTTCCCTTTGACGTCCTCCTCACCCGCCACTCCCGGCCTTCCCCTCCATTTTCATTTTTATTTCATATTCAATAAGCGGCGTCTCCTCCCGCATATTTCTTTGACTCTGTATAGTGCGGAGTTGGCCCGGCGCTGTCTCGTATAGCTTGTATAGAGCGCACACTCGAGCAAGGCCCGGCATGCATACCCCGCTGTGACAAATGAGTACGCCGATGCCTTCGAGGACGCTGTGCTTGCAGTGTGTACTCATAGCGCATGCGCCGTGCAGAAGCGGCAGCGCATGTGATGGAGTCATCCGGTGCTCGCGCCTGTTTCTCCTGCGCTAAGATTCATGACACTACACTGTGCACGAACACCGTCATTTCGTGAGCTCCGTTTCCTACGAAAGAAACTTGACAACGCTCCCATGAAAAAGAAAAACAATACTATTAATAAACTTAATTGCTTTGAAATAGATGCATTGAAATGGTTCAACGTGAAACTGACCGTTCAATTTTTTTTAAATACAGAATTACTGACTAACCAACAGTTACAAACAGGCATAAAGCGAATTAAGAGGATGACTAAGCGAATTATAAGGATGACTAAGCGAATTAAGTGGATGGCTCAGGCGAGTTAAAGGCAAAGTAGTAAGATTGATTACTAGGCGATTTAAGAGTATGACTAAATGAATTAAGAGGATGAGTAAGCGAATTAGACTAATCGGATCAACGTGATGACTCAGCGAATTAAGAAGGATGACTAAGCGAAGTAGACTAAGCGAATACAGGGGGATGTGTGCGTCATGTGTCCTTCTTTATAGCATCGGCACTTGGGCTTTCGCCTTCAAGTCGTCGTAGGGGTAGCGTAAGAGACCCTGTGAATTTTTGCGATTTGAAATTGGCAGGTCATGTCGCATATTTCAGAAAAGTAATCGGGTGTTATTTCATACATACCATGACCTCGGCTAACTATATTCACGTTCTTTTTAACTTTTACTTGTAATATGAATTAAAGGACGTAAAGGGATGAGGGTTTGGACCACATTAAATCTTACACCGTAAAGTATTATGACATAGCATTACAAAGATAGGTCCTCCTATCGAAACGTAGGCCAGCCTTTCCGAAGCACCTTATATACCTGTCTGCAACTTTTGTACCACAGTGTGCTACGACATCCGTCAGCCCCTTCTTCATTTTGACTAACCAATAGGTACCATGAAAACGCATTGAACTCAAGCTTTAGAAGAGCGGCGCACTTAGTTTGTCGCTTTAGCAAATAATAATTAGTTACAATCCGTGCCACTTACCTGAAACTGTTGGAAACGCGAATCACGAGGCACTAATTTATCCATCGAAATGCCAAATGAACTGAATCTCTAGCCCGTTGGACAAATAAAGTTTATTCTTATCCTATCTAGCTGTCCGCTCACTTCCGTTTTCATCCGTGAGCTGTTACGACCACGTGATCTTCTGATGCTGCCTTCCGAACCCTTACGACCTTGAGCTACTCCTCCAAACCCTACGACCTACAGATTCTGTCTACATTTTGGCGCGTCGTATCTAAGTCGATACCACAGTACTTACTAGGCACCACTGTCACTAGTCCGTACCACAATGACGACAGCTCGACATGAAAACGGCGTGTACAAAAATAAAAAATAAAGACAACACTTACTTTGCCATTCTCGGTGTCCGTGTCCCGTTACAACGCTTGCGAGTCCCAGCAAGACAGATATTTACAGGAATATGGAGATTTGAGTGATTGACAGATGTTGAATGTCGCCGGAGCCAGCGCTTCAAGTGGACTTGCCGAAACGGTAGGCTATAGCGACATCCCTTGTTCGACCACTGTTAAGGAGAGCGACGGAATTTATTTCGTTTCTCCGCGGTTTCGAAGGTATAACAACATTTAGATATTGTAGCATGCCCTACACTAGAGTGGCATTTTCTAAGTCGGGTTCTTGTATGTGGCCTGCTGCCTTTTCAACGTTCCGTATTGTGACGAGCTCCATGAACGCCGCTGCCCGCCGATGAGTCGGCCAATTAGCCAATCTTCGATGGCTCGTGGTTGAATCTGGCGTTTCCTAAAGATTTCTTTTCATTTTACCATTAGTGCGCGGATGATACCACAGGCGTATGCTGTTGGTAAGCCTCGCAGAACGGATATCGTGCAGTGGTAATCCGGATCGGCCCACCCGTGCCCTAGACTGCTCTGTCTTCGGGATCGGCCCTCAGGGTCGATCCATCAGGGCTGCTACCGGGATCGGCCCACGCTTGACTCCTTCAATGGCGATAGCATTTCGCGGGACAGTCACCGGGGTTTTCGTCGGTGACGTCGACGCAGACATCACCGATGAGGAATTCGGTGACGTCTGCGTCGACAGCCCCGACGAAATCGCCGGGATCATCTGGTATGATCCCAGATGATCCCGATGATCCCAGACGATCCCGGAGAGATCACCGAATTCCTCATCGGCGATGTCTGTGTCGACATCACCGACGAAAACCCCGGTGACTGTCCCGCGAAATGCTATCGTCCATTAAAGGAATCCAAACTCCCTCTTTTCTAACTGGAAGTGGCGCCACAGAGGCACAAGTTTGCTTCCAGACCCAAAAGACGGCCACCGTTCACGGCGAAAGGTCCCGAAGGAGAACGCGAAGTTGAACGTCCGTAAGGAGGCAAGCGGGGGTGGGAGGGTAAAGGAGGGGGGGGGGGGGGGGGGGGCTATATCATGGAAGTGTCATTCGCTCGCCCTGGTTTATGATCCGGAGTCGCTCCCCCGACCTGTGAATCTGACACCGGGGCGCCAGCGTCGTCCCGCACGAAGAAGGCACGGAGGCACGATGGGAAACCAACATTCACTGTCGTTTATTTATCTAGTCTTTTTGTTGTTCGTCGTTGTCGCTGTTCTTACTACTGTTCCTCCTCTTCGTCTTTCAATGCGCGTTTTATTGCAAGCACACTTTTCTCTTTTTTTCTTCTTCTTCTTCTCTGTACTCTACTTCGGAGACGTGAATCATGAAATCCTTTTCTATCTGCTTCCTTCTACTCCGCAGACCGGGATATGGTGAAAGCGAGAACAGGCACATAGACAGGGCTCGACTCTTCCATACTGTTCTGTCTTCATTGCCTTTCTTTCTTTCTTGCTTGCTTGCTTTCTTGCTTTGTACAGTAGTGCGCGTTTTCTGCGACCTTCGTCTTCTGCCGTGTACGTATAACACCTCTCAGCCGTCCGCATCACCCTTCCTCGCCCATGTAACTCTCGTCCGTACACCGCAGGAGATCTTTGAAGAACTGGTATGTACGCCGTATGTATACTTACCACGTGAACTCGTTCTCGTCTTAACACGTTGGGAGCCGTGTGGATTTCTTTCTCGCGTGATGAGGTACTGCGAAGAAATGCGCGGAGGAGATAGTCCTGAAATATTGGGGGCGGCGGCGGCGCGCCTTTGTGATAGGAACCGCGTGCCGAACGAGGCCTTTTATTTTGGTTATTGATGGTTTTTTTTTTTTTTTGGAAGGTCGTGACCCCGGCGAGCACGGTTGGCTGGCCGGTTTGCGAGACGCAGAAAGAAGCGCGGTGCCCGATCGGACGTGGCGCTTGTCGTGCTATGCAGGGTGTGCCAGCTAACGTTAGCCAAGCTGCTCAACTAACAAAAATAATCGCAATAATAATAATAATAAGAAGAAAGCACGGTGCAAGATACAAATATAAGACCTATGATCGGTTGTCGCAACACCATAGGTATATAAATTTTATCTTGCACCGTGTTTTCTGTGTCTTTTTTTCTTTTGTTTGTTTGTTTGTTTGTTTGGTTGTTTGGTTGTTTGTTGAACAGCTTGGCTAACGTTAGCTGGGACACTCTGCATATGGTGCACGGCATTTATATGCTGCATGGCTTATATATACGTGGTATAAATGTACGACCTATAATGGCATATGGCACTATATATGGTACATGGTACTAATATAGTACATGCCCGTAGAATGGTGTAATAATCCGCTTAATTTAGACAGCAGGGAGCGGAAACTGAAGCGTGTGTGTTGTATATATATATATATATATATATACATTAAAATTGCACAAGTGTTTAAATGACGTGATGTAGTGTAAAACGAGGACAAGTTGAAACCAGGAGCCAACGTTTCGAGAAGTCTACTTCTTGTCGAAACGTTGGTTCCTGGTTTCACATCGTTCTCGTCTTGCCCATCGTCTTTGATTTCCATCTCCCGCTTCCCCCGTGTTTTCCATGCTGTAGTGTAGGGGCACATGCACCACCACCCCGTTTCGAAGAGGAATTCAACTCGCACTTATCATCTTCGTCCTTATCATTATCCGTACGCCGGGACTTCCTTTGCCAGACGCATGTCTACGAGCAAGTGATCACCTTTTCTTCCCAGGGAGGTATTCACGGTTCCAAACTAAAACGATAAAAAAAAACAGAAATAATGATAAGTAGCCCCAAAACTTTCTAAAGTAGCCAGCCAAGATCAAAGACCGGGAATGTAGCCGAGGAAGTAGCCAAGGAAGTAGCCAAACGGGACCTTGTCGTTCGCCAGTTTCTCATACGCACAACAAGAAGTGATGTAGCAGAGCAGGGATGTAACATCGTGAGCATCGCAAAGTACAGTCGAACACATTTATAACGAAGCCCTTGGGGCCTCTGAAATCATTCGCTATATACAGTTCACTTCGTTCTAAACGTCGCGCACCGCACCGTGCTCAATAATTATTCCTTCGTTGTACAGGTCATTTCGCTATAGCGGACTTCGTTGCATGTATACATAGAGGCGCTCGACTGTCGTCCTTTTTCAGACGATAACGCCATTATTTGAGGAGCAAGCTAGCGAGATGGCGTTTTACGTTGTGAAATCGGTGCTGCTGATGTCACAGAAAATGTTCCAGATGATGTTGGCGCACATATATGAAGCCACCCATCCCTTGTCTCATAAAACATACACATTTACTTCTATGCACCTATGCACACAGTTTGTAGAGAAAAACAAATTTGTTGCAGCGAATGCACACACGGCGGCATTACAACGTAACAGTCAGCCCAACACGCTACGAGATATCTTAAACCAACAGCGTGAACAAAAATATTTGAAGTAATGTGTAACTACACTGTCACATAACATGCAAATTTTAAAAGAATAAGAAAACACTGATATGGGCAAACACTGTCAGGTCATGCGTGTTCCCAACATGTGTCAGCGTCATCTAGACTTGTCCAAGTTTTAGGACCACTGGACACGACCAACGCTTGTGACAGGGCGATCGATGAGTCAGATGTCCTGTATACCGTTTCCACCACGAATTGTTTCCGTCTGTTCGTGTCTGTACCTGGATCGTATGGATCCCGATTCGCGTGTCGGTGGCAGAATCGCCCTCGCTCACCAAAAATGTGGCGCCCAACTTAGAATGCTCGCATTCATGCGCATTCCACGCGTGGAGACCTAAAAAAAAACCTCGCCACAACTCCCACTAAGGCACTCACAAGCCTCTTGCAACAGAAGCCCCCCACCCCCCCTTGGATCGCTGCAGGAGTGTGAGAAAAACGCGATTCGCACCGTAGACCAAGAAGTAGAGCCACAGATTGCGTCGGAATGGCCAGCGGAAGAGGCGTATGCTTCTGGGGTAACGAAGCGGGCGGAATCGCTGTACGAGCGTGAGCTGGGCTTAAGCACGGAGGAGGAGCCGCGAGTGGGAGAGATAGCGGAAATGCGTGGGAAAAAAGAAAGCGAACTCAAGCGGCCGAGTCCATTTTAAAACACAGCGCCTCAACGGCGTGCCCGTGTATAGTGTATGTAGCATCGTCTGCCTGCTGGCATCGCGTCGTCTGCTTGTTGGTTTCGCGTCGTCTGCCCGTTGGTTTCGCGTCGTCTGCTACGAAGGTTTCGCGCGTGAGACGAGCAAAGTAAGGAATTAGGGGAAGGTAGAGGTTGTGAGATGGAAAGAATGGAACTCATTGCGGGGCAAGTTACGGCGAGAGAGAGAGAGAGAAAGAAAGAGGGAGAGAGAGAAAAGATCCCGACCGGCAAGACAAGACAAAAGCCTCGAGAGGCCGAGTTTTTCAACGTTGTGCCTTGACGAGAACCGAAATAAAACAGAGAGACTAAACAGGGCGATATGTACGAAGTCAAGGGGTCGTTTCCTTTACGTGTGTCCTCCCGAACGTCTCATTTTCTAGATGGCATCACGAAAAGGACAGGTAATCAAAGATAACAGCAACAAAGTCAGGCGGCGGGACGCGCAAAGCAGCGTGCGAAACAAGCGTCGACGCGAAACAGGGTCGGCAACCTTGAAAGTTCCGTGAGCACCGCCGTCGTCTGCTGCCGCTGGACGAGTCGTCTGCACTTGAAATTTCTGCCGCCTATTTTTTTTTTTCTTCCTCCCAAAAGCGGTTCCGTTCGAACGCACTCCAGCGAACGCCGGCGTGTTGGTGGTTCACTGAATAAAGATCTGCTGGGAGCGAGGATATCACGCAATCATCGCTCACGTGCGTGAGAGAAAAGACAAAGCCTGTAGAATGCGTTGCCTTCTGCTTTCCAACTGATGGTTTCACTAGAACACGAGGCAATGGTGCTGTCGATGGTTATCGAGAGCTCTCGCATACTTTCTGGGGAAACAAAAAGATACGGCGTCAGTGACCATCGGCTTTTTTGCCTATGCTTATAACGTTTTCACTAATTCGTGAAGCTTCTTGGGTGTCATATGTCCCTCCGAGATGCCCGCCCAGGTTATTGTTTCACAAACCAGTGCAAACCACTAACCAGTGAAACCAGTGGTTTGTGTCAGAAGCCTCATTTGTGCCATATGTCTAATCACGCAAAAAAGAACAAAAAACAAAATAGCTTAAGTAAGGCATGGAACTGGGGCTAGTTGGTGATCATGCATTTCGAACTACGCTGAGTGACGGTAGCACAAATAGACACACCAGAGAGGACGAGAGGTGCACTAACTAACCTTGCTCTTATACATATAGTTTGCCTTATTTAGATGGTGTGTCTATTTTTGTTACCTTCTGTGATTAGTGTCCCTCAGCGCAAGTCAAAATTAAAAAAAAGGAAGAAAGAAGGCCGGGAAGAACGCTAAGAAGTACACAGTACTATCCACATCCGGGACAGTTTGTAACTTGGACAGCGGAAACAGCGCAGAATAACAGGACGTGAGGAAAGGACAGACAACAGCGCGGTTGTCTGTCCTCTTCCCACGTCCTGCTATTTTGCGCTGTTTCCGCCCAAGTCATGAACCAAACAGGCCAAACGCGTAGGTACTCTGCTACGGGTTGGAACAGCGAGCTCAAAGCTGATATACACGCTTAAATTCTCTATAGACACCGCGCGCACTGTAACAGAAATGGTGAGAACACAGACAATACGTTCTATTGCGACTCCTGCTAGCACATATAATATATCATAAGCATCAATACATCGTGAGCATCACGCGGGTGACAAGAAGAATGAGAAGAAGCCCCCGCGACGGGCGATGGAACGAACATAAGCGTAGTGATCAGAAACACCAAAACGGCGTTAAGTGTTAGAGAGCGAACGAGCAAGAGTTCTATAGAGTTCTATTGATATTCAAGAGTTCTATAGATAATTTAAAGAGCGCCGTCAACTGTCGCCCCCTTGTGTCAAGGGGGCGACAAGTGTCACTATGTCATATCGGGAAACCAAAGCGAACTTCAATTCCTTCAGAGCCCTGATAGATCTATTCTTTCACATCTCTGCGCAAATCCTCGATTATCTCCAATCTTTCGCATGTTAGACATCCCTGAGGCTGCTTTTAAATCCAAATGCTTCTTGGATCTCAGCGTCTACCTCATCTTCACTCCTTCTTATGCCTTTTTTTTTCCTTTTTCACGTGTAGGGCAGCCAATCGGGCGCGATTGTGGTTAACTTCCCTGCCATTCTTTCATTCCCCCTCTCTCTCTGATACGAATCACTTTTTTATTAAAGCACGATCAACCATACCCCGTAACGTGCACCCCGTTGTACAGTGTTCTAACAGCCGCACATACAATGACAAAAAAAAAAAAAAAAAAAAAAACGCCTTCGCGACAGTTCGTTGAACCTCCACTAGGTGTCGCCCTTGGGCCCGAAAAGAGTTAAGAAGAGGGTTTGAAACACGCGGTCTAGTTTCCTGCAACGTCCCTACAATTGAGTCGTACAGTTGCCACCGTCGCCGTGTGAACTGTGTCTCCTCGGGGGAGTCACCGTCGACCGCGGAATGCTCGGGAGACCGCAACGTTAACCAGTCGACTCATTACGCAATTAACGCCAGCAACCGGATCTGCGCTTACCCATTGTGCGTATAACCAAGTTTGAGAAGCTGGGCGTCGCGAAAACAAGCCACGAAGGCGGCCCCCTCGGGGCCTCTTTTGCGAGCTTACAAACTAGGCCAGGACGTCGAAAAAGAAAGTTCAGTGGGAAGTCCACCACGGGGCAATGAAGGTCATCCATTCATTGTTTCCTGAGTCATTGTCTTGCCCATTTCGGTAGGGGTTGGGGGGCTTCCAGAAGTGCTATTCATGATGCGTGCCATGAAGACGTAAGACACACTGCATGGTCGGCTGCACAGTGCGGCTAATTCACTGCACGCAGGGGAAAAAAAAAGTGCGTGCAGACGAGCGGGGGCTGGACAAATTACTTCGCGTTCAGAAAATAGTCCGATCTCCACAAGCTTTAAGAACCCTTCTCCTCTCTCCTTTAGCCCCATCGTTCTTTGCATTCATCAAAAAGAAGTAATATACAAGTTTTGTACGTACTTTTAATTTTTCTGTTTGAATAAATGTTCGTCTGCTACAACACTCTGAGCGCGGCTTTTGGGGAACTGGACTGTGAAGGAGATTCATACGCCTCAGTTTTCGTATTTTGTGTTTCTTTAAATGATTTTTCACCGATTCGCAATCGCGAAAACTTCTGCCCCATTGAGGTAATAAGCGCTGTGTGACCCCCGAATACGATCTAGCGGACCTAGTGCCAGCACTGCCCGATGGATGGCGCCACGGTAGTCGCTCCCGGATTCGCGCGATTTCTCGCCGTCTGCTCTAGGCGCGCGACTCTCACCTTCTGCCGGTTGTTTTGGAGGTCAAGAGCGACACCGCGTGTTTCCTGCGTTGGGTGTCGTGGCCTTCCCCTTCTTCTTCTTTCTTTATTTCTTTTACTCTGAATCCGTGTGCTGACTTTTCTGGCATTTGGTGTCGCTGTCAGCAGAGCACAGGGTGCCTCCCTATGCGTGTATGGCACCGTTGTGAACAAGGTAGTAACGCAGAATGCAATGAAAGTGGTGTTCGGAAACCAGTAAAAGAAGCAAGATCACGTGGTACGGCAAAATCATCCCTGTTTTAAGCTCAGAAAGCATACAATCTGGGAAATGTTTGCGCCCTCTGGGGCTTATCTTATCTTGGCGCTTAACAATAACCGTCACCTATTATGCGTGTATTTCCGTTCTTTAACACTGCGTGCCCGGTACTTCGAGGTCAAGCACGACAGGCGCGTTATTAGGGGGACATAGCATTCTTTGCAGGAAGGTAGCGAGCGCAGAGTTTTCGAAAAAGGAAAGGCAAGCAGGACAGACGACAATTATCGTTTGAGGGCTCAAAAAAATACACCTCAAAGGGAGTAAGCGCTTATTTTGGAGTGTATACTAATCAGGAAACGCGTAATGTCCCCCTCTGAGATGTGTCACTACTGGCCTTACGCTGACTTTAACGGAGTGATTGAGAAAAAAAAAATGGTAATTTACGGCAGTGTACAGACCATTAGAGAAGAGCGTGTACACTGCATTGCACCATGCAGTGTGAAAGAGGGAGCACTTCAATATATGACATTGAACACGTTGTGTTCAAACACCGATTCATGCGAATGTGCTGGACACCCGCCAAGAGGCGAGTAGCGAAGTGAGCTGAGGATTTGAAAGCCGGGTAGGATACGGGAACGCGGGTAAGGACGGTAGCTCTGAAATTCCCGCACGAGCTAATCGTGACGCCACAAATTTTGACAGCGCCATCACGGCGGCAGCTTTATCGATTGACGCTGATTAATCTGCCTTTCTAATGTACGTACTCAAAGAGTGAACCTTGCAACTTCTGGAAACTTACCCTGCAAGAAAACCGCTGAAACACGCAGAAGTACGGCGAAATATCCGCGACGACATCCCGACGTCATCGGCGCCGCAGTTCGGGCGCACAATTCAAAACGGAACATCTTGCTTTATCTTTTTTAATTACTCGGTAATAGTCAACATTTTCCCAACAGACACTAAAATAGGAGAATGTAAAGACTGCTCCAGCAGCATGGGCTGATTTCCTGGTTCTCTTGGGAAGGTTTATAATCACGTTACAACAAGCCATAATTGCGATCTAATTTGTGGGGAAGGATGTCCGCGTCTGCATAGAAGCTTCCTCGAGGAGCTCTTGTAACGTGACCTAATTGCAGCAAACGTAAAAAAAAAACTCAAAGGGCAAATATATATATATATATATATATATATATATATATATATATATATATATATATCAGTGAAGTAAAGAGTAACCGGAGCCGGCGCAGAAGTCGTTCAAGAAATAGAAGCACGTAGGAAAAACATAACAAGACTTTACTGACGTTTCGGCCGGACTCCTGCCGAAACGTCAGTAAAGTCTTGTTATGTTTTTCCTACGTGCTTCTATTCTTGAAAATATATATATATATATATATATATATATATATATATATATATATATGGGGGGCACATCCATACTTTGGAGACGATTGGCGACGTTAATGCTATTAGCATCTTTCTCATGATGGTTGTGCAATTGTTGATGCTGTGGTTTATGTGTCAGGGTGAATATTGAACCCCATGCCATCCGTGAATCACGAAACCTCATATGGGAACATCAGCAGACGCACGAATTAAGTGGCAATCTCCCTGCCAACCACAATCTCCTATATGATAGGACCACGCAGTATATCTTGTTGTAATACTGCAGCTATGTTGAAACTATACGTAGCAACACCAGCTATCTCTATAGTATCCTGGCTGCAACTTGGTTGCAATGGCCTTCCATCAAGCGACCACGCTCGACGCGAAGGTGTCTGTTGCAAATGAAAACACCCTTTGTGTCACCTCGGCCACATCCATTCTGGGGGGTTTGGTCAAGGATGGGCACATGCAAATATCGCATACGCAGTGGTGAACTTGTCTGCTCGGGCCCATATCCAGTGGCCCAAGTTGTCTAGTACGCCAGACAGCAGCCAAAACATACCTAGTGGCGCCACCTAGTAGACAACTTGGGCCACTGGATCCGTGAAACAGGGTAGATACGTACGGCAAATGGGTGAAGTTCCCAAAGAATGCTAATCGGGTGAAAACGAGAGAAAGTCTATAACAATACATATTCAGACTATAAGTGCATCCAACGACACAAGACAACACACGTCCGGACCTTAAGACCGTACAGTCAACCACAAAATTTTACGGAACAGGAGATCTGAGAAGAAGCTGAATATCTGCGCAGCCTCACAACACAACCTAGTATTCGCATTTACCAATATAAGTGAACAACATTGTAACGTTCGGTTTTACTTACTACTGTTACAGTCTGCTCGGAAATTGAACGTTTTCCGAGATCCCGTGGCCCGTAAACTTTTGTGGTTGACTGCACACGTACAGTTTACGTAAACTGGGTCCATACCGGCTTTTTCGTAGTCTAAGAATGCTTCAGAGCTTTCAAGTGACACACAATTGGGCTTTGCCGACTAGGAACTTGCGAGTTAACGCTGCGTAACGAGGTCCCCGTGGACTGCAGTATGAACACAGCATGGGGGTCATCACTTCGAGTCGCACTCGTGTAAAACCGGGTGGGTGAAAGGGCGGGGTAGACGGGTGGGAAACATTCACAAGCTCCCCGTGCGTAAAAAAATAATAATTCAACGCGTAAACGGGTTGCAGAAGACGACTATAGCCGCCGCAGACGCGACGCCATTGTCTGGCAGACGACAGCCCCGGCGCCGAGCAGACGACACCGCCGCGCGGAGCAGACGACAACGCGTGTAATAAGTCTCTGCCTCGAAACGAAACCACGCGGCGCTGCTCGTCGGCCGCAAGAGCGCGGTGCATTATTTAGTCCTGGCGGCGTCTTCGCCGTGTCGCGCCGCGCTCCCGCGACCCGGTCGGTACAGACGCCTGTAGCGGCGAGCCCGGGGTAATTAATGTCCCGCCTGCTAACTGGGTTAAGGCGCGACGCGAGCTTTTCTGGCGCGCGGGAAGTCAAGGTGAGGAACCCCTGACCTCTCAGCGTGCCATGTACGCCATTTTTGTTTCCCCGCGCTTGACCGGCCGGCCATTCGCGGCTCGGTTGCCGCGCTGTTCGTGCCGCGATGGCGACAATGCTCGAGACTCGGGATAGCGGGACGTCTTATTTTAGCTCTGGTAAGGAAATTTTAAAGCTGGATAAATAGAATAAAAAAAGCAAATCAGGCTCGGCCTAGCCAACTCAGGCCTGTATTCTGTCCAGCCGCACGCGATAGGGAGCAATGGAACGCGTTCATTTTTGTTTATTAACGCTTGCGCGTAGGCTCCCCAGGCTTTACGTATAGGGCTGTGAGTGCGGGGCTAGCTATGGGATACACCGTCACATGTTTATCTTGAGGTCGCAGCCGAGGAAGTGTAGTCGCGGAGCGTAATGCGCGGTTTTGTGGGAACGCCGTGCGAACGCGTGCTCGCCGTGTGTTCACAGGAAGGCGTATCTAGAGGTGCCGTGATTATGTCTAACCGGATTGCCCTCAGTCGGTAGACGTCAACGGTCATTCGCGATATAAGTAATCAGGAGTGTATTTAGCAGGACGTAAGTGAGCAGCAAGCTTAACAATCAAATGATTCCAAATCTAGTACTAAACTATGGGTCCGAAACGTAACTTAAGACAGGATCTTGCAGCTAAAGACTGCGCAACGAGCGATGCATGCAACAAGAAATGATCGGCGTGACGAGAAAAGGTAGGAATGTGGCAGAATGAACTAGAAGGTAAATCCATGTATAGATTATAATCTATTTGATATTGAGAGGAATAAATGGAGCTGGGCAGGTCATATCAAGCGACGAACAGACAATGGTGCAAGATAAGATTGTAGGACGTATACATATATGCGATGTTCGGCAGTCAGACCTCTGACAACCGAGCCCCGTAGGTCTCATAATCGCATCTGTCACTGTGCTTCTTTTTTATCATTTTTTTCTTTAGACAGTTTGGCTAACGTTCGCTGGGACACACGGTATAAGTAGTGCTGTGGCAAGGACAGATCCCTTCGTCCAAACGCTTACTCCGGGCTCAGGCTTTACATGTTCCCACACTGTGGACCAATTAATTCATACGAGAAATTCTCCAGATAAAAATTCTGTCTCAGCATATACTTTTGCCTATATTGATAACCTGCCGCGGCATCACACTATAGTCGGCACGCAGTAATGAGTTCGAATGCTATATCCACGTCGGCTGCATTCCGACAGCAACAGACATATACCCCAAGAGATCCAATATCTCCACTTAACCCCCCAGCAACTGCTCTCCACTAACTTCCACGTGCTTACCTTGTCCGTTGTTCTGAGCCAGACTGATCAGGTGAAAATATATTACTCGATCACATGGCCTGCCGCCGTGGCTTTGAGTGGCGCTGGCTAACACTCCCAAAGGTAGATCTATACAGCGCACATACACACATATCCAAGCAAGTGGATGGGTGGACATCCGTCGCCGTAGCTTAATTGGTATCTATCTATCTATCTATCTATCTATCTATCTATCTATCTATCTATCTATCTATCTATCTATCTATCTATCTATCTATCTATCTATCTATCTATCTATCTATCTATCTATCTATCTATCTATCTATCTATCTATCTATCTATCTATCTATCTATCTATCTATCTATCTATCTATCTATCTATCTATCGTACATTGTAGACGAGTTCCGCTCGAATTGTCATTTGTAAATTTTAGTTGAAAAGGACACTTTTTTTCCCATATGCGTTCCCAGGGAAGGTATTATTCTGTAAGAGTCCACCTAGTGGACATGTCCATTGCGTCTCCTGCTTAAGGGCTGATTGGCTGTGGCATGTGGCTCCTGCTAAAACGCACCCCAGTCCAGCCAATCAGAACTTCAGCAGCAGACGAAATGGACATGTCCACTACGTGGACTCTTACAGAATATACCTCCCCTGGTTTCGCTGACGATTGGCCCCACGTCGTCGTGCAACTAACAAATATAACGAGCACCTCCGAGGTTCCGTTACTGTTCTGGCTAATGTGTGTGTGTGTGTTTCTGATGACCAGATAAGCTTGTATAGAGCCACGAATGTGGGAACGGCCGGCCAACGCTCTAAACACCGCGGCGCGTTTAAAAAGGAGAGATATTAGCGCTCGCAGCTTCCGTTCACGCTGCTGGCGTCTCGAACCGATATCTGGAGCAACGCCGCCGACCCCCAGCGTTTTCTCCGACGTACCCAACCAACAAAAATGACCCAACACAGCGTGGTGGGCCGGGCGAAGTGGGGAAAGTGAGAGAGGAGGGGTGAGGGGGGGGGGGGGAGGGCGTCTTTATAAAGCAACAAAACGCGGAGCCCAGCGCTGAACACGGGAAAGGGGCGGGGAAGGGAAAAAGAAGTCCGGCGCCATTTTCACCGGACGCTTCATGCTCTGATTGGGACTCGGACGGCGGCAGTCCAGAAAAAGGAGTCTACAGGCGCGCGCTCCACATATTGTCGAGTGGCCGGCGCGTACACAGTTGGGGGCTATATAGCGCTCGGTTGGGAATACGCGCACATTTTGCTATGCCGTATCTATTCGCTTCTAAGCACTGGCCGCAAGTATAGGGCTGGTTAGGTCGGAGAGCTGATACCCGCCTCGGTGGATATCCTCCGGAGACCCGAACACAGCTGTGGGATATAACTGCTCTTCAAGCTGGTTTTTATTGTCTATCGGTATGTTATGAATGTGAAAGCATTTTTTTATTTAAATACCATGGATAGAGGCCAAAAGCTTCATCTTCATGTACGTGGAAGTAATACCCATCTCCTTTTGTTTGCCATAGTAAAAACTGCATTTCATTGTCTAAGCGCAGAGATGAAGATTGAACTACGTGTAGTACATTGCCATGTTGCTGCTGCTCCTGGATATTCAAGCAATGTCAAAGAATCGGAAACACACTTCAAGGGTGTTTTCCGCCGTCTGTGACAACACAGAGGTCTAGATCAACTCAGTGCAGAATTTCTCGAAAGCGGATGGCAAAAATATCAGTAAACCCTTTCTGTACGGTTCCAAATATGCGCCGGACTTCATTTCAAGAATGAATATTTTGAGTAATCGCTGTCGAGTGAATTTTGAAAAAAAAAAAAAGAAACGATCAAGGACAATGTGCGATATACTGTACAAGGGGTCTTAGGAGGATATACAGCGTCGTGCTGAGTGCCGAGCAAGATGTCGAGGGTTCGAATCCCGCATTGAGGGCGAAATGCAGAAATATGCTTCTGTAGTTTTAGCTCTAGGCGCGCGTTATAGAATCCCAGCTGGTCGCAAGTAATCCGTACCACGGCGTATCATGTACTAATCCGTGTGTTGCTGCGAGATCTTAAATCCGATAACTGAAATTCCATTTACATTCGGCAACCACTTCACCATTTACTTTAGGACGGAACCCTTATGGAAATGAACATCTGGCTCAAAGTAGCCTTATTCTTCCTTTTATCCGTGGAATGTATGTAGGCGGTCTCATATACACTAAGAGGACGTCAACAAACATGTTTCTCCTGCTTATTCATGATCTGTAAATTTCGAAATTGTTTGTTACTGGAAGGCGCTGCATTTGTGCCTTATTCGTGGTGCGTAGACTTCCGAACGTGCCGATCGCTTAGAGACACATAATCTAAAGACACATTGCTCGACGTAGAGTGTCTACGCTGTCTACAGATATCCACAGACTACTGCAAAACGCGAGCGCATTACCCGAGTCTGTCCAGATAAATTTGTTGAGCGGCGCTTGCGAAGATACCGAATTATTCAGGAACGCTCAGAGAAGCATTCGGTTCTCAGTCCGAAACAGCGATGAAGAGACGGTGACACGACGAGGGCCCAACGATATTGCGACGTATAAGATCGATCGATGGCACGACCCCTACACGACGATTGTACAATGACAAAGCGACTACGGCATGACCGTATACTGCAACGACGGCCCAACTACGGCACGACGAGCATGCGGCGATCATTACAACGAAATCATCAACGATGATCATTACAACGATGATCATTACGACGATGCTGAGGCTATTGCACGGCGACTCACACGTGACGGACTCGGCTCGAATGTCGCTAGGGAATAAGTGAAGTTTTGTTTGCCGGCACCTTCTTCAAGGAAGACATGGTTATGACAGTTTACTTTAGTATTTTATTTTTTATTTTTTGTACGTCACGGATTTAAACGTCGAGAGTCAAAACAAACCGTAAACTGCTAAAGCTCAGTAAAATTTTAGCGCAAGTAGAAGCACCGTGTACTTGAAATGGCGTTGGCGGGAGGTGAATCAAGTTGATGAATGAAATGCCGCATCGAAAGCGAGATCTAGATAACGGATGGACCATTTTTTTAAATTACTGACGATTTTTTATTTACTGCAGGAAGAGCTCGAGAAGCCGCGCGACAGAACGTCGATTGGCATAATTAATTAGCAATTATAACAACGGAACGCAGTGTCAAGCAGTGATGTACCTACCCATCCTTAATTTACTCTCCGAATGAATTTGGACTGTTTAATTCTTGGTTTGTTGTAATAATTTTATATGCTTTGTCGATACTCTTGAATATTGTTTTGGGAGCTTAAACCCCCCCCCCCCACACACACACACACAATGACTGTTCATCTCCTTTGAAATCAGTGCGCGTGACATTCTGTTTTATCTCAACAGAATGCCAATCTAAGGCAACATAAAGTAAACAGAAATACAACAGACTTTCAATTACGAATCTGGTCTCGGGATGTGGAAGCAAAAAGAAACGGCTGCTTAAGCTGGGGAAAACACGGTAAGAGCACGATATCGGGCCATGTACAAAAAACACTCGCCCGGAGGAGGAAAAATATAGCTTCACGCGCGAAAAAGGGGGCGATTAGTAGCATTGCCCAGCTCGGTCCGTAAGGCAGTTGGTCAATTTTCCTTTCTTTGTTACTCCTCCCAATCCCCCTCTCTTTTTTTTTCTTTCTTCTTCTTCTTTTTCAATTCGTGCGCAACGTGCGTTTGCGTTACTATCATCACTGGAAGGAGCATATCTTGCTCCGCTCGTTACCTTTCACATGCGTGAAAAAACGCGCCTCTCTGCAAAGGCCCTGCAAAAGCAGGCTCGATTCGACGCGCCAGATAGAGACGGCGATGATTGTATACAGCGCGGGGGAATTTAGGCACGGGGCGTACGTTATGTCGCACGGTCCGAGTCGGCGCCAAGTCGACACAGTTCTTTTTTCGAAGCGTGGGAAACTGAGCGCTTCGAGCACGTTCGGTTGGAGTTGCGCGCGATTCGTCCGTATGTATTCCATCAGGAGACGGAGGTGCTGGAATTTGGGGATCACGGTCTGTAGTGTCCGTGCATAGCAATTTTTGGAATGTAGGAAGGCAACCCTGAGGTGTGGAGCTTACAAGATGGCTTCAATGTGATACAAGTAAAGCTGTGTGCGTTCCCGACAAAATCGGCCGTAATCAGTCATAATACTCAAACTATACAACACTTTACACGGTCGATCGGTAAAAAAAAGTAATACTTATAAAAGACAAACTACGCACGAGCGAAGCAGTCGATTATACGTTGCAGCGAAGCAGACGAACCTAGAGCGAAGCCTGCAGTTGTTCAATCGTAGCAGTTCCGAAATTCAGCTTCAGTTACGGACATGCTGGGGTAGTTACAACGAATACACCTGTCTGCTATACCTTTATTGTCCCGTTAGTTGCGCTGTTTTACTTTTAAATGTCATCTACCAACTAACCCAACAGCACGCTTTCTTGAAGCTCTGGCACCTTTCCGTATTGTTGTTGTTGTTGTTGATGATGATGATGATGATGATGACAATGATGAGACAAGCATCTCATCCTAAACGGGGTGGCGCACATGTCACCAAGCGCTGAGATAGTTATTTGAACCTTTTTTGGCGTACATAGAACCTTATATGCATTTATACATTCAGATATATATACTTGCCCTTTTATACCATATTTTAACTGACTGACACGCCAACCATTGATCGAAAAGATAAAACTCTTCTTTCCAAGGAAGTGCTGATCGAAAATACTTATTTCGCCTTATTTAAGTAGCGTGGCAAAAATTTAATTTTGCTGTTCCGCACAAGAAGTGTCGTTTCATGGTGTCGTTGTCCATAGGTGACGCGGCATTCAGTGGTGCGTCGCCTATGGACAATGTCGCGTGACCCCCACTGTCTTCGCCACTCACTGTGTCCGGGTTTTTGAAACACACGCAAAATATCTAGAGTTTCGCAAGTGGTGTAATTGAAGAGCTTCGGTGGAAGCAGACGACGCAACATACAACGAAAGGCTGAAGCGGACGACGGCACCGCGAAGCGGTCATATAATCTGGAAGCCCAGCAGACGACAGGAGGTACAAAAAGAGCGTGGACGCTTTATACTTTTTTTTTTCAATTGGCGCACACGCCAAAGCCGAACTTTACGTTCCAAGCTGGGGCCAGTTCGACATATTTACGACTGCAGAAGTGCGGCCCCCGGAGGCATATACAGTACAAAAGCAGGAGCTGGAAAAGAAAAGGCTCTGGCTGGTTGGAGGTCACCATAATACGGCTCAGATCAAAGAAACGGCAGATAGGAAACTGTCGCAACGACAACTCCCTCTCTCTCCGGTGACCGAAGTTTATAATGCAGTTCCGGTGTCGAAAGGGGGAGAATCCAAACCCTCCGCTTGCTCGGGAATGTGGCCGTCGGTAGACCTTTGTGCACGGTGCGTGTCGGCGCCGCGTCGCCCCTCTTTTCCACCGAAAGAAGCAGACGACGTGACCACTGCCGGTAGCAGACGACGTGCCCGCTAGAGACACAGAAGGGTATAGCAGACGACGACAACCGGGCGACACGCGTAACAACGCTTGTAAAGCATCGATGATGGCCTTGAAAAACGGCCGTCCACGCTTACACGGACGTGGCGCATCCCCCCGCGGTGAGTGTGACGGGACCCTCGGCCGGGGCCACAATAGGGGTGCAGATTATGAAAAAGCCGTTAGCCGTAATCGGTTCTTTCCTGGTATTCGCCGAATACGATGCGAACGACCCGCTAGCTCGCCGTGTGCCTCGAAGTTTTATGGAGGCTGGCGGCTTCTGGATGGGGCTATAGGGCCTTTCTCCCGACGCCCTGACCATTTTGGGTCCTCCGGAGCCCCCGCTGTTTTACGGCTCGTATCTCTCGGGTATAGCACCGTTCTTGTTGGGAAAACGTACGTACTCGTATCGCGTGGCTCGGAACGCGCGATGATTCGCTGTAGCTGGAAAGGGAATCGAGCCAAGGCACGAGGACAAAGACGACATCTGTACAGATGGCTTCCGTTAGTGCGACGCTCGTACGTGTCTCTGTGTTAGTGAACGCGTACGACGTACGTCTGTCGAACTGAGAGTCACGTGGCTGGTATATATCTTTTCGCACCGCGTTTTCGCGATTGACGGAAGAGAGAACAGGAACGTGTTCTTGCTCGCCGCGGGTTCTTGCGCATGCGCGCACACACGCAACCCCCTTCACCCTCCCCCACCAAGACACACACACACACACTTCGTGAACAACTGTCTGCCCCCAAGCTACGTTAAATTTAACGAGTTTTGGTAATCTCGGCTGGATTGCATTCACTCTACGATACGCAGAGCTCCCGTACATAATGCAGGGAGTGGGAGAACCCTCGGAAATGGAAATGTAATAAAAGATAGCGGTTTCGAAAAAAACAATTTTACTATGTCCGTACCGATTCAGTGTGTCTAGCTGTTCACGCATGTCCAACACGACGGTTACACGTGTCATGCCGTTGCGTCAGGGTGTCATTATACCAGGTGTTGAACGGAAAACCTTTGTTTGACGTCTCTTTAACTCAGAAGGGCGGCAGTTTGTGGTATACAGTTGGTATTCCATAGTATAATAAGTTTAAAAGCGCAAACGAAGACGGGACGACAAGAAACATAGACAAGCGCTTGTCTGTGTTTCTTGTCGTCCCTTCTTCGTTTACGCGTTTAAACTTAATAGTCTCTTCTAACGCTTTGCCCATTGAGTTGCCGTGTATACAAGTATTTTTTTTTCTTTCGAACTGCGGCCGGCGGCACACTCGACAGTTTCGCTTCGCGCACACATTATATTCCCCGAGTTCAACGTCCTCCAAGAATCCGGCTCCGTTCCGCACGCTCGAAAGTCGTGTGTACATGCTGCGCCGAGGCTGTAACGGCCCCGCCGCTACAAACACTGCTCCGTACAGTGCAGTACAGCACCTCGCTCTAAGGTCGAGGTCGCGCTCGCGCAATATCGATATCGAGCGCACAAGCAGCGCGCCTGCGCTCGTGGAGAGGCGAGCGCGATCGTACGCGGCCTACATTCGCGCCCGACGATATGTTTGCCGTGAGTGCGCTGAAACGGCACTACGTATATATATATATATATATATATATATATATATATATATATATATATATATATATATATATATATATATATATATCCTTTTCTTTCTCGTGAGTTCCTTTCTTATCCTCCGCAGCACTGCCGACCTCGCCTCACTGTTGGGGCGCCGCTTTCTCGCGGCCAGTAGCGCGCTTAACGGCGCGCGAGATTGAGCAATTACCTCTCTCCCCTCCTCTTCTTCCTTGACAACGATGTGTGCGTTGTAGAGAAATAACACACTGTCTCTATTACACCCTTCGATTAATCTTTCGGACGAGGAGTACACCTTACTCGTGCTCCCCGTGTATAACGCGAGAATGCGAGTCGTGCCGTTGTTTACGCATTGCGCTTGCGTCTTCGTAGTCGAGGTATATAGTAACGGGTTACTCTGACTGCATACTTAAGAAGTTTGTTTTTGTTTTTTTGTTTTTCGTTGTTTGAAGTGAACTAAGTTGTAAATTTGAGCCTGTCTGTTCTCTGAACACTTACCTTACGTCCCGTCCTGTGACGCAGTTTGTAACAATACATCCGTAGCCAAACTATATCAACCCTTATTAATAAGGTGCACTATCTCTATCAGCACAGCGCGCAAGCGACTACACGTGGTGAGTACTGGTGTAGTTGATGACGATGATGATTATGATGAAGTGGTGCCTGTAGAGAAGCAGCCGGCACCATGTGTTGGTCCCAACCTCTGCTTAATCATGACGGCAAGGGTTAAAAAAAAAGGAAAAAAATAGAGGGTAGCTGTCTTTATTTTTTCTTTCTTACTTTTTTAACGTCAGAGTGAACCTCGAAGAATACACCTCAGTTTCAAAATGGCGTGTTTGTTCTCGGAAACCGGTTGACATTTGAGGAAGCCAGCTTTCACACCTCGATGCTTCAAGTGACGTTGGTGTGACGTAGCTCATTTGAATGCATTCTGGCTTGCCTGTGATGCGCTTCCTCGGGTACTAACCAGCTTTTCCGAGAACAAGTTATTCCGAGTTACCTTTCTGGCGCAGTGGACACCCTTGCATGCGTCTCCGTAGCGCCGATGGTGTCCTGCCTTCGGTTCTTTATTGTGCTTGTTTTATTTGCGCTTTCTCAAATCGCACTTGAAGAGATGCCACGTGCCCTTCTCGTTTCGACCTTGCTTATTTCTGGTGTAATCCGCGTATAGGGCAACATTCGGACAGGAATGTTAATCTCCAATAGTTAATAGATATTTCACTTCGGCAAGGGTTTGCCGTTTCTTTAATGAAACAAGCCGACAGGCAACACAAACGAACAAACAAGCAGCGGAACTCATCGAATGCACTTTTTACAGGGAAACTCCTGTCCGCGCGTAGAAAAAGAAAAACCCTCATTGGCCGTATTTTATATTATTTATTTATTTGAAGATACAGACAACTAAACGTGACTACCAGTACCAGGCCGGGTAGAGTGATGACGTATATATATTAAGCACAACCAGCGGGCCAAAATTTGTATTTATGCGCACTGGTTGACTAAATTACAAAATCAAGAAGGGGGCCGATAGATGGAGTATACAGCACAGTGTTGTATGAAAGTTACGGCTGAGGTGCTTCAGAAAGTCTGGCTTACGTTTTGATAGGTGGGCCTATATGTATTTGTCAAAGAGAGGCCCACCTGTCAAAACATATAGGCCAGCCTTTTTGGGGCACCCTACGAAGATATAGGCCCACTTATGAAACCCTAGATAAGCCTTTCTGAGGCATCTTGTCCCTGCTGGTAACTTTTATACCACAGTTGTCTATGTGTGCCGTACTCATCTCTCTGCGTCCTGTGTGACGAAGAGAGATCGTACCTCGGTGCGTGTATGTAGAAAACAGCAACGAAGCCAGATAAAGCACGGGAAATTAATTGTTAGGTTTAGTTGAAGCGTAGAAATATAAAGGTAAAGGATAATTGAAGGGCGCGGAGATACAACTTACGGCAGGTGGGAGCCTAACCTACGTTTCCACGACCATATTTTTGTAGTCGCACATTCGAACTGAGAAAAAAAAAAGAAAAAAAAGACACAAGAACATTTAGCCCTTTGAGTGTCGGTTTTTGGCAATGCATCCTCAGCGTCGTTCTTTTTTTTTTCCTCGGATATTATCAAACGAACATAATGGTTAATTTTTTTCGGTAATGCAGAAATGAAAAAAAAAAAAAAACACGGATAATGGGAAACTATTTCTTGGTGTGGTCCCTACATTCCTGTCTGACAAAAGGAACGTCAAAAGGAGCATGGCGGAACAGAAACGCGGAAACGTACTGGTACGTCAGTGAAGATGAAAGGATCGATTTCGCCTATGTCTTCCTATAGGCTTCGTTACTTGTCTGTCTGCTTCCTGTGGTTAATTTACTGTAACAAAAATGAAAGTGAGAACCAAATATATATATATATATATATATATATATATATATATATATATATATATATCGCTCAGTGTGTGCACTTTGTAGTATTTCAGCTGTGTATTTTCTTCACCTGTGCGCCTCTTCTATCTCCGAACTATCAAACAATCTTCAACTCTAAGCTCCGAATTGAGCACAGAGCCGCCTCGCAACCGAAAAAGACGCTACCCTTCTGAAGAACTGCCGCGGGGCGTCAATGAAGCTCTGTGACCACTTCTGTCGAGTAGTGGCGCTGCCGTACGCTTCCTTGCGACCGGTACATGGTAAGCAACATGGCAACAAAGAAGGTCAAACGCAAAGTCAGAGCGGCTGAGACAGTCTCATGCGTGGCAGCAATGGAAAAGAAACCTGCTAAGAGTAACTACCTAAGAGGAAGAAATTAAATCAGGAAAGAAGTAATTATAACTCAACGGGAAGCTCTTTTCTAAGCGACATCAGGATGCCTTAGAAGTTATAAAGCTAGGTACAACAAGGAAGAAGAAGCATGTGCTTGCTGCGGTAAAGCTAGGGAAATTATGCCGCATATCTTACTAGAATGTGACGATATCAGCCCAGCGGTCGGTTTAGGCTCCTCTGGCCATCGATGCCCTTGGGTTCCGGGATAGCTGGAGGAAAGTAACCATGTCCGCAATAGAGAGTAGTAGGAGATGATTGGAAGTTTGGTGGCAGATAAGCAGGGAGTTCACAAACACCGGAGGCGTGCAAAAAGAAAGTTCCCAATATTGGTGCGGAAAATTTTATGCTAGGAATTCTGCTTTTTTTTAACAATAGCGTGGTCGCGCAATCCACCGCCCCGTTTCGAAGGGGACGCTCATAACGTCCGTCCGTCCGTCCGTCCGTCCGAGTCGAGGTGGATGGCTGAGGACATTCTAGAATACGGCGGGTTCATCGCGGTCTCGTGTTCCGGACTCTGTGTAGTGTGTGGTGTAACTTGCCCGTTCCTTTAGTTTCTGTATGTTCCAGTGTGTCTCTAGAACTATATCGAGACGTCCTTTACTCTCTTTGGCTAACTTCGCTCTAGACTTACCGCACTTATGACGCTGCTTATGTTACAATACTTTGTCTATTATTATCATTACGTGAAAAGAAGTAGCTGTCACCATGAAAAGGTGACTAGATCTCTTTCCTTTAAGCTCAGTTCGACGACAACAACAACAACAACAACAACAACAACAACAACAACAACAACAACAACAACAACAACAACAACAACAACAACAACAACAACAACAACAACAACAAAGTATGGCGATCCAACGCACATTTTGGCATCGATCTGTGTAAAGCGAAACTTTGGGGAAGCCGGTTAATCAAATGCTATAAAAGCTGTTAATCTTCTGCAACGCGTAGTTGTGGCAAAAGCAGTTGCGTGCCTGCCTGGAAAGACAGATGACCCCCCCCCCCCTACCACCACCACCACGTGACTCAACCGGTGATCCACGCGACCGCCGATTGCACGTACTGTACCGGTGATCGGCCCTCTTTTCGCCCCGCCATCTTCGGCGTTCCGACCGGCCCACCTTAGTTGGCGCGGAGCCGACCGCGTGCAGACGCACCAAACCCCGGAAAAGAAGGCATACAGATTCACTTGGATAAAGGAATTACGTGCTTTAAGGCGTACATTTGCTGCACTGGTGATGTTTAGGTACCGTTTATCGGTTCACTGCGTGATTCTGTAGAGAACAGAGCCGGCCCCCGGCACATCTTTATGGGTAGTACACAGATGGGGCTGCATATAAACCAATTCGTTTTATGAACGCTCTCTTCTGTATGAGCTATATCGGCCAGACATCAGCCGCAGCAGCAGCCACGGTCAAGCAGAGTCCGGGAAGGGTTCGCCTATAGGAAGCTTCGCATAAACAACAACACCGACAAAAGCCCAACGGCGGAAGTCGGAGAAAGGAGTTGGTTCGCGAAACCGAGGTAAACACCGTGCGTGCCCTCAGCGCGTCTGAACGATGCGTCATCGGCGCCGCATACAAACCTGCGCCGCCGAGGCAACCGGGTACCACCAGCACCACATAGCCCACCACGAAGAAGAGAGGATAAACACGATATCAGCGGTACGACGGACGCGGTTTCATCGTCGCCGGGGTTTCGTGTCGTGACGCGACCACCACCGGCGGAGTATCGGGTGTATCATCAGGCAGCACACAGGCGCCCTCCACGGCCGGAACGGAACACTGTAGCCGCGTGGGAAAACGGCTCCCGGGGACTTGCCGGAGACAAGTCCTAACTTGCCCCGAGCTGACATAGTGTGTGTGTGTGTACGTCATTTTTTTTTTTCTGCTCGCGTTCTCGCTGTGATGCAGGTCTTTGCTGGTGGATCGGCTGCTTGCATCAGTTAGCCGCAATTAGGCTATAGTAGCGTCGCTTAGTGAGCGGAAAGGAAATCAAGCGATGAGACGGTCTGCGCTGGAGAGCGCTAAACTCCTGTCGTCTGCTGTTTGTTTCCGCAACATCGGTCTTCTGCTCCGCTGGCATCGGAGCAGACGGTTGCACTTCGGACCGCGGCTTTGTCGTCTGTTTGTCGTCGGTTTTTCTGCGTTCCGGGCGACGTTTGATTTCACCGGCAGGTAACGGAAGAGACAGCAATACTAACTTTAATTTTTGCAGACAAACTTTCTTCTTACATGTGCGATTGAGGTAATGTGCAATAGGCGGCATTAGAATGCCGCTTGAACATATGGGAAACAAAGCGTCAAAGGTTCAGGGCAGAGTGTACTAGCTTATACTCTAACTTAAGGACAACTCTGTCTATTGTAGACGTCCGCTGACCGGACTATAGCTGCAAGTGCATAGACAGCACGCTAAACGAGTTTCCTTCAGAATAATAAGTGCCCCGAGAAAGAAAAAAAGAACGCTGAGAGATCGCGCAAGAACGCAGATTGCATATGTTCCCTATTCAAAGGCAAATGCAGAAGTGCTTCGACGCCTATTGCAGCAAGTGCACTATTGCAGACAAAAAGAAGGTGCGTGGGAAAGAAACTGCACACCCGCGTCTTGCCACCGTTCGGCAAGTCCCAGTATATACTAGTTTCTCCTCTCGTATCGAGCCAGTTTTCTCGTCGGATCCAGCTCGTACACACCTCCGAAGTCTTTGTTATTAGCATTCCACTGGGCACTCCATTTCATTCGGGCGACTTCGTCTGCAAACCCGCTCGTTTTTTTTCGTCTGCTTTTCCAGTCACTCCATTTTCTTCTGTTCGGCTTTCTGCTTTTTTTTTCTGTCGTCTGCACCGAGCCGGCAAAAAAGCAGACGCGGTCATTATTTGTCCGCATAGCGGCGTTCGCATTCCTAGCAGACGACGCGCTGCTTTCTGAAACTGTAGCAGGCCTTCGTGCGAGAACAAACGGGCATGTCCGCGTATAATAATATACTTATGCGGACCCTACTAAATCACGGAGGAACTTTGAAAAACAGGCCACGAGAAATCGCTCGCCAAGCTGCGTACGCATGTGCTCTCGCTCAATGGCCAACTCGCCGAAACGCCGCGCTGCGTTCTTTTTGTCTAAAGGCGAGCCGCGCGTATGACTTCAATTACCGAGGCATTCGCACCGCTATTTCAACGAGATGCTCGCGAGCCGCCAGTGAGCGCGCAGAAGGAAATTCCACTCGTTTCCGCGTCCGCGTATAGTGTTTAGATCCACGCACGCGAACGGAGGAAGTGAAAGGCTTCCGTTTCCCTTTCTCTTTTTTCTTCTTTCTTTCGCCTTCGTTCTCTTTTGTTAGAAAATCCCGACACGAGACATCAAACATGTCGTGAGAAAAAAAATCTTTCTTTTTTTTTTAATAACATGTTATCGTATGGAGAGGTGTGCGCCCTGAAGTGGCAACGACTACGCTCCTACTCGCATAGCGAACAAAATGAAATCCTAATAAGCACCGAAGAGCACTAAATACAGTCACAAACACGAGTTCACAACACAAATACAAGCACAGTTCTGCTCACTAGTCCAGGAGGAGGAGGAGGAGGAAATAAAGAGAGAAGGTGTGGACGTAAACCAGAAATGTGTTTGAACACTAGTCCAAGAGGCCACAAGAAGTAGCATTAACATGTACAAACATGCGTAAACGCATGCAGTTCCACAGGTTAATAAAGGTACTTAAATTTGTCCGTTAACAGTCTTGCAGTCGAGTTGGTCATAATTACACAGCCCAACTACATGACATCATTAACTAAGTTAAACTTTGATAATGCATGACACGAAGATTAAGTATAAATCTAAGATGTCTGTATATTATAGCGAAATTTTAATGCGGTAGCATTATGCGGGACACTCGCCGGCTATCGATGCTGGTGGAATAAAGTGGGCCTATCCCAGAGGCTGTGAAATCAAAGGCGTGGGTGGACCAATCCTGATACCAATGCTGAATGTGTGTTCCCGCAAGCACTTTTAATGCTTAGAACGACGTAATGCTGAGCAAGTTGATAAGGATTGACGTTACGGAAAGCCAGGCGTACAAAACACGAACACAGAAGACTTCTGGAAGCACAAGACAAACGCCGTTTGTGTTGTCCTCCGGTCGTTCTTCCATAGTCGGACAACACAAACGCAAAACAAACTCTGATTGGGTCGAAGGAAGGGTAATCAAATGCGTTAGGTTGACAAAGCTATTGCACGCGTTGATAAAGCTATTGCATCAAGTTAGACGGAGAGGAACATCATTTAACGGATTCTGGAGACGCTTGCCTCGCCATAATATACGCCTAGCAACTAACTCCAGATGACGGCAGTGACGTCAGCAATGGCGTATTCATACGTAGAAGACACGCACACGACATACACGAGCATACAACACCGCAGCAGCTAAAATGTCTGCTCCAGGTGTCCACGAGAAAGGCTAAAGGCTCATTCACGCCGGCAACTTGAGGAGATCGTGCGACCATTTGCGACTCGCGACCAAAAAGCGACCGAAGACGACTGATGTTCACACTGGCAAATGCGACCGATGAGTCGCTAAACCGAAATGTCTCACGATATGCCGTTCACGTCTGCTTGAAATGTCATCGCCACGTAAGATAAACGTCAGCGTATATGGACGTCCTGTTCCTTCGCAGCTGATTGGTTCAGCTGTTCTGCGACTGCGGTCGCGCGACTGAAAAATCGAGCAGTGAGCGACTGGCCCGAAATGGTCGCTTTTCTAGAAAAGCGACCATTTGCGACCATTTGCGACTGGTCGCTTTGCGACCAAATTAGTCGCGCGGCCACTGTCAGTCGCCGGCTGCCTGCTATATTCTTATGGTGCGGGCAGAGGCTCTTATTTTATTAATTTATGCCTCACTATAACAAATGTCAGTCGCCGGTGTGAATGAGCCTTAAGAGCGCCTTCATTGCCCGCGAAACGCTTGAAGCGCTGCTGCAAGGTCAAAGTACATACGGTGAAACTCAAAGGATGTGTTATTTTCTTGGTGCAGGTAATAGCAATGGCTTACGCGTAGTATCAGTTGTTCGCAAAACAAGTTCGTCCGGTTATTTTTTTTTTTTTACTTGCAACTGCCGTTACATTAGGGTACTCCTTCGAACAAAATGAAAGGTATAGGAGACCTAAATTGTTTTCAGGAGGTCGTAGTGGCTAAACAGATACGCATGCCCTGTATGAACGCGTTATACGAAACTAAACCGTGGTGAAATAACGGAGCATCAGGCCCAATGCGGTAAACATAGCATGCGCTGGTTCTGCTGGTTGCATCCATGAATTCGTGAGTCTTGTGGTTAGCAGCCCCTGAGCTCTCAGCTTTACCCCGTATTAACAGTGAAGCTGTTTAAGCCAACCGTAATTTGTGGTGCGTGCCAAGAAACTGACGCGCCGTAGCCATGGCAATCCAGAGGAGGAGACCGCGTGCGCATGCACGCGGTCTCCTCCTCGCCAGCTCTCTTCTCGACCCCCGCCTCTCTTCTCTCCGCGGCGCGCTGAGCCAGGAGAAAAAAATAAGGCAAGTTTGCACTCGGTCACGCTAAGCTTAGGCACAGCGAGCTTACGGCTGTAATGCTAGGTATACTTGGTGCCCGGCTAGGTCTTAACGCATGTAGGAAGGTATCTTCGAGCGATCATCTTCGGAGGTAACTTCCTTTCGCGACATTTCGCGTGACTAGCGCTGGACGCGTCGGCGCCTACGAGCGACAGCGCTCCTCGCATGCCACAAACGCAGGCAGGCTAACCAAGATGGTACAGTGCCAAGAACGCTGTCGCTTGCCGACGCCGAACGAGTTGACGATATTTCGCGTGACTAGCGCTGGACACGTCGGCGCCTACGAGAGACAGCGTTCCTGGCATGCCACAAACGCAGGCAGGCTAACCAAAGTTGGCACAGTGCCAAGAACGCTGCTGCTTGCTGACGCCGAACGCGTTGGAGGCTAGCCGCTCGATATCAATCGGCCAGCTTCGCTGTGTCTTGAGCTTTGTGCGGCCTAGAGCAAGCTTTCGCCTTTGTTTTCGTTCAGCCTACTCTTAATGTTTTTATTTTCTTTTTCAAGAAGCAAGGTTATCTTTCATCGGATCTGTAGGGCGAGTAAAAAAAAAGAAGGAAAGGTAGAAAACAAAATGGCCACAGAAAATTCGAACGCCGTAACCCGGGACTTATGTAGCCTATATATATATATATATATATATATATATATTATATATGTGTGTGTGTGTGTGGTGTGTGTGTGTGTGTGTGGTGTGTGAAGAAGTCTACGTTGAAAAGCTAAATGGGCCGAAACGTGAAATCTATAATTTTGTTGCGTTTTTTCAACATACATTTCAACTAAACAGTTGCCAGGAACTTTCAACTATTATATATATATATATATATATATATATATATATATATATATATATATATATAGTGGCAGAAGGGGCGGGTGTGTGCGGGTACTACACGGGAGATCAGTTTTTGTTGTTGAATACACTAATACGGGGACCCACAAACACGCACGACAAACCCACTCTCAAAAGCTCGGAACGAGGCAATATGTATTCCCCTGCCCACGTGAAATATGCGTTTCTGATGCGAGAAAAATTGCAGCGTTTCACACCGGAAAGGGGGACGAGTAACGGATATCGCTCGTTGGAACGGAACGACGCTCTTCGCGCGTCAAAAGTCAGACCTGCGCCGGTTTCCGAGTGGTGTGTGCGATACGGTTCGGTGCAGCACATCGTGCAAGCTGCCGCTGTGACTTGACCCCCGGTTGGGACACCGAGGCAACCTAGCCGCAGCCTGAGCAAGGATCATGTGCGGATTCTATTCAGATTATTTGTTCATCACGCTTCGTCTGCCACATAATTTGCACCCTTAAATGTCAATCGGGGTGTGCATTGGTCTATAACTCAGACCCTTACACCGGTAAAATAATTTGCACCCATAAGAGTGAATAAAGGTGTAAATTGGTCTATGGCTCACACCCTTCAATCAGTTTATATTATTATTACATCGTAGGTTAATTACAGCATGTAAAATATGAAGAATAAGATATACACTCTTACACCATATATGTAGGTGTAACGGTGTGAGGTATAGACCAATTTACACCCCAATTCATTTTTAAGGGTGCAAATTATTTTACAGTGTACGTTATCAGCGCTATCGGCCAGTCGTGAGCGGTGAATGATAAGGGAGGAATGAAATCAAGCAGCATGAATCTATATATCATACCGACTCTTGAAAGGACGCCAGTTAGTGAAACTAAACCCGTTACGTGCACTTACAACGTATTGTGTCTAGATTCGTTTTCATTCTTTCGGCTAAAAAAAAAAAAAGAAGCTTGGCTTTAGTCAATTACAGAAAAAAAAATTAAGGCCAAGCTTTTCTGGTTGTTTTGTTTTTAATTTCGCGGCAACACGCATGAGCGCCGGTACGTCTGCGTGACGTCATTACAGTCGAACGCCTTGGTAACCAAGTGCCTGTGGCCTTCGAAATTATTCTTTATAGGGGTCACTTAGTTGTAAAGGTCGCCCACGCACACAGCTCACAATAGAACCGGGACAGAATCACTCCTTCGTTATACAGCTCATTTCGTAATGTCGAGTAGTTCGTTGCAGAGGCGCTCGACTGTATTTCCAAACTACTTTCTCGTTCTCGGGCCGATGTGGCGCAGGAAATGTTGTCAAAACGTGCTAGAGCACGCAGCCCGATGTTCGGATTCGCCAGCGTGTACTATACAACTGAGCGCTCGGAAACTCAACGCTTACTCAGGATACCGCGCTCCGTGAACTTTCTACGCCGGCTGTAACACTCCGCCATACCAAGCTGCCAGTAAACGGCGCGGTGTTGCACGCAACAACAGAAGGTGGCGACTGGAAGGACTTTGTGACAAACGACTGAAATCTGCGGCCTGCATTCCTTAGTTTCGTTTGAACGTTTCGTTTTCTTTTATGTCCGTTACGAATGGTCTCTGTAACTGTTCCGGTTGGATACTGGTATTACCCACGCCGAATGTATATAGGCGGAAGAACGAGACGCGAACTTGTGATACATGGGCTGTTAAAAAGAAAAAAAAAAAAAACAAAAAACATTTGCACCGAGGGAAAGCAGCGTGCTCGAGTGACTGTACACGTGATTCCAGTTCTTCTTTCTTTCCCCGTTTATTTGTAAAGCGAACCTTCCCAGGCGAACCCTGCCGGGATTTGCTGGCTGTGGCTGCTTGCCGACTCGCTGCTCCTTTTTCAGTTGCCGCCGCTGCCGCCGCCGCCGCCGAATAGCTCAAGCACAGGACAGCACTCACATATCGAACCGACTCATATGTAGCCCCACCTGTGCTACCCTTACAGATGTGCCGGTGACCGGTTCATGTTCTCTACGTAACGAGAAGCGGTACCTAAATATTCCATGTTACAGATATACGCCTTCGAGCATGCATGATTCCTTTATTAAAGCGAAGCTCTTTTTTTATGTCATCTTTCCCGCGGTCTGACGCGTCTGTTCCTTTCCGAGTAAGCTGGGCCGCTTCGGGAGATGGTGTGACCCGCGGTCGCGTGGATCACGTGGGTCTCGTGGTGGAGGCTTTCGGCGTCTTGCTGATTTGTTGTTGTTATTGCTGCGAGCTTCATTCTATATCGAAAGAAAGAGAGAGAGAGAGAGAGACCGATGTGCCTCATAATTCCGACATCGAATAATTCCACTTAACATAAGGGTATCCGATGTAACAACCTGTATGTTCCCATGTATCTTATAATGATGTAAAATTGTTGGATATTGGAGTTCTGGGGCATAAAGCATTCTTCCAATAGCCTAGTCGGCATATTCGTCCACAGATCTTCAACCACTTACTTGCCCATTTTAACTTTTAAAGTTTTCAGCCAAGTTACAAGTATTTGGTATACATGCAGAAGGTTCGTGTTACCATAGGTCTTCGCACTGGGGAAGGGGGAGGGGCTACGGCCCCCTCTGGCTAACTTCAAGGGGGGCGGGACGAATTCAATGCAGTCTTTTTAATTCAATTCATTCGGCATCGTATCACATGGTGCCGTGGGCACAGAGAAAAAAAAAGCCGCAAAAGTGTGGCTATAGGCGGAGATCTGTGCACCCTGCATCACAGTCTTTAAGTTCCTTAAACGGAACATGAAAGAGGGAGCAACGTTGTGGCGGATCGTAGCCTGAGAGCATATATAGGGTGCATGCCACCAGGTATTTAGGGAATAGGCTAGACAAAGGCCCTCCCCTGCCCCCAAGCCAGGGTATTCTTCGTCACAGCCGGCTAGGCCACAGTGCTGATGAAACCGCTTCTATAGGTCTAATCGAGAAAGACGTTTCATTTCACAAGCACCTTAGATTTTCTCGTTGGACAAGGAAAAGGAACCGTTCAGGAAAAGGTTCAAGAAAAGTTCGGTTTGATAGATGGAAAGGGAAAAGGAGGGTGCTGAAAGACAGTCTGGCCGTCCCTAATTGGAAACCACTGCGCCCGCCAATGCAAGTTGCCGTGCGGTATTCGAGTCAGGCAATGCTTCAGTGTCACTTGTCACCGCTGCGCGATGTCGTGCAAATGACTCCGCATCAGTCAAGGTGTCGCATCAGGCGTAGCCCTTGCGGCGAGCCTAAGGACTCCGTCGCGACATTCCGCTTGCCGGTTGCGCAAGAGAGGCGACAGATGGCGCGAAACGACAAAAAGGGCGACGACGTCCGTGACGTAACAGCCCCTTGGCCGAGTGGCGCCACCTACGAAGCAGACGACAGCGGCGGCAGAAGAAGAAGCAGAAGTAGCAGCGGAGGATCTCAGCGTGCAGCTTTCAGAAATAGAGGCGAACACTCACTGTTCACAGCACCCAGGCGCGTTGGGTCGCCGTCGCCGAAAGGCATGCCTGCCTTCGCGTTGCCGGTTATTTTCGGGAAGAGGATGGGTGACATTTTTTTTTATTCTTCTTTCCTTCCCGTCTGCTTTCATTCTTGCCGCTCTTGCTCACCGCCGCCGACGCCATCCGCGTTCTGTTGTCGTCTGCTAGGCGACCAGGGCGTCGCCATCTTGAACTCCGGGGCGTCGGGTCATGTTTTGCGCTTCCACGACTCCGCGGCTCGAATAGGAACGCTGAATTTGGCCCGGAGGGGTCCGGCGAGAACCGAACAGTTGACGTTATGTGACGTTTTCGTTTGCTTCTGCGTGGAAGCGGCGTTTATTGACTACAGCAACGGTCTCGCCGCCGGCATCGGTGCAGGCCTAAGCCTTTACCGTTGCCGCGGTGTCCTTGGTTAGTCTGGTGCTTTTTTTTTTTTCCCGTGAAGCATGTCATACTGGACACGAAAAAAATCCCTACTGATGCCTATTTCCGACTCGTAACAGCGGGTATTTGTCGCCTGGACAAGTACGCGTACATTTGTATCGGTAATTTGCCGTGATGTCGGATTATACGTTTAACGTTACGACAGCACAGCTCGGCGGATAGACACATCGAAAGAAAATTTTAAAAAATCAAAGCGGAGAAAAGGACGTCAACGTTTCTGTTCGACAGCGGCACAGCCAAGCAGCTGAGAATGACGTTTCTAAGACACGGTGGCGCTGCATTCAATACTTACAGGTAGGTGCACGGTGGTCGAAATTAATCCGGAGTCCCCCACTGCGCGGCGTGCCTCGTAATCATATCGGCTATTTCGGCACGTAAAAACTCCGGGAAACTTTCAAACTTTCGGAAACGTTATGTGCCCGCTCCCCCCAGGCGTCGTCGTTTAGGCGGCAAACAAGCCAGCGGGACGCCATGTTTGTTTACACACATTTCGAAACGCGCGCGACCGTTCGAAGAGCGAGAGCCCTAAAAATACCCGGCTCTTTGCCACCTCCGAGGGAAGCGCCGGGCGTGCGTTTAGTCGCGACGCCCTACGTTAAGGCCTACGCGTTTGGTGCCAGCGGCCTGTTTATTCTTTCTTTAATTACGTCAGTCTTGCGAGCGGCGTACTGAGGGAGAGGGAGACAGCGCGGCGATATTTCGAAATTGCGGAAGGCCGACTCGTGCGCGGTGCACGTCGTGATTTCAGCGTCGTGCGATGCCCCGGCGAAGTGACATTTCTGAGCTTCAAACCTCCTAGGCTTGCGGGCGACGCCCAAGTGCGGTCGAGAGGGTCACGTGCTTCGCAGCCGTCTCGGCGCCATCCTCTGCTTCAGTGTCGCGATGGTCGATTCCTGCTGAAATGTTCCAAAGTTCAAGATGGAGGGGGCCGACAGGTGGAAGCGCAATTTGGGATAAATGTTTTGTAAACAGGAGCTAAGTGACTCAGCAATCTGGCGCCGACACTTCGATGGGCGAAACTACTTTTTTCGAAGGTGGTCTTGCAATCAACGGCGTCCTAATAATCTGGGTCGACTTTAAACCGTTAGAACTAAGACGCCAGGTATGACAAGGCCACCTTTGACGAAGGTAGGCCCACCTATGGAAGCGTCGGCCAGCCTGTCTAAGGCACTTTACGCCTGTTTATACAACCTTCATCCCGCTCAAGTGTTCGGTATGCAACACAATAATTCCGTATATTTTCCTAGTGTTTTTTCTATAATTCTTACAGAACCTATATGGATTGTAAATTAATTATGTTCGATTTCCGTAATAATCATACGGAAAACGTACGGAATTATCGGATTGCGAATTTGACGTTTCAGCAGGAATTGATTGACTGATCGGTTAAACGATTGGCTGATTGGTTGGTTGTCTGGCTGATCGGTTGATAAATCGGTTGATTGAATAATTAATTTGCAGATTGACTGGTTAGATAAATCGATCACTGACAGATTGGTTTATTGGATTGTTGCTTGGGATAAATCATAAATCGATAGAGTGATTCATTGGCATGGTTGGATGAATGATTGATTGATTGACTGGTTTGTTTATTCTGTAGCTGATTGGTCGGCTAACTTACTAATTTACTGGCTGGCTGGATAATACGCTGAGTCATTGCCTGCCTGATTGACTTATTGGGCTTCACTTGTGAAGGCAACCCAGCCGTGACGAGAGATGAACTAATAAAGGGCTCCGTTTTATACAGGGTGTTTCTTTTTAGCTGCAACAAATTTTTAAGAATTGCCTGCGGCAGATAGCACCATTATAATCCTTGATCTAAACTACTCGATGAGGCGGCGTTACTTCCACGAGAAATAAAAACGCCTAATTTAATAATTAACATGATTACGCTAATTAACTTTTAATTAATTATTTTACGGAACATCGTTCAATGTACAAGTTATAGCCACTGCGTTCGCAAGGCGTATCCACTTGGAACGAACTCTCAGGACTGAACCAGTTTCGAGATATTAATTTTCAAACTGTCCCGACGAAATGCATGGGCGTTCCAGTTAACTTATTGCTTCAATGCATAAAGCAGCGTTTTCCTCCAAAAGTTAACTTTTTGGCGTTTTCATTTCTCGTGGAAGTAATGGCCGCCTCATCGAGTAGTTTAGATCAAGGATTATAATTGTGCTATCTGCCACAGGCAATTTTTAAAAATTTGGTGCAGCTAAAAAGAAACACCCTGTATTTTGATCACCTTGCTTTATACCTTGGAGCCAACTACAATTCTCCGGCAAAGGTTGACGCGAAACACAAAGAGATAGAGAGATCAAGGAGAGGAAAGGCAGGGAGGTCAACCAGACGAGCGTCCGGTTTGCTACCCTGCGCTAGGGGTAAGGGAAAGTGGGGAGCCGTGACGCCAAAGTCCCGTAGCTGGTGGTGTGCGTTGAAGACATCTGACATGAACCAAAGGCCAGTGGTCGTTGCCTGAATAGGAGGCTGCGGTTGAGCAATGAGGCTTACTCGAGAATTGCAAGCACTGGATTAAAAAAAAAAAAAAAAAAAAAAAAAAAAACATCCAGTACTTGCACTGCACTTCGCACTGGCGGAAACTTGCTTAAGAGTATACGAAAGGTATACGAAAAATAAAAAGAGAACTTATTTTTCACTTTTCCCGCATGGTGACGTCTATCTATCTATCTATCTATCTATCTATCTATCTATCTATCTATCTATCTATCTATCTATCTATCTATCTATCTATCTATCTATCTATCTATCTATCTATCTATCTATCTATCTATCTATCTATCTATCACCCTTTCTGCAGTGTAAAATCACGTGCTCTGTGTGTTCACCGGCAGTGACATCCGCACACTGTCACAAGCGGCTCTCTCCATTGTTTCGCAAGCACAGCCCGCGGGGCCGCGAGTCTCCTGAATATGCATCACGACCTCGGGGCGCCACCCCGCGCACCGGTGGTTCGTGTCCGGGGCCCGTAGGTGCTCTTCCGGCCAGATGCCGCGACGGCGGGGAAGAAGAAGAAGTACGACGACGGGATACACACACGGCCGGTACAGGATGCGGACGCAGAAGGGGGGAGGATGTCGAGAGGCCGTCTCGAAAGCGAAAACTGCGCCGTGGGTCCTGACCCCGTCGCGTATATACCTTGCGGGCCTTCTCCTTCAAGGCCGTGGCCCCCTGGCCCTATTACGCAACAGCTTGCGCAATGGGACGACCCAGGAAGCGACACCTGGGCGCTCGCAACAACACCCTATATACCCCCCTTTTTTCTACCTTCAAAATTTTTTTAGAGCACCCAAAGACGGGCGAGCGATTTGCGTGTAAGATGCGCCGCATCTGATGTACCGATATAATAGACAACCTTCCTTTGTATGTGGCGAACACGCGCGCACGCGTTTTGCGCGTGGCACGAAAAATGGCGTTCACGAAAACGGGGTCGACCAGGGTCGGGTCAAGAGGCGGTCCTAAGAGCAGCCGTGGAACACGGGATGATGCCGCCACTTTCTGTCGTCCGAGATTCGCGCCTTCTGGCTCTTTCACGTCTTCTGCTCTTTTGCGTCGTCTGCTACAGTGGCTGTATCTTCTGCCCTTTGCCTTGTCTGCGAAACGTCATTGTCCAGACGGCTACGAGCGAGAGTGAATGTGGTTCATTTGTTGCTTTTTCTTCTTTTTTTTTGGGGGGGGGGGGGGGGTGGGGGTCAGAGCAGTCTGCTTTATACTTGCACGTGCTAGCACACGACGGTAACGTTGTTTAAGTCAAGGAGGTTGGTTTAGATTAAGAGTGGAACGCGATAGCATTCAAAGATCCCTGGCTGCTTATCAGGCTTCCCGGCAACTGCATTATGTTTTCTCGTATGTTGAAATTACAATCCGACGCTATCACGACTGTAGGTTTTCATTAAGTCGCACTTTACGATTTTTCTGACGGATTTTACTTTGAGAAATTCAGGTTTTGTTCACTAACGCCTTGCGCCGCGTGGAAGGCCTGCGCGGTCGAGGTGGTTTGGGATGATTATTTCCGCCAACGACGCCCGCTCGCGCTTGGGGCCACAATACTGCGCATGCGCAGTACTGTATCCCCTAATGCTAGGGGGTCCCAACGCTTGCGTCCCCCTAACCTAAAGCTCTCTAATATCTGATGCGAAATACGGAAAGGTGCCATGATGTGCCATCTTTGTTTTACACAGTACAACTTCTCATTACTGCATATTAAAAATTACATTCTGGGCTTTTACGTGCACCCAACACCAACGGTACGCGGGCGATTTTGCATTTCGCCCCCATCGAAATGCGGCCGCCGCGGCCGGGATTCGATCCCGCGCTCTCCGGCTTAGCAGCGCGACGCCAAAGCTATTACGTCATCACGGCGGGTATTGCTGTATATGGAGTCGATTTCACATCATTTTGTCATTCCTTAGTCATCAACAATTTAAGTTTGTGGAAAACCAGACGACAAACATAGTTCTCGCCATATTCAGTTGCTTTCGAACGAACGAATGAATGAATGAATGAATGAATGAATGAATGAATGAATGAATGAATGAATGAATGAATGAATGAATGAATGAATGAATGAATGGGGCGCTGGAACAAGCCAGCAATCGCACCGCAAACTTAAGCCATGTGTGTTTCGCTTGTTATGTGTATTAGTGCTATGAGTCGCGCTCATAAGAACTGCATGGTGTTCGCCTACAATCAAAAATCAACAAACAGTGAGGCTTGGCTTTCGCATACAAAGCATGACCATAAACTGCAGGACCGTGAGGTGTACCGTCAACGAAGAAAGGCAAGAGACATTAAGTTATCGTATAACGACACGTTGAAGACGCAGAAACGACTGCAAGGACTTAAAATGTCTTCTGTGCGTTTGCTCGTCTTTGTTGTCACATTTCCAGCGCATAAACGATACTTTTCTTTCTTTTTGAGTGAACTGCCAATGGCGACGGCACATATCGTTTCCACGTTGATCATGTAGCTATTGGAGTCAATAAGCTGCCTTCATCTAATAAGTTCTAAATAGGCTTCTAAAACCGAACTGCTGCATGTCTCAAAAAGGTGCTCCGCGTTCGCCCTGATTGACGTGTCCGAGAGTGTCGTCTGCGAATGTTGGCATTCGTCGTCTGCCAGGAAGGGGTCGTCGTCTGCTAGCAAGCGTCGTCTGCTTGCCTGCGACAGACGCCAAGGGCAGACGTCCCGTGTCGTCTGTCGGCAAGCGAAGCTCCCGATCTCTGGGCGCTCTTAAAGAAACGTCAAAGGCGAAACTTAAACAAACAGAATAATAAAAAAGAAAGCCTCCTCCCCGCAATCCGCTTCTCAAAAAACTCCTCCTGACTGCTCCCTACCCTTTGAAACTTTCGTCGATTCGTCAACCTGGGAGAACCTTCACGGGGACCGAAAAGAAGGCGGAGAAACGTGCTGAAGAAACATGAAAGCAACAAAATTGAGACCGCGGAATAGTTGCAGGGAGACGTCTGGTGACGACAGACGAACACTTGAGGCACCAAAGGGAACATAGTCACCCAGGAGAAAGTAGCAGCTTTTGTTAGCGCTTTCAAGTATTTGCGAAAGATTCAGGTACTTTGTTGCCACTGAACGCCTAAGAATAACGACGCTTTGTGGAAAGTTCTAAAGGCGAAGCCCTAAAACAAAACAAGGTCGGCACCACGGCTGAGCTCTGTGCATGTTAACGAGTTCCCTTGTGTGCAAACAACTTCAGCTCACCCTTGTTGGCAAGTACATCAACACCCTTTCTGTCTGTTTGTACTTCCGCAGGATACAAATTACTGGACCAAGGGTGCATCTAGACGTGTCCACAATTCCTTCAAGGGCAAACGCAATATACTCACTCATTAACCTTAATGGTCTCATTTAGCACCTATTGTAACAATATAGTGCAATAGTGGAGCAGGGAGAGCCAATAGTAACACTGATACATGGGTGTTTAACCGGTTAAGGTTAAGGATGCCCGGGCCATGGAAAGGAACCGGCGATGTTTCGCTGAAATATCCACAAATTCGTAAAATTCGCCTCTTTTTCTTGCCTCCTTCAGCAACGTCTTTGTGAACATCGTACTTCTATCGTAAAAATTTGCGCAGAGATAGTGCACGAGACAGCGCAGTTTGTGTAACGTTAACGTGAACGTCTGTGGAAAGTGTAAGAGCAGTGGAAAGTGTAAGAGCATCCATGAGTGTATAGTAAAAGCAATACGTACGGGGTCTTGTGAGTAGTGAGGAGCTACCGCTGGTCATTCCTTCCTTGAAGTCCCATCATCATCATCATCATCATACTATGGTCTAATGCAAGAGAAAGGTTTCTCTCAGCCTTCACTAATCCCTCCTCTCCTTGCATAGTCTTTCACCCTCATTTATTTCAATAATTTGTCTGAAAACTTTGCTACTGATGATCCAGGTCCACTGCGACTATACTTGGTCTAGATAAGTCTGCCCTTGCACATCTTCGAGAAGCTTATCTGCCAACGCCCCCAGACCTCACTCGTACACACAACACCGAAACACGACGACAAACCCCACAGACGCCCAATACACGTGAATATAATGTAAAAAAGCACGGAATATGTGTGCAGAAAGCACAGATTTGGTCAACTGAATTTTGCGAAACTTCCTGGACGTTCCTCATCAGAGGAGCCGGAAACCCTACCTAACACCGCTGGCCATCGATAACGTATATAGCCAGCGTCACACCGGGTCCATGAGGTGGCGTGACCAGAGCACCGCTAGCCGTGGTCCGGACCCCGTGTCGTCCCTCGAACGCAATTAGCGTGCCCCTTGAATAATCGACGAATGTCGCCCACGATCGCTGTCACGGCGGCCATCTTTTCCCCCATCCTTCTCCTCCTTTTCCTAGACGCCCCGCTTCAACCTGACAAGCGCTGCGTTAGATTCGTGCAATGCTGCCGAAGCTGCACTCGCGAACGCCTGCCAAGAAAACTTCTTGAGCAGAGATTCCCGAAGGAATATTCGCGAAGATAGATTCTGGAAGGAACATTCTTGAAAAGAAAGAAAGAAAGAAAGAAAGAAAGAAAGAAAGAAAGAAAAAGAAAGAAAGAAAGAAAGAAAGAAAGAAAGAAAGAAAGAAAGAAAGAAAGAAAGAAAGAAAGAAAGAAAGATTAAAGGCTGTAAAGAAGGATTCTTGGTTAAAAGTTTATGAAGAAACGTTCTTGAAGGAATAACCCAGACCAACGATATTTCAAAAATGGTTCTAGAATAACGATTACCGAAAAAAACAATACATTTTGAAAATGATCTCGAAGGTTCTTCAACAAATACTCTTAAGGGCTCTTGACAAGATACTGTAGAAATGATGTTCTGGAAACGATGGTTTTCGAAATATTCTCACATAAAGATTCATATGTATGAGCGACTCAAGATGTGACATTCTAGAAGAAGGATTCGCTGGAGTGTTCTTCGTGAAAGATTCTTAAAACATTCGAAGACTCTGGAAGAAGATTCTTGAAGTAACATTATTGAAGAAGGATTCCCGAGTGAAAACCGAGATGCATTCTTGCAGAAAGGTTGTAAACATGTTCTGGAGGAAATATTCTTATGAAGGGCTTCCAAAGAAAGGTTTGTGAAGAAATATTCTTGAAGAAAATCTTATCAGAGTATTTTAGAAGGACGATTATTCATGATTCTCACCAAAATCGTCTAAATCAGGATTATTGAAGCATCGCGTCCGTCACGTATGTAAATTATTGCATACAAATTGCTGCTTTCGCCAAAAGTAAAGTATGTATCAGTCACACATGGAACTCGCCCTTAACAATCCTTATAAATGATCTTGAAATTGCTAAAACGCGTGCTATCAGATTCATTACTTCAAATACTTGAATAGCGTCAGCATTTCGACCTTGAAAACGGAATCCGGATTCGATCCCAAAATGAAACCAAACATGGACAATATTACATTGTGACAATATTGGCAATATTATATTGCATGCATATGTGAACGATTCGGTTTAGTTCTATCCTCAGGCCGTCTTCAGGAGGTCACTTTCATGTAGCCACTGGGATAGCCATAAATTTCCATAACTGCTCTATGTGTCCCCTCCCCCTGGCTACACCACTGCTTCTAGCTGCCCGATGCCCGATAAAAAACGATGGTATGGCAACGCGTAAATTTTACAACAGATTTGCAAAAATAACATATCTCGGCTCTTGTTCGGCAAAAAGAGTTTCGAAGCCTTACAGTTACTTGTCAAGTGCTGTGGAAGTTCGCAACAAAGATACTTTTTCCACCAATGCCTGCAATAGGAGGAGGAATTATGAGTCTTGTAACAATATCGAGAGAGGACTCTTATCGCTGCGTCAATGATGGTCCGCTTCTCGCAACGTGAGATTGAACTCAGTTCACTTTGTTTTCCATATTCCAGCGACATGAGGTGTCAGAGAAAAAGAAAAGATCATCAATAAAACGCACGCACGGCGCGCTAAAGAACGATGAGGCCGGTCTGGCTTGACTTAGTCAAGTGCACGAAGAACCGCATCACCGTAGTGACTCAGCGTTCGAACACGCCATCGTTAGTACTGCTGGTTCAGCCATGCTTCCTTGCGCTGCACGCAACTACGCATCGCTTGGCAGTTCCCCAACGTCTCTCCCCTTCGCAATCTTTCCCTTTAGTCTCCCTAATCGATTTCCTCGAATCGCGAGGCTTCGAACTCTCTTCTAGGCCTGGCGCCTGTCTTCTGCCAACCGGCGGGGGACGCCCAGCAGACGACGCTGAGCAGACGACGACGCTAAGCAGACGACGCCTATACGAGCAGACGACGCTACGAAACAGACGGGGCCCGTCTGTTTCGTCCCCATGGGGATCACGAGGGAGTTACACCGTATAGTGCGAACGATCTCTGTCGGCGTTATCGACTATAAGCGAAATAAAACGAAAAATAACAGTTTGGTCCCTCACCATGCTCCGAAGGCGGAAGGGAAAAGAAGAAAAGAAAACGATCAACCACGCCGTGCAGACGATGCGGACGTTGACTCTGTAACAGAATTAGCGGATAATCGACACCGATCAGTACAGAAAGCATGATGAGGCGACGATCGCCTTGCGTGCAAGCGAGGCGCGATCTGCACAGATAGTGAAGTGTAGAAGAAACAAAAACCGTTAGAAACAGCGTTGCAATTTCAAGGCGCCGAAGCTTCCTGTTCCGGGAAAGAACCGGCGTCAGGCGCGTTCGCGTTTCGAGCTGTCGATGACCCCTGCCTTAGCAGATCTTGATGACGCTGCACTGCGCAGAAGAGCTATACCAGCATGGAGTTTCTTTGCAAAACAAAACTCCTAAATATATAGCTGTAATCTAAGCCGTACATTCAAAGGTTTCTTTATAACTGCTCCATGGATGAAAGGAAAATATCCTGGTTAAGTTTTTGCCATTGGGTATGATTACGAATTCGGACTGTTGTCACGCGATTGATCGGTCGTTGTTTAGGAGAGCACAACTCTCGTATGTGGCACGCCATGTTTATACTTGTAATGTTAGAAAAATATGAATTTATTCCAGTTTTCTGCACTGTACAATATTGCCTGTTAACTGAAGGCTCTCTTAATTGCAGTCCTATGCGAGGCCTAAGCAAGGGAACAGCTAGGTCTGATGAGTTATCAGGTGACATTTTTTTTGTTCAATCAGACATCTAAAATCGCCTGTAGCAGATAGCTCAGTTGTATCGCACCATCTCGATGGCGTGAAGGGGCACTGGCTACTTGAATGACAAATCGCACGGTGATCCTACCTAATCAACAGAGATTAGCTAATTAAATGTGCAATCGGCAAGTTTAGAACCCATGTGCCAGTTGTGTAATTGAAGCCCAGCCGTAATAGAATCGCATTCGTTCAGCAGAATATCTGTGGCGGAAATTCACCAATGTACCAGTTAAAATTCACCAGAACTGCAGAGAAATGCAGTGTAATGAGTCACATGACAGAGAACGACAGAAGAGACTGTCACGTTCCTTCTTCTAACTTTCTGAGCATGACCACGAAAATGGATAACTGTAACCGTCGCCCCCAGATTTTTACTTAAAATAGTCTGCCCTCGTTTTATGTCTTATTGGCGCAGCTTTCCCTCACACGTTTTGCATAGTTCAAAGCGTTCTTTCTGCAAGTTGCCGCTGGTGGACCACATAGTTAAGCGTTCCTTTAACTTTGTGACCAAAGTGCATGTTCTCGCAATGTTTTATCGATTGGCGAACGGTGTTTGTCCCGTCGCCCCATTTCCACGAAGAAACGACCGGTGTTCCCTATTCGCTCTGCGACTTCTCTGAAAAGAGTAAGGTCCGTTTTACTGTTCCAACTCTAGAAATAGCCTGGCGCGAAACAGCCCTCACAAACAATCATTTGGACAGTCTAAAAGTAGCCTACAGATTGTAAAAGGAACAGCATCTGCACTCGTGACTTTAAACTTTCCCTCGGGTCCGCAAAGGAATCTTTCGGAACCCAACGGGTCGGGGCAGGACGAAGGAAACAGATATGATAACGACTTTTGTCTACAAGCCGTATACTAACATCACGTGATCGAAAATAATAAAAAAAAAAGTCTGTAAAATGGAGCAGTCTACGGGAGGTCTATGTGCAGCCTACTGACTGAGTTCGTTTCTAGTGGAGGGGTGGTAGGACGGCGACCCCGTCGTCACTGTGGCGTCAAACGCCAAACCATAGCGTGCACTGGCAATCCATGCCACCCACAAAACGTTGGGGGGACAGTTGAACCACCCCGGAGAGGAAAGCGAATAAAATCAATCGTAAAAGAAAGAAAAGGAAACAAACAAACAAACAAACAAACAAACAAACAAACAAACAAACAAGAAACTGCTTGGTATAGAGATAGCAACGAACCGGCGCTGCGCGAATCTGTTTACCGTTCCTCGGGGCCGGCGTTAATTTTAGCCGGGCGCCCAGGTCTGTCTCGCTAATTCCGTGCAGTGTGGTCGAAACCGGAACTATACCTTCGGCCGTTAATAGTCTATGCGGTGCCGAGAAACATATGACAGTGTCGATTCAATCACCAGCTCATGCACTTACATGAATACCTCAATCGGTATTTCTGTTTGTTCGCTTGTTTGTTTTGTTATTTTTGTGCGCATCACATTTGCCAGACGCGACTGCGTGCATATCGATTCGCCAAAGGCGACTTCTGGGTCTATCTCCACTCCTACCCCCTCTGACTCCGTCTAATTGCGTTACCGCAATTAACCCGCACGCGCTGGCGCGCACTTGTCCTAGGCAGCAACTATAGACGAGGCAGCAGCGCAAAGTCGTTACAAAGGTCGTAATCGAAATTATGTTGTCTTTCTATTGATTTCTCGTTGTTGTCGGTGGACTTGCGTGGAGGGAGAGAGCCGTACATTATTGCTGCAATTGAGAGAGTAGAACTGTCTCCTCCGCTCGACTGTGGCACTTAGCTCCAAGGATAACCCAATACGGGGTTTCCCAGAGAATAAAGTTTCGCAGTTAAAGAAAAAAAAATTCGTCCTGGTCCAGGAATCGAACCCGGAACCAACGCTATTCCGGTGGGCGGTCACCGTACCGTCTGCGCTAACCAGTATATCGCTAGCAGATTGCACGGCGAGGGCTGATTAGTCGACAAATCGAAACAAGCGGGGACATTGAATATTGAAAATCAGTTCTGCAGAAGGTTTGTGAAAGTGAAAAAATTGCCATCCATCCGACTGCGGCGCAAAGCTATACAAAGCTACGAATACTGTTGGAAGTGGTAATTGCGAACAGTTCAAAATTAATGATCGCTACTAACGAACGGGACGTAGATTCAATGAAAGGCTATATCGAGCGAAGAAGCGGCGTTGGGTATACCGAGCGTAAGCTCAAGGGGTCCAGAATACATACCTATAACAGTGTGCATCTCACGGTGAATTCGCTGCCTACATTTGCGGACGATACGTGGCTGCAGTGAACTTCAGTGAACCGCAATACGGAAGCCTGCGACAGAAGACTCTCCCTCCTCGGCGTCGTCACACGGTGTTTATAATTTTGTTTTGTTCTTCACCTACAATTAGAGCCATCTGAACGTATTCTACGATCACTCCGCCCCCCCCCCCCCCCCCCCACTCCCCCGTTTTTCCTCTTCTTCTTTTCTGTTATGGCGCCAGCACCTGGCGACATTATGTTTCTCAAGGAGCCCACCGGAAGTCGCCCTCGGGCAACCGGACGTTGATTTGTCTCCGAAACCGTGAGAATAATAAAACCCCATCTAAAAGGAGGTAATGGTTCAAGTTAAGAGTTGTGTAGGATAGATATGGTATAGGAGCATACGTTTAGTTAACGAAAGGGCCAATTAACCGTCAGGTCTTTCTCATCATTATGGTGATTAACTATCTCATCAGCAATGGCTTTGACCTGAACTTTGACACCAACTTTGAACCAGCTTTGACATCTAGAAACAACGCAAGTATGCGGGGATATGGAATCTCTGAACTGACGGGAGATTCAAAGAACTCAACGATGGCAATATTCTCGCACGAGTGAATCGTGCCAATGCTGCCAACCCTGAGAGTATAAGTAGTGAATCGTGAACTACCCGTCCCATTCAGAAACAACACGTACCCATTAAATTAACGAGCTTATTGTTATGAAGTCAGTATGTATCTCCCCTCTTTCTCACATTACCATGGGCATTCATAGCCACGTCATCGCCAATTCGCCATTATAAGACACAGGCATGTGCATCTGCACTGTATAGGCTTCAATCATCCGTGCAGCTTACGCAATGTAAATGATTGCTGTAAACTGAACTGTTTCAACACGAACAGAGAGACTGCTAAGGCTTGTCACAGGTCACGCGTTGGTTCTGCATTACGCATGATTTGTACATATTTGCAACTTCAAGCCAGGTTCTTGGTGTGTAGTTCGAGTTTCTTTTGCACTGATTGTGAAAGGGCTTCATTACTTCTATTCTTGCTGTGTACGTTACCTTCTCGTTTGTTGTTTGTTTGTTTTTTATCTATAATTTTGGGATAGCGGGCTCTTCAGTAGCCATACTTCCTATATATACCGTCGCCGTTATTAAGCAAGATGGTCTATTTACGGTACAGTTAGTTATTCGTGACTCGTGTACTATAGAGCGCAGGGGCGGAAGTATTTTACTCTTTTTCGTCCGCATGTGCACTGTGAAGTCATCGAGCATGCGCAGTGCTGCACGAAATTAGAGGCGCCGCACGAGACACGTGGGTGTGGGCTCGGGGAAGAGAAAAGAACGGAGGGCTGCCCGTCGGCTTCTGCGTTGAGCAACGTACACCTCGCCGGGTTTGTTTGCTGTTGGGTGCAGTACTCTTTCGTCACGTTGCGCTTTGCTTTGATGACTCTCTAAAGCTGTGTTTGTTTGTTTGTTTGTTTGTTTGTTTGTTTGTTTGTTTGTTTGTTTGTTTGTTTGTTTGTTTGTTTGTTTGTTTGTTTGTTCGTTTGTTTGTTTGTTTGTTTTTTCATCAGACTGTTAAAGGGCGCTTTCGAAGCCGGAGGCAGTAGGCAGTTCTGCGGAAAACTCTTTCGAGGCAGCTTTCTCGCTTCGCCCTGTAAAGTCGACTTTGAGCAAAACGAACGTTTCTTTCTTTTTTACCTTTTTTGTGTATTTCTTTTTCTGTTTTTGCTATGTTCCGGCTTTGCTTGCCGAGCGGTTCCCACATAACGGGCTTTTCCCGGACGCGAAGAATGTGCGCGCACGGCGAGATATGGAAAGGAAAGAGACCGCATTCCACCAACTCTGGCACGAAAAAAAAAAAAGTTGAACGCCGACTCTCTGCGATCTACTCTACTCGAGATTCGAGTTTGTGGGCGGAGTATAGGTATATATGACGGAAAAGAAAGAGAAAAAAAGAAACATCGGCTTTCGGACTATGTGCTGCATTATCATTCCGGCAATTCCACGAGTGAAACTTGCCTATGGGGCAAGTTTCACGAGGCGCACAGGTGACTGCACTGAACTGTCCGCGTGGCCGTTCAACCTTGTGTGATTGCCATACTCCCAAGCATCCATGCCATGGATGCTTGGGAGTTCGTTTGCTATAAGCTTATCGATTCTGTCTTTGGGGCTTCCTTTCTCTGCGACATTCGAGAGGGACGCATTTTTTTTAATGCGTTAGCACTGAGTGTGTCAAACTGAAAAAAAAATGTAGGTGTGTGAAGTGTGGAAAGCCGGTCACGTGGTAGACAAGGGATGAGAGAGCTTAGAAGAGTATGTATGTATGTATGTATGTATGTATGTATGTATGTATGTATGTATGTATGTATGCATGTATGTATGTATGCATGTATGCATGCATGCATGCATGTATGCATGTATGTATGTATGTATGTATGTATGTATGTATGTATGTATGTATGTATGTATGTATGCATGTATGCATGTATGCATGTATGTATGTAGTATGTATGTATGTATGTATGTATGTATGTATGTATGTATGTATGTATGTATGTATGTATGTATGTATGTATGTATGTATGTACGTAGATAGATAGATAGATAGATAGATAGATAGATAGATAGATAGATAGATAGATAGATAGTGCCACTGAGGGTGGTCTGCTCCGGACAACCATAAGTGGCACTTCTTTTCTGGCGTTTTACGTGCCAAATTGAATGTAATACCCCCAATAAATGGGTATTACATGAGGGATCGTCACCGTGTCAGCGGTTGATTTCTAATAGCAATGTATTGAAACTTAATCGGTTGGACAGCGCCACTACATCACGGCGAGTGGGTCACTACAGTTCCCTGATGTCTAGACAGAGCTAGGACGCATGTAGATTTCACGCAGGAAGATGGCAAACCTCACATTGCTGATTGGTGCGGGTCGAGGTACGATGAGCCGGTGTAATGACTTGAATGGCATTGGCGGGAGTAGTAAAACTTGTGAACTGGGGCAACGTCCTGCCAAACTACGACGAGGTGACAGAGTAATGACGTTGGCTTTAGTTTTGAGACGAGCTACGCAACAGTTATGGTAGTAGTTACCTAAAACTTACTCATCTTTAACGCTGTTAAGTATCGCATTGCATTTTACAGTCGTTGCATTCTACCGGTACTAACACGGTGCAGAAACTTCGGGGCTAACACAGAAGCTTGAGGAGCAGTCAAGGACCGCGCAACGAGAGATGGCACGAAAAAATGTTAGGAGTAAAATCGAGAGACAGGAAGACAGCGGTGTGGATTAGAAAGCGAACGGAGAAGCCGATGTTCTAGCCGAAAAGGGAGCTGGGCAGGCCATGTAATGCATAGCCGACTGATAACCGGGTTTCTGTTAGAGTCGCAGAATGGGTGCCAAGAACAGGGAAGCGCAGTCGAGGATGGCAGAGAATTAGGTGGCTTGGTGAAATGAGAAAACTTGCAGGGCACAATTTGGAATCAGCTTGCGCACCCAGGAGGTATTTGTCCGCAACACCCAGGAGGTGTTTGTGCGAGGAGCAAGTGTGTGCGCTGAACTTTTTCACCTTGAAATACTATATATACCAACTAACCCCGACCGAATTTTCATTGCAGCTCGCGCAAGACAGCGGTCAAGTTGGGATCGCTTAGATTGGCCTTCGTCCTGCAGTGGACATAAAAATAGCTTGATGACGATGATGATGATGATGATGATTAAGGTTGCGTCTCATCTTTAACACTGCATTGTACCCCTCAATGAACACCTTTCAACAAAACACCAGTCAGCGGGGCGAGATCCCAATCCCGCCCTGTGTTTCCGCCCGTAATTAAGCCGAGCGTCCCACGAGAACCTTCGGCGCGCGAAAAGAAGAAACACGGCCACCACCGGGGGTCCAGAAAAGCCCTCGGAGCGAGCCCCCTTAACTAAGGGGGCAGCAGGTGTTTTCGTACGCCCACCGGGTCCCGACCGCGATGCTGCCGAGCCAGGTGGACCATCCAACGGGAACGGACCATCGAGAATAAGAAGAACGCGAGATTCGAACCTGCGTGCGTGTAAGTCCGCGGGGGAGCTCGCCGGACGTCTCCCATGGTGAAGATAGAGAAACGAAAAGAAAGAGGCTTCGTTTGCAGGGGGGCGCTTCCCTAATTAACATGTTGTCCGGGGGCCACCTCGTTCTCCGGGCGGCTCGCGCGCGAAGCCGTGGTGGTCGTTGCTGCGTGTCGCTATCGGCCCGGCAAACGCTCATCATGCATGACCCCTCCACCCCCCTGTCACGATGCCGTGCACCCATGCGAGACTGCGAACTTTCGGCGCCGACTGCCGCGCCTCGGTGAGCTCGACAGATTAATGCGAGTAACGTATCTGAGGGGAGGGGTTGGCCATGGAAGTACGACGTAAATAAAATAAAAAAAAGGTTGAAGCAGAACCCATCGGAGATGATCGTCAATGTCAGAGATAGCTTTCTAGTCTGATCTGCTTGCACACATCTCCATGATATACAAGTCGAACCCGGATACATCGAATCCACATATAACGAATTATTGCTTATAACGAGCAGCAGTGAAATCCTTTTGAAAATCTTTGTATCAAGTTTTTATTTTATATATGGAATTACCTATATATAGAAAATTTTAGTGATCCCCTTCGGATTCGACATATCCGGGTTCGACAATGTGAGTCGCGAAACCTTAATGGGCACACCAGCAGACGACCAAATTGCAATCTCACCGCCGACCACAATGCCGAATGATACAACGACATCTTATATCTTGTTGTATAATCACAGCACCCTAGTTGAAACTCCGCAGGAACCCCCGCTATTTCTAGTATCCCAGCATTCAACTTCGTTGCAATGGTTATCCATCAAGCGGCCGCGCTCGGTGCCGAGGTGTCTTGTCGAGGATGGGACTCTATCGATTTGATATATTTAAGGCTGCGTGCTCCTTGTGGCGATCTCTTGCGACAATCTCTCCAATACTATTCACTGCATGCTTAGAAGTATTGCAACAATTGCAACGAATTGCAACAAATGATTTAGAACTTTAACCGGGAAAGCGTAAGAGTGGGGTTGAAGATGAATATGCAGAAGACAAAGATAATGTTCAATGGCCTGGCAAGGGAACAAGAATTCAGGATCACCAGTCAGCCTCTAGAGTCTGTAAAGGAGTACGTTTATCTAGGTCAATTACTCACAGGGGACCCTGATCACGAGAAAGAAACTTACAGAAGAATAAAATTGGGTTGGAGTGCATACGGCAGGCATGGCCAAATCCTGACTGGGAGCTTACCACTGTCGTTGAAAAGGAAAGTGTACAATCATTGCATTGTACCGGTGCTGACATATGGGGCAGAAACTTGGAGGTTAACAAAGAAGCTCGACAACAAGTTAAGGACCGCACAAAGAGCGATGGAACGAAAAATGTTAGGCCCAACGTTAAGAGACAGGAAGATGGCGGTGTGGATCGGAGAGCAAACGGGCATAGCCGATATTATAGTCGACATTAAGGGGAAAAAGTGGAGCTGGGCAGGCCATATGTAATGCGTAGGATGGATAACCGGTGGACCTTTAGAGTTACAGAATGGATACCAAGAGAAGGGCAGCGCAGTAGAGGACGGCAGAAAACTAGGTGTGGTGATTAAGTTAGGAAATTTGCAGGCGCAGGTTGGAATCAGCTAGCGCAAGACAGGGCTAGTTGGAGATGGCAGGGAGAGGCGTTCGTCCTGCTTCAGGGGACATAAATATAGGCTGCTGCTGATGATTATGGCTCCTTGTGCCACCTTGACACATCCATTTACGGTGGGTCGTCCAAGAATGGCATATGTCAGTATCGCATACGCAGTGTCGAAGTTCAGGCACTTACCTGGTGGCCCATGACCAGTTACCCAAGTTGTCTATACTAGACAGCCGCCAGCAGTAAGTTGTCTATTCGACAGAAACCCAGTGGCCCATGTGGTCTGATCTGCTATGCTAAAAAAACTGGACGATCGGACGCTTTCTGTGCAGGTGCTGCTGGAACACCGCCCCCATCGCTCGTCGGCCCATAAAGCGGTGAAGGCACTTTTGTGCTTTTTGAGGACGACGGGCTTGTGTCAACGTCTGTGACTATTAGTGCACTAACACACGCGTCAGCGAACTAACCGCTCATTTCTCTTCTTTCCTTCCCTCCTCTCTCTCCCTGTCATCTTTGTGTTCCCTCTTCCCATTCCCCCGGTGTAGGGTAGCCAACCGGACGTTATCCTGGTTAACCTCCCTGCCTTCTGCCTTTCTCTTATTTCCTCCTTCATTTCCTGCTATAGACATTAGCCAGACATATGTAGTGGCCCAAATTGACTCTCCTTGCATAAACTGCCTCGGAAACATAAAAACCGCAAAAGGGAGAAGAGCCAGAGAAAGGTATCACTTTGATACTGAGGGCGCGGAAGCAATCGGTGATTGGTGCTTTGAGAACCACACTGCAAGCACTGCGCCATGAGTACAAGTGGTCGCTGCTTGGCGGCTGAAGGCAGCATAAGACCAGGAGTTGTCTCCATAAGTTGATGACGATGATAGTTCAGCTTTAACGGCACAGCAGCCACTATTGCTTCATCATCATCATCATCACCACCACCACCAGCCTATATTTTTGTCCACTGCAGGACGAAGGCCTCTCCCTGCGATCTCCATTTAGCCCTGTATTGCGCCAGCTGATTCCAATTTCCGCCTGCAAATTTCCTACCTTCATCACCCAACCTATAGCTTTCTGCCGTCCTATTGGTTATAATGATCATACTATCGGTTATAATGGATATAATGCGCCAAAGTGGTTTGGTTATAATGCGCCACTATCGGTTACAATGCGCCAAAGTTAATTCTGAAATTTTGCGTGCCAAAACCCAAGACAGCGCCAAAACGGCGCCGTGGTAGCTCAATTGGTGAGAGCATCGTACGCGTAATGCGAAGACGTGGGTTCATATACCGCCTCCGGCCAGTTGTTTTTTTCCTCCCACTATGATTTCCATTTATTTCTTTATCATTTGTTTACTTCCATTAAGTACTACGAATAATTTCCGCTATGTTGTCCTTGGTGTCATTGTTTGTTTGCTAAGACGCATACAACGAACGGTTCTCCCAAACCATCTCGCTTGTCCCGGGATCGTTAACGAAAGTAGGACCAGACGTACGTTGACAATTAATATTCAATCTTCCTTCCATCTTCCTTGCCTTTCAATGCGAGCATGCGTATGCTCTAAGATAATGGCACTAACTATCACTTCCACGACCGAGTCGTTGCTCACCACTGAGCTGACGTGCAATTATAAAGGCGCCATTGCTTGCACGTAACGTTATATATTTCCTTCCTGTTATTAGAAACAGTTCTTTCTTTGTCGCCCCAAAACAGAAATAACAAGTGAAAGAAAGCCCCCATAATGCTAGCTGTAATTGCGTTAAATGAAATTTGCGATAAATAATGCAAATTAAGTTATTAATGAAAGTTGGCCCTATACTGCCGCCTTCATTTGGGGGGGGGGGGGTGGCTAATCCACCCGCAGTCGCTCTGGCAGGACGATGCACTGCCGCCTAAGTGACCCATGACGCCTTCACCCCGTCATACTCTCTCACCCTTTGCTTCCTCTCGATGAGGAATCTTTAATTTGATACTGCTCACTAAGTCATACAGCCCGTATCTACATCCTAATTGCTGGAACAAACAAGCGCAGTGGGGGCCCTCGGTCTCTCGTTAGGCCTCCAGAGGGCGCCGCCACCGCAGGCGTAAGGAGCAGCAATAGCAGTGCTACCCACTTACGCCCCTGCCGTCCGCCAGGGGTCCCCACCCAACGGGTGTCTTCTGGGGCGTCCGCGGCATTCCTCGCGCCGGCAAACCCAGCGTATCTTCGCCACAGACCTGGAACGGTCTCCCTCGCGCGCCTCATGCGTGTTTATTGCCTTCCTTGCTTGGCTTGGTGCAGAGAATGGGCCCCCCCGAAAGACACACACTGACCGTTGGAGCGCGACGATGCTGCCTGCTCCAACGGCTCAGGTAATGCCGCCGCTGCCGGCGGGGTTAAGTTTGTTGGCGCGCTGGGAAGAGGGGTCTCCGACCTCTCCTAGGACGGCAGCGCCTCCAAGCCACGACGACGACGAACGAACGGTCTCGCGATGGACGCGATCATGCGCAAAGTCACGCCGCCCCGCGGATCCTGTCGTCGTCTGCTGCTGGGCCAGCCGTGGTGATTCTTTTTCTCGTCTGCTCGCGATGGCCCGTGGCGTATATCGTCTGCTTCGCATGTATACGAGGCGTCTTCTGCTGCGCGCTGATTGGTGCCAGCCGAAGCTACTTTGGCTTTGTCTTGCCTCGTCTTTTCCTCGCGCGCGTGCGTGTCGTCGTCGTCTGCTCGTGTTTGTGCTGAGAGTCTGGCTCGCGTCGTCTGCTCGGATGACCGCCCGCGGCGTGGAAGTCGCGGAGTCATGCTCGTTAACAATTCTTGTTCCCACCCTCGGTGGAGTTTTCGCGAGCCGGATTTGCATGCGAGTTGTCGTTGATGCGCCGATGCGCCGGTAGGGGGTGCTCTATAGCAGGAAGCGGAGAACGTTGGGTTCGCATCTAACGCGGACTTTCAGGACTGTGTTACGCCGACTTGCGCTTGCTGACTCATCGTAGTCAACGACCGGATGCTATCAGAGGGGGGCGTCATCAGTCACGACGTCAGTTCCGTCCAATTTACCACCGCATAATTATTAGTCCGGTACGCAATTGCACCCTCCCCCGCCCCCTCCTCCCAGGTCAGGTGTTCTATCTTCAAAGCACGGTCTTATACAAGACTTAGTTGTTACTCACTAACGATTACTTAGCACATGCGAACTTAGACATTGTACTTGTTACATGACGTCATTAACATAAATGTACATCGCGTAACCGACCAGAAACACCTCATCATTTCTCGCGTCCGCTATTATTCTTTCCAGTTGATGCTACGCTTTGCGCCACCTGGCTTCGGCAAATGAAAACTACACACCAAAACAACAAAAAAGAGCATGATCATCAAAATATCCGGTAATAGTTATTTCGTAATTAGCAACGTCATTCCTACCACAACAGCCCAAAACAAGAAACACGAGAAATATAGTAGAGTTATTGATTAGCAACAAAAATTGGTGAAATTTTCAACAATCCTATTGCATCGTATTTGAGTAAGCGAGCTACAGAAGATGAAATCAGGAGAAACATCGTCAAACTTAAGTGTACTTTTACATTACTGCAGAATTATTTGCGGATATAGGTTAGATTCGCAATAGGCTTCATGTTCCCAGTACAGGCAAAGTGACACGAAAGTTAAAAAAAGAAAGAAAGAAAGAAAACTAACCACCGGTGGATGCCGAACCCACAACCTGAGCATGATGCGTGCGATGCTTTACCAATGGAGTTACGGCCCGTGGCTGTCACCGTCGTGCGAACACCGTCGTGCGAACACCACCTATAGTTCCTTGAGATAATCGCCGCATGTCGGTGATCATTATGATTTCTATAAGTGTGGCGCGTACCCACAAAGGGGGATCGGCTAAGTACGGTGGAATCTCGTTGATACGGCCTTCACGGGAACCGGGAAATAAAATGTGTCATCCGAAAATCGTATTATCCAAAATACCATGCTCCTATAAGACACTGGCCGCGAAATGGACTAAAAAAAACGTATTTCCCCCCAAAAAAACGTATTATGCAGATTCGTATCAACCAGGTTCCACTGTAGGTTGTCCACGTGTCGACTGTGATGCTGATTTCCATACAATGGCATATAGACCAACGACGGGGGGTTGGCCATGCAGCGGGCTGTACGTACCGTGCCAACACCAACTAAAGTTCTTTGATGTGATCATCGCGTGTTGATGATTATAATTTCCGTACTATGGCATATACTCACAATGGGGTGATTGGCCAATAAGCGGCCGGTACGTTTGTATTAGATACGAAGAAATGAAGAAATAATAGCCAGCATAAGATCTGTCACAGCACCAGTTTCCTTTACGGCAAAAATGCACAAATGAAACGCGCAAATTTATAGAACTGCATTAACCACTTCACGAAAGCTTCGCTTGAACATGATTGCAACATGCGTGTTTGAATTTTATATATATATATATATATATATATATATATATAGTTTTCTATTGTACGTGGACGAGGAGAAAGGGAACCGAGGGGCCCGCTTATTAATAATCATTTCATAACAAGACAACAATGACACCAAGGACAACATAGGGGAATTTACTTGAACTTACTAATTTAATTAAATAAATGATAAATTAATGAAAATGAAAATGGATGAAAAAACAACTGTCCGCAGCTGGGGAACGATCCCACGTCTTCGCATTACGCGTGCGATGCTCTTACCATTGAGCTACCGCAGAGCCATTTCCCCATCCACTTTCTGGGGTATCTATTGTACGCGGGGAAGATTATTTATTTATTTATTTATTTATTTATTTATTTATTTATTTATTTATTTATTTATTTATTTATTTATTTATTTATTTATTATTTATTTACAGATACTGCTAGCCCTTACACAGGGCTATAGCAGGAGTGGAATACGAACATTTACAACATGTATATACATACATGTTTTTAGTCGCCGTAAGAGAGTTTACTTTTCGAATACGTAATGTGCTTTAGCCGTGTGTTCTTTATTTGCTAATTTTCGCTTGCTTATGTTAACTGCTTCAATTATTTGCTTGCGGTTGTCTTGTTATTTATTGTAATTTACTTTTCTGTACTTTTTCCCACTCCAGACATAGCCCTCTAATATGGCTGAAGTATGTATAAATAAAACAACAAATAAATAAAAAAGACAGGAAGGTCAACCAGAACAGGTGATCTGGTTTGCTGCCCCATACCCTGGGAGACATGTGAGGCGATAAAAAAAATTAATAAATGTAGGTTTATTTTCCCTAACTAGCACAGGGGCTACGCAGAGGCGGTGTATAAAGTTCCGAGTTAATCTTGATCACCTGGGGTTCTTTGAATTTTTCACCGAAAGCAAAGTATACGAGCGCTTTCGCATCATTCCCATCGGATTGCGGTCAACTGCAACCGGGACTCGAACCCCCGCCCTCGTGCTCGTAACGCCATAGTCACTCATCGAGTCATCACTGCGAGCAAAGACATCCCATCCCGGTGGCGTGGCAATAACAGGCACCGTGCATGGAAACGACACGATAGCAGACGACGCAATAGCAGACGTGACACGTTTGCTAAGCCTTCCCGAAGCAGAAGTACTCCATGGAGCGCACGCGCGACACTATCTGGCCATCTGCCCTCCACCTCGGCGCACCCAGGGCTCCCGCCCGCCGTCACCGACACGGGTAAAAGGAGAGATAATGCGACCAAAAGGCCTGCACCAAGGGCTCGCAATCTACACAAGAGACGGGCGGCTGCTTTGGGAGCGGCAGCCGTGGCGTCACGTGACGGGCTCTGCAGATGGCGCCACTTTTCGACACCAGTGGGGGCGCGCACCCGAGAAGCGGCCGGCCGAAGGGTGTTTTGTCGGTCCGAGTGACCCAGTGCCCAAAATGTGGGCGCCCGAGCGGATGTGGCCCGTCGACGACGAGTGGACAGGGTCAAAGGGTTCTTTTTTTCCCGAAATAGGGTTAGGACCCCGCGCTTGACATCCTTTCGGGCGAGCATATGTGCGCGTTTGGGTAAAGACTGACCGGGATCCCGAGTGACCCACAAAGCCTTTCCCGGATGTCCCTTCTTCCGCCCGCGTTCCCCTAAAGGCTTCCTGTTGTTTATTTTGTGGGGGGCCCGTGCGTGGGGTCCGGACAGGGAAGGTTCGCACCCTTGGCGCCATTCTTCTGCAAGGACGTCCTACTCCGTGAAAGCGTTTGCCCGCGTACAGCTGCATATCCGTTTAGCCCTTTGCGGTTTCTCCAACATCCCACCTGCGCGTCTTCAGAAAAACTGGGGTGAATTTAACGGGTTCCAATTCCGCGTATAGCTGCTCCGGAACCGTTGTTTTCGGAAAGCCGGCTAAGTGGTTCGCAGCAGACGACAGACATGCGGCAGCCTGCAGAAGACAACACGACACGGCAGGTGGATTCCAGAAGTGCTCGTTGTCAAACAGATGTTTGTTTCTGAGCCGCTTCTGTGCAGAAGTTGGCGTTCTGTTCTTACGCTCATCTGCCTGCTTTATCGCAGAAGAAGAATGTTATTATTTATGCAAATAAGGTGTGCTTTAGCTTCAAGAGGAGATGTGTAAGTACTCTAAATGTAATACAATGTTGTCGTTCTGCACGGACTGCCGACAACCGTGCTAGCCCGAAGCGAAGACAGTACCGGTTTCTGTCAGCTGTTCTTTCTTCATGGGCGACCAGGCGCAATAGCTGCTGTTCAGGTAGTTGGTATGACATGAATCGAAAAAAGGACTGATGGTCAGTGACCGAGTCAGACGTTAACGATGTTTCTGACATCAATCAATATCATTATCGACAGAAGTACGCAAGATCAAGCACACAAGATCGAAGACAACATGTTCCCTGTTCTCCTGCCCTTTGTATTCAGAGCGCAGCCACCATACAAGGTTGAGCAAGGGCAGGGACGTCAACGGGCGCGGTTGTATCAACTACGCTGTGTAGTTACTGTAAAGTCTGTGCACCTCTCCGACGGTGCTGTATTTGAGAGCGAGCAAATTATTAGTTTCACATTCGTCTTGACAAATGTCGTACAGAGTGCCCGAAAACGCCGTACGTGTGTCCCGGTTACGTCATAAACGCAGCAGAGCCATCCCGTACGGTCACACGGACAGACGACGGTGCTCGGCGCACGACTTCGGGAATACATGCGAGCGCGGCGTGTCACTTCTGCTCCGACACACCGCACGCTCCCGCTGTAGCAGAAGGCGTAAATCGAAGAAAGAAAGAAAGAAAGAAAGAAAGAAAGAAAGAAAGAAAGAAAGAAAGAAAGAAAGAAAGAAACGCAAAAGCAGAAGGCAATCTATAGTAAGAAGGGTGCGCGTGCGTGAGTATAGGTGTGGGCGGGGGGTGGAGTCCTTTAAAAAGCAGACGACGAAGACGGCCACGCGAACAGATTGGCGCGGAGCGTAGCAGACGACGCCGGCCATTGCAAGAGAGAGACACACCCAGAAAGAGCAGACGGCAGCGACGAGACGCTTCCTTCTGCTTCCGTCCTTTCGCGAGCGCAGAGCACACGCGCTGCGCACAATATCGGTCCAGTGTTTTGTGCGACTGGCCGCCGGAACCCTTCGTACAGGGAAAAGGCCGCACGCGCCCCGCGCGAGTAGAAGCAAACAAAAAAAAAAAAAAAAAAAAATTAATAAATAAAAAAGGCCGAGACGACGACGACGGAGAACGGACAGCAGCTGGTCGCCATCCTCCACCACCACACCAGGCCGCGGGCGCTTGAAAGACTTTTTCCTCTCCGTCCGGGGCACGACGCCGTGGTGCCCCAATGCCCTCGCTTTCTGGTGCCGGGTTGAGAGTGGGGAGGGTGCCTTTCAGCTGCCACGGACGGCTGCTGCTGAAGCTGAGTTGCTCCGGGGCGGAACTGGAGTTTTTAAAGGTCCTTCTGCGTAGTACGCGCCGCGCGCTGCAGCCGTCTCCAAGATGGCGTCCGTCCGTCCGTCTGTTCCGGTGGAAACGACCTTGAAACCTCCCCCCTCCCGGTTCCTGGGTGTTGTACACACCCCGGCCGCCTCCCTTGCTTGCCCCCGCTGTCACGTGATGAAGTCTCTTTCGCTTGACCAGCTTTCCCCCGCGAAGCGTTGCCTTCGCTCGTATAAGCGGTCGTCTTGATCTACGGAAGGTCGATTCAGTTCAGATTCGTCACCCCCCGCCCCCCTCTCCGTACCTATACAAAAACAAGAAGCTTTGCGGGGATGTATATGACTTAGAGAGTGAGGGGGCGACTAGGAGTCGATATCGCAGCAAAGATGAGACCCCGCATGATGTTGCATAACCGCCTTCCATGAATGAATCGCACGCGAAGACCGTTTGCACATGGACATCACCAGCTACTACGTTTCAGAATGGAATTCCGGTTCGGGCTAATTCTTCATTTCCCGCCGAGATCACTTCAGACCAATTGTTTAAACTGTTAGAAACGAGTTACTAGCGTAGTAGCACTCGGCAAGGTAGGGGCGGTGGATATGGTTATAACGAATATGAACCGAGCTTAAGTCGTGAAGTAGAATCGTCACTGGCTGAATAATAATGTAGGGCGAGGGCATAGTGCGTAGCCAATGAGCGATCGAGCTTCTGCGCACGTTTTACAAATAGTCTAAGCATTAAGGTCTTCTAGTTCGACAAAGTGCCCTGCATAGATGCGAAAATGCAATAACGAACAGCAACTATGACTGGGACTGCAGTTGTTAAAAATAATCCAGAAACAAATAACTGAGCCGACCGAGATTCAGAACAAAGTCACAATAGCATGCTACTGCGAGAAAAAAAAAAAGAAACAGTATAGTTTTCCGCGTTCGACCCATTTCTTTTTCTTTTCTTTTTTTTTCTAGTTTAGACAATTGTCTCATTGGTAGTGTATAACGTACTAAAGCAACAATTAGGCTATCAGAAATAGGAGGAAACTACGGGTAAATTTTTTAACGCCTAGGATTTTCAAGGTGGAACCTATATCCAAGTACAGAAGCTGCTGTTTTTTTTTTTTTTTTCGTTTTTGCACTCCGCTCCACAACAGAATCTGGCCGCAGCGATCGGTAATCGAACTCGGGACCTTGCATGCTCAGCGGCAGAGTGCCGCTTAGCTTTCGCGGCAACTCTCGTAAATTGCCGTGTGAGCGCGGGGAAACCCGTGCCGATGAAATCAGGCTAATAAAGCTATCGAACATGCAAATCGTGCCCCCCGCAACCTCCCTGAAATACGACGCCGCTCGCCGACAGCAACGTCGACAATCGAACAATCAGCGACCGCCATCTCCCGTGTCAGCTCAATTACTCGCCCCGCTTCCTATTTTTTGTTTCGTTTTATTTCGTTTCCTTCTTTTTACGACGTGTCCAGAAACAAGGCTAATTGCAGCGCCCCGACCGCAAGCGAAACGCCACGGGTGTCACTGCGGTCTCGTTCGTCGCCGACGTTGATTAGGGGACGCCAACATCTGCAGATCGAGATAGAGACACCTGGTGCCCAGACCGCCGCTTATAGGTGACGCTGCGACTCCCGCTTGCACAATCTCTACAAACCGCGGTTTGACGCGGTGGGTCCTCCCTGGTGGGGGAGTTGGCGGCCATCTTTGAGCACCGCTGTCTTCGCACCTGCGCCGTTCGTGTCTAAGTGGGCCTAATTACGAAACAAAATGGCGACCTTACATCGGCGCGCGTGTTTTATTGCCGATGTCGTCTGTGGTATAGTGCAGCAGAAGTGGTGACTTTGTTATCTCCACAGCATCGAGATTGGTTGAACAAGCTGCGCTGAACAAACGCGCTCTTATAAAGCCGCCGGTGGCTATGCAGGCTAAGCCAAACTTAAGCGCAGTGAAGTTCAAGACGTATTTTTGGGCTAGTGTGGTTCATATCCGTAGTAAAACAGCGCCAGAGAACACAAGGGACCAGACGAAGTGTACGTGTCGTTCTTCTTCGCCTGGTCCCTTGTGTTCTCTAGCGCTGTTTTACTACGCCATGAAGGGCAACAAGCAAAAAATAAACACACGCTGTACTTCGACTGACGTTTGCTGATCACATATAGCATTTTTTTACAGCGGTAGCTGTTACGGGCTCACTCCCCTGGTCGTTCTGATTGATGTCCGCATATGTCAGTCGTTGGAAGCCTAAAATCTCGTGCGAGAAAATTACAATGAACGACAAAAAATATCGTTCTGCCACGATGTTTCAAAATTACGACTAACGCATTCACATTCCAAGATTCTACTTCTAAGCCACTCTGCCGATGCAACCCCGGCGGAGAATACAGATCCAAGAGCGCGCCTGTGCTTCGTCTTCATTAGTCTTCTCCTAGCGTTCGGCTTAATTCTTCTCATGTTTCCTGGATGTCGCTGATTTCATCTTGTCTGAAGTTCTGGTGACAGGCGATGCAGCGGTAGAGACGTGGACTGCGAGTGACTGACGCAGTGACTCTAAGCTTTGATCCTTCCCTACGTGTGTTATGCCTCCTGTCCCCTTTCCCCCTCCCCAAGTGTAGGGTAGCCAACCGGGCACGTCCTTGGTTAACCTCCCTACCTTTCCGTCTTCGTTTCTCTCTCTCTCTTTCTCTCTGTTGTTTCTTTCTCTGTTTCTTTCTTACGTGCAGTGCATTTTTTTTTTCGGCTCGATCACTCGACTTGGCTACAGACTTTGTAACCGCCTGATTCGAAAGGAATAACCACATTATCATCATCAGCGTCATCATCATTTCCTCAAGGACAGCGCGAGGCGTATTAGTGGGGTAGCCCTAAGACATTTGAGAAAAGCCGAACGAGTCCAGCCGCAAGAAGCCAAAGGGTCGTTTCTCGCTTTATTGGCAGTCTTACGAAAGTTTACAGATATTTGTCTTGATCGAAGCCACAGCCGCAGATGCCAGTAGAACCCGTGTTTCTCTCCGCACGCTGTCTGTTTCACTATCGGTGCACGTCTGCGCGCGCGTGTGCTGCAAACGGTGCCAGCCGCCTGTCGTCGTATCTGCATCGGTGAACCCCTCACGGGACACCTGACCTTGTTTTGAACCGCGTTCGGGCAGCGGCAGCCGGCCACCTGACATCTGTCCTGGACCTCGTCGTCTCAACCCTGACAAGCACACAGGCCGAGCGATATAGGCAGGAAGTCCGAAGGCGACCCGCCAGCTTGCTTTCCACGTTGGGGGAGACCCCGCCGGTGCCAGGTGACGATGGTGCCAGTTGCGCGGGATCGCCGGTAGGTGGAGCCACCGGCCGCGGAAAGACGACGTTTACTGGTTACGGTGGGCTACTACGGTTTTAAGGCGAAAGCCTTATATATGTCTCATAGTTCGGTCGACCTCCAACGTCCTTGAGCGAAAACCGTGTCGTCGAAGCGAAATCGTACATCCGATGACGACTCGGCGTAGTAATTTATACTTACTGCACCGACCCGGCATCGTGTCTTACCTGTGCGCAAACGCTCACGCAACAGTTTTGATGGTGCGCGGGTCACCGTCGTCCCCGTGTTAATTAAGATAGTGTTAATTAGGGCACTCGAACCCACGACCACTGGTGATAGTCGAACCCACGATCTTTGGTGTTAATTAGGGCACTCGAACCCACGACCACTGGTGATAGTCGAACCCACGATCTTTGGTGTTAATTAGGGCACTCGAACCCACGACCACTGGTGATAGTCGAACCCACGATCTTTGGTGTTAATTAGGGCACTCGAACCCACGACCACTGGTGATAGTCGAACCCACGATCTTTGGTGTTAATTAGGGCGAGGTTAATTAAGGCACAGTTAATTAAGGTAGCGTCAATTTAGGCACTCTAACCCGCAACCTTTCGTCAAAAAAAAAACAAGAAATAAGAAGTAACAATGCATTTAAATGAGAATGTCGAGTAATTTATTGAATGTCTCTTGAGCGCGCAGGCTTTTGCCTTCACCCTCTTTGGCGTGTGCTGAAGTGACCGTCAATTTTTTGACATCGGCTCCGTTATTGTGCAATGCGCCGGAGACGACGGAGCTCACTGAATGCGCATTCGAAAGCGGTAAAGAGGTTACGATTGAAAAGCTGCTTCGTAATGCAGAGGAGTATCAGGGGTTGGAACGCAAGCTTATGGGACAAACGCTTGCAACTGGAATGAAGAATCTGCGCAAGCGATATTTTAAGAACAGTTCACTGAGGGTGTCTCAGAAGGCATGTTGATCATGTGACGTAGCACACCACGTGTGCGGTTTGGTCAAGCTCCATCTTTCAAGAACCTCTCTCTCTCTCTCTCTCAAAGGCACAGCGGCGACATCATTAAACGTGCTAATCCAAATTTCTGTCTTGCTTAAATGAATGATGAATGAGTTATTTGATTGCAGTGGGAAATGCTAGAACTATGGTGTCACCTGCTCCTGTACCAATTATAACAAAATGTTCCATGATTTAAAAAATACAGTTTCGGAAAAGCGCTTTGACTGTCAATTGAAAAAAGAAAGAAAAAGAAAACAGCAGTAAAAGGGAGCATGTTCTGAAATTTTTACGACTGGGCACAATCCACTGGAGGTATCAGGAGAAGCTCAAGACGACCAGTATAGCATAACTACTGGACCAGTCCAAGGAAGACAACGCTCAAGAAACAAAGAAGAAATAGCTGATTCTGCATCCACTGCTGTTGGACGCAAGGCACCGAAAACACCACCAGTTAAGTGAAGCCAGTTGCAAATTGAAACATTACGTGACATGAAATGCAATGTCAACATAACTGCATGTTCTAACTAATGCCTTGCGGGTCAGTTGACTTATTTGCCACCAATGGCGCGAGCAAACGGCCGTTATGAATAAAGTTTCATTCATTCATTCGTTCATTCATTCACTTCCGCCGCTTGTTTTCAAAGTAGGCAGCATGTTTTGATGCTCAACCTTACAGGCGAAATAAAAAGAGCCAAAAATATCGAATTTTTTTTGTTATCAGATCTGCCATTGTATAGTTTTAATGATGCTGAAGATACGAGATACCGTATTTGAGTAATTAGCGTTAGAGAGAGTGGTAAAACGAGGCAAGGCGTGGACTGGGCGATCCCCACCGCACTGTCCAGTGCTTGAAACTCGCCCAACTTTCTGATGAGCACGATATCTGGCAAACGTAACAGGAAAACGCACGACGGAACTAGCTGTACTACAAACGAAGCCGATCAGGATGGCAATGACGGCGAGTGTGTTAGACATGCTGTGTGCTTAGCGCTAACACACAAGAGCCCAAGAGGTCAACGTAGGACACGTGAAGGTGTTTCCTACGCTTTTTGTACGCGTATCTGTTGGCTAAAGATCCAACACAACCGACACACTCAAAACTTCAACAGAGATTACCTCTAGCCTGAAGTAACGAATGCACCGTCAGCTTGGTTTCTCATGTTGAGGATTTGTCTCGCTCCCGGGCAGGTGTCAAAAAGAAGCGGTGTACGACTCGGGAATCTAAAAACGAAACAAAAAAAATTAATAAAAAGAAACACGAATATATCAAAGCAACAGTAGTCGAGATGAAGGCGGGCAGGGCGGGGAGGCTGATTCGACCTAACGAACCCGTCGCCAGGGGGCACCCCCTCACTTCCGGTCGCGTTGTTGTCGCGAGCGTGCACTCCGTCACGTTGCGTGCACCGGCCGCTGGATGGCGCTCGCGGAAGCAGGTGCACCCCTCTCCTATACTGCTACTACTACCCACTATTCCGTGCATGCCGGCGTTTTTTTCTTTTTTTATGCTTTCTATATAACTCTCCTTCTTCGACAGCGACGCAGTGTCGAGGTCTGCTAGACACTACTTAACGCACGTTGCGACTTCAGTCCTCGGCTTATCACAGCATTAAAAAAAAAGTCAAGGAATAAAAAGAACACGTAATGAAGAACATGAAGAGGAAAGAAAAAAGAGCGAGGAAGAAACCGCCACTGCAGTGCTCCGTGGAGTGGCCCGTAACCAGCCAAGCTTGAACTCACCCCACCCTATACCCCCTTACTTGAGCCGTGCTTGCAGCCGGGCCTCAGCCGTTGTGAATGGGGGCTCGCTTGTGGCTGCCTCGAAGGAAGTTTTTGTGAATGAACGGCACCGGTGGAGTCCGTTCGGCTGCGTACACGTTTTTAGTCCCCGACAGTTCGTAAGATGCTCTCCTGCTCGAAACGTGTATTGCGCATGCGCCTTGACACGCAGAGAAGGATCGAAGCATATAGTATTTAAATAATCGCTCGAAGACTATTTGGGCAAGTGGGTAAGGGGAAGATAGACTACGCTAAGCGTGACTTACTACAGAAGCTGCGCATCGGAATATCAATAGTGTGTTTGGCGTCTAACGCTAGCCAGTCACCGAAGCTGTCTCCTTAGCTGTCGACGTAGACTGCCTGCAATGCTGGCCAGAATTTGAACGCACCAATAGCCGCCTGACAGTACGAACTTCTCCATTCAGTGGCTTGTACAGTAATGTAGGCGCCTTCGTTGAGGAGTATAGGGAATCGAACCTGGGACCATGCGCAACAGGGCAGCGAAGCATGGCGACCTGCACTCTGCCACTGCCCGCTTGCGGATGCAAAGCCCATCGATGGTACTTGTAGACCGCTTTAACTCTTTCAAGAGTTGAAGTGGCTACGCCAAATCTGCTACTGTCTGCAGGAAGAAAAATGGCCTTTCACAGGTCTATTTTCATTACGTCTATTGTGGTCAACAGACATTAGAAAATCCGCCGTGGTTGCTTAGTGGCTATAATCTTGGGCTGCTAAGCACGAGGTCGTGGGATCGAATCCCGGCTACGGCGACCGCATTTCGATGGGGGCGAAATGCGAAAACGCCCGTGTACTTGGATTTAGGTGCACGTTGGGTGCTTAGGTGATTTAGGTGCACCTGGTGCAAGAGCCCCAGGTGGTCGACCTTCTTCCGGTGTCTCCCAGTATACGGCGTGCCTCGTGTTCGTCAAATAAAGGCGAACACGTTTGTCCCAATCTCCCTCGATATCGAACTGGTGTCTGGGCATTAACAAGGTTAAGTCGTCGTACTCGCGAGCGAGTCCCCCGACGCCCAGCCCAGCGACGACGAACGCCACCGTTGGGAATCGGGCGACGCGGTGTCCGACCGGAAGCAGCGCGAGGAAACGACTCTCGCCAAGAGGCCGGAAGCTCCTCCTGGCCAGGTCGTTTCCGCTCCGCCTGCTACGCACGCACGCGCGCGTACGTAGTACGCACTGCGGCGGTGTTTTCTTCTCGGACCCCCGGCTCCTAAAGAGGAGGAGGAGGGGGAGGCAGGCGGTTTGAAAAACACGAGCGGCGCGCGCGCGCGCGCGCGCTCCGAAAAAGACGGGACCAGGTGGACGGGAAAGAAGCAGCAGAGGAAGCCTGCAAGATGCGCCCACGCTGCTGCTGCTGCTCGAAGCCACCGCCGCCGAAAGCCACTGCTGCCAACACACGGCAGCTGTCCTCTTCTCGCGAGTGCACCGCGGTGCGCGCGTGAGTCGGTCGTCGCTGTGCGCAGTGTGTCTTCTTGCATCGATGGCTCGTGCCGGCTGCCGAGATGCACGCACGGTGGTGGCTCGCGCCGTTCTCGCTTGCTGGTCCGAGATGCGGGGAACGTTCGCTGATGACTGAAACTCAGTTGGTTGGTTGGCTGCGATCGATAGATAGATAGATAGATAGATAGATAGATAGATAGATAGATAGATAGATAGATAGATAGATAGATAGATAGATAGATAGATAGATAGATAGATAGATAGATAGATAGATAGATAGATAGATAGATAGATAGATAGATCTGGTGGTGAAAATGTAGTGCTAGAACACGAGGACAAAACAGAAGACACACGGAGACACGAGCTCGACTCTGACGTTCAGTTTCTTTAGCGCTACAATTCTCGCCGTGCCTCCGTACAAACGGGGTTCCGGAAAGAATGGCCCCAAAGGGCAGAAGACAGCACTTAGAACTGCTGTAATGAAACGTCGCGCGACGATAGTGGAATCGTTTTCACGTTCCGCCACCATCGGAATGCGGCCGCGTTGAAACCTCTAGCTCAGCAGCTAAACGCCACAGCCACCAAGCAGCTGCCGCGGAGGGCCTCTTGCCAGTAATGCTGCAGTCGAGTTCTTTTACATCGGGCACAAGTTCGCCCAATAAACACTATACTTTGGATATTTTTGCTAATTTATTGCCTCTCATTTCCAAATGGGTTGCTCGAGGAGTCGTTTAGTTCAATTGGGGCTATTTCGCTTCTAAAAATGGTTTCAAAAGCGAAACTTTTCTTGCGAGCCTTGCCGGGTTTTCGTGACCGTGGTTACTGCGGCGTGGCTGTTCTCTGGCCGAATAGGCCAAGCAATCACAGTGGAGGACGCAGGCGACATCACCCCTGGGTTCCTTGCACAACCACCAGATGGCACTCCCCTCAGCGCGTCCGCGGCAGCGGCGGCGGCGGCGTTGGATTAGCATCCCTACAATGCCTAAATAAAGCCTTCCGTGTCACTTTGTGCGGACATTCAATAAACACAAACTCACGTTCCGACTATTTATGAATTCAGACAATGCTTCGCTGTATATAGATTCCAACTTGCTGGATTAGTTTAATTTTTTTTCCGGGGACATTTCTTACGGGGACATTTTTTCCCCTACGGCTGTACCAACTGGATCGCAGTGAGTTATTCAATGATGGATTTATTGATCACGATGCCATTGGAAACGTTGGAGCGCACGGCGGCTCGTCGGCGATCGATTTGATTTATTTGGGCGAAATTGGAAACGTTCGCAACCATTCTGCCGCCCACTTCGCAACAAATAATAAAGTTGCGAATGATTAGGAGATGGCAATGTGAAGTGATACGCACAATTTTTTCGCCAATAAGGAGGTTTTTGGTCATATGGGAACAGTCAATTAAATATAGGAAAAAGAAACAAAGCAAAATAATGACGGCTCATTCTGCACTTTCTGCGATTTTATCCAGGCCAATGAATGCGACGACAATGTAACTTCGAGAGTCGGTAATAAAAATGAAATTGATAAGTCCAAAAGAAATCAACTGCGTAGAAGGTGCGCAGACAAAAATCGATCGAGAAAGCAGGCACGAAAATCACAACAACGACCTTCGGGCAAGTTGACTGAGCGATGGCGTTGGAGTCCCAAAACCACACTACAGGGGTATGAGAGAGGCCCCAGTGGAGGGCTTCGGATTAATTTTCACAATCTGGAGTTGACTAAATGTTCTAGTTTATACTTCGCCATCTATGGGCTCGACCCCGGACACCCTACAGCAAGCTTTCCTCTAGGACGAACGGCGCTGCCTTCAAAAACGCCACAGAGAAAACTTCTAGGCTGCGATCCCTGGTTCAGACGACCCTATCCCCAGAGGGCTGTTCCGAGGTGCGCAAGTCATTTTGAAACACGGCCGGAGCAGGTAACGCCATGATAGACGACATTATCGCCTTATGACAGTGGCGAAGGCAACGCAATGACTCTCGCACGTTAAAGAACCCCAGGTGGTCGAAATTCATCCGGATCCCTTCACTACGGCGTGCCTCATAAACAGAACTGGTTTGGCACGTAAAACCCCAGAAAGAAGAAGAAGCAAGTGAGATCTGAAAGTCTGCAGAAGGAATTAACGCAACTCCGAGTGTTTATCACCGAGCGCGTGAATGCACATTCTAGGAAAAGTACCGGCCTTGTAAGAGGTGGCGTCATTCAAGGACTAGGTCCAGCCTGTGGCTAACGTCTAAGAGACACTTAACATCACCACGGAGCCTCGCATGTGAAGCTTCCATATAGTGAACCACACTTAGTCTGATCTCCCTTCCCCTTACCCACTTCCCCAAATGGGCCTCGAGCACTCATTTGCATACGCTATTCTCTCTCCCTGTGGGCTGTGACCGCCGTGACCACAAACACCCGACGTCGTGCCCAGTATGGCAGAACGCCAGAGTTGTGGCAAAGCCATTGAGTCACTGCGGTGGGTACTTGATGCAAGTTGCCATCAACATGTTGACAACATGCTGCATCTGTGTTTCGCGACCGGACAATGTCGTTCAAGCACACTTCAAAAAGACGTGAGCCCATTTGCAACTACAGCGGGGTCTTATCTCCCAGCACCCACCTACCACGCATCCCGTTTCCGCAAAATTCAAAACGCCAGAGGGCGCGCGCATAAAAAATTCCACCCGGACAGAAAACATTGCTCAACGTCAGAACACGTCGTCTGCTTCGGAAGATAACGGCTCCACGACCTCATTCTTCAGGCCGCTCATTTCAAATACAGCCCCTCGGGGGCGAGCTTCTGGACTAAGAGAAACCGTTATGATGAGGCGGCGTCCTTCCTCCATCAACCGAAATACGTTTCCCGGCTGTCGACACTTGCGACAAATGCGGGGAGGAGACCTGCAGGAAGTGACGTCGCCCACTGCTTCCGGTGGCACGGAAGACTCGTCGTCTGTTGCGCACCTGACCCCTGCCTTGCTTCCTGTCGTCTGCTCGAGATCTTCCCCTCCCTCCCTGCATCTTCGGATGCCGCGAAGAGCTTCTCAGCCAGCTCCGAGTTATTTAGCGGCTTGCTTTCTTTTTGGGAAGAGTCACTCTCTTCGTTTTGTATCTCTTTTGGTCCCTTTAACTTCCGTCTAAGGATTTAAAGGGCGACACATGTTCTGTCGCCACGGGTCCCTCCGCGGGTACTTCGTCTGTTCTGCTTCTTTTTTTCACTTCTGCTTCAGTCGCCCGAGCTTCTGCGCAATGTGTTGCAGACGACTCACCGCGGTGGGCGCATGCGGTTCGCAGGGGGTGACGCGGCGCGCACCCTTATTTTGCTCTCCTTCTGCCCTTTATTTTTGCGGTGTTCCGAACTGCCGGTAGCAACAAGGCTGTTTTTTTGAGTCCCGATGCTCCGAGAGCGAGTTCGCCTCGCCCACTTCATCGCGCTTTAAAAGTTTTACATTTTTTCTTCCTTCCTCAGCCTTCCTCAGCCCCGTACGCGACGCGGTGTACCGGAAGTCGTGCGTGGTCTCGCGCGCACGCGCCTCAAGATGGTGAGCGACCACGCGCGGCAAGTTGCAGCCAGCTGGTGATGCCGACTTTCGCTTTTGGAAAGCCACTCCCAGCGGGCGCTTTAAAAACCGGCAGAACGTCTCTCCTTTCACGCCAGCCTTCTTCTCCGGCGTATATGCACTATACTACGCGCCGCTTCTTTATTTGTTGATTTCGCTCGGGCACTTCGGTTTCTCGGCGTTCGGATGGCCGACGTACCGCGGAGAGTTAACTGGCAACGAAGTATCACTTTCACTTGAGCGCGTGCCCGGCACGCTCCCAACAGATCACGCTTCGTCGTCTGTTCGTCGCCTGCTTGTCTTCTGCACCGTTTGGCGCTCGCGTCGTCTGCTGCGCGGTACACCGCTCTCTGTATGCGACGTCGTCTGCTACGCATACGGTGAGCGTGTGCACCCGATAAGCAGCGTTGAAATTTAACCCTTGCGTTAAAAACTGGCGTGCTGCGCGCAGCAAGCGCCGGGCGATAGAGGTGACGACGCCGGCGGAAGCGTGTGTTCGCCTCGTGTGAATGGGAAGGCGGAAACGAGAGTCACTCGGCAGCTTAGCCTTACGTTCTTTCGGACTCAATACGGTAAGTCACCGTATGTGCACGTGGTCGCGGTCACTCGTATAGTGAAGTCACGTTAAGGCGAGCGCCCGGTTATGTACGTCTAAAGTAACGACAATGAAGCCCAGAAGTCGGAAAGTGTCGATCAAGTTCTGTTCCATTTTAAGACCCCGTTTGGTGACGGAGTGGGTGACAGGCGAGAGTAAACGCAGTCGGTGACATCGAAGGGTTAGATGGAATGGTGGCGTACGAAAATCTGTAACATAAGACGCAGCCGGCATATTCAGAACAGTACTGAGAACAATATACGCTACGTTTTATTAAATCGTTCTTTTGCAAGAGCGAAGCGGCCCCTCTATTCGCCAGAGGCGGTTTGGTAAGCCAAAATAGATACAAGAATGAAATACGACTGGGGACGCCATCGAGAAGTTCTCGCACCAACGCGCCGTGACGTCACATGTTTCGACAGCTATTCGTATCTAGTTAATTGGTTATCGGTAAAGGAGGACAACATTTTTATTTGTCTTGTTTCTTCTTGTTGTTTTTTTTCGATGCATGTATATGTATTAGTGATATATTTAAACTTGTGCCTAATGTACTATTTTGTTTTTCGTATTGGTTGTTTCCATTATGTTATTTTTATCACTTGTACGCCAACTGCTTTAGGCTAACTTGCCCTGTAATCAACCGATTTTGCACCAGTAGGAGGTCCCCCTGACAGTTTTCACTTTGGGACCTCCTCCTTCAACACTTATATACAAATACAATGATGTACCTTTATGACGTCACAATAAACTTCAACAATGCATCCTAAGGAAACCAAAAACTGAACCCAATAGGTATTCAGATGTTTTCCTCTGAGCGAGAAACGGACAAAACACGAAAAAAAGATACATTAAAGTATGACGTCACACTCACGGACCGGCACTAAACATTGAAGGGGAGATGAACGGGGGAATTAAGAACCCCCCCCCCCCCCCCCCCCCCCCTCTCCCCCCCAAAAAAGAAAGAAACCTTATTCTTCGTTTTCTTCACCTAGTAATAAACCCTTTCCGGCAAAATGTATCAAAAACACAGCTAGTGTTTGGAAAGAATGCTTTACCAATCGGAACTGGTTTGGTGTTGCTATTTTACATCCCTAAAAGCCCGTAATTGATGTATGGCTAGGGTTTTCACAAATATGCTATAGTTTTGTACTTCCCTCCCCCTCGTACCTGTACTAAGAATACTGAGCTAAAGCCTCCTGCCTCCATGTATACCCACAATGCAAATGTTCGAGCGCTTTTAGGGTCGGTATATTATCGTCCAGAAGCCAAGCAGCGAGATAATAAACGAAAGAGTTTTAAACTAATGGCACAGTAAGCTGAACTACAACAGCACAATGTCGAGTCATCATTAATTATGTATACTGTCCCGGATCTGCGCATTCATATATTTTACCGACATCGATCGTTCGGCACGGTCTTGCGAAAAGGTTGATCCCAAGGTTGAAAAAAAAAAAAAAAGCATATACGAAGATCGCTTTCTGTAGACAGAACCCTTCCGTCCATTAAGTCAGGAGAGCAAACACAGGAAGCATGAAAAAAAAAATGCTGGTCGGGGTGAGGGGCAAACACCCTGTGCAAAGCACCTGGGGATGTCTGCGAACATCCGAGTCCATTAATATCTCATCGCGTCATTTTTTCTCCCCCTCTTGTTCGAAGAGCAGCTTTCAAGGCTGCTTCGCTGACATCACTTACGGTCTGCTTTAGCGGTCTGGTTTAGTGCCGTTGATAAATCAAACACACGAAGGCGAGACCAAGTAAAACGCTTGGCATCACTTCTGCAGACGCTATGGTTAAAAAAAAAAAAATAAGGCTGTTATACATCGCTGCAGCCTACAGGTAATAGCCTAATAATTCCCTGCTTCATTAAGATTCGATAACACAGACAATACACGTCGCACAAGCACTTTTTATTTGAAGACCTAGCTTTCGATCGTTTTTATCTGAAAACCTAGTACTACAATCTTATCGGCTTCAATGCTTGACTCCTGTTCACGCATCGGTTTCTGTATTTGTTTGGGCCGTCTGCTTCTGCCACGGGCATCGTTGAAAAAAAAAAAAAATACGAGAGCAGACGACGCGAGCCACTGCGGATGTTACGTCAGAGACGCCGGAAACAGGGGGGGGGGTCTACAAGTAACGTAACGTTGCGTAACTCAGTCGAAAGTTTAAAAGAAGCTGCCTGAAAAGGCTATTGACAAGCGCGCGTCTCCAGCAGCTGCTCAAGGTCACTAGGTTAGAAGGTTTTGAAGGCACGGTGCCTTTAGACGAGCGCAGGATGTCTTTGCAGACGACTTTTCCTTTCCCCCATGCTGGTCTATTCTGCTCGGAGCAGACGGCGTGCGACGACGTCGTCTGCTTCCCGTTGGCTCTCCCCGCTGAATCGTTTGAAGAAAGTTTGCGTCTCCAAAATGAAGTTCCGCAGGATACGCCTTATTTGCCCGCTTGGGGAGCCGCTCGACTTCCTTCGCTTCATCTTTTGCTTCGACATTGTGTCCTCCAGCCGTACGGTCGCTTTATTTTCTTCAAGACGTAACGCTCTTTACGCAGAAGTATGTCTTCTCTTTTCGCGTTACACAACTGAGGCCGTTTGATTTTTCAGACCTACGTTTCGTTGTAAAGAAACCGACGAAATGTCGGCTTTTATTTGTCTGTGGTGGCAATCGCGCCTTTCTTCCATTACTTCTTTTTTTGTTTTTGGCGTTTCGTGTTGAATCGTAGCTCATTTTCCAACGGCAAGTTATACTTGGGTGTCGTGACGAAAAAAATAATTAGGAAAATACATCTAATAGTTAGGCGAAACCGAAATGTAGCACACGTTCGCGGGCAGGTGCTAACCAGCTTCCGGAGAGGAGAATAACATCATTGGTAAATAATGATAACAGCCAGAAAGATAAGCGTGCTATACCGCCGAGAAAGGACAGATGTTCGTATGGACAGATGTATGTATGGAACCGCACATAAATAATTATTAAATAGAAAGTACAGTACTGTGAATAAGAGCAACCAAGGTTATATGCGCAAAAAGAATGAAGAAAATCCCAAAGATATGCAAATTTAGACTCAAAGTAATGCTTCAGCTAGTATTTAAACGACAATAAAAATTATGATGATTTCAGCGTATATGGAAGGCTATTCCACATATTTAGTGCAGTAAAATAGGATGGTATTTCTCCATTGTTAAAAAAGACACAAAGGTTAAAAAAGAAGGTTTAAGGAAAACAAGAGAGAAGAGTTGCGAGCCTACAGCTATGGATTAGTGAGCGACCTACAGCCTGTGAATGCGGGAGAAAGTGGTTTGTTTAGTTATCTGTAAAATAAGATCACTAGATGATAGTTGAACCTGTTAGTAAAAGGAAGAATGCAGTTTATATGCAGCAATTCGATAACATTGGACCAAATAGCGTTGTAAATAACTATCCGAATCACTTATTTCGTGAGCTATGAATATAAAGAAAATGTGACAGTAATAGGTATATATAGAGAGAAAATAGCACAGATGATAAAATTATGTGTGAAAGTGAGGAATAGTGGCAATAGCATCTCTTTTGAAAGAAACCTATTACGATAGCGCTTTCCAAATGATGTATTTTGCTTAAAAAAGAGGAACGTGGTGAGAGAAATTTGAGTGGGAACTTAATTTACTGCCAAGTTATCAGATACATATTCGGAGGCAGTAATGAGACGATCATTCAGGGGTATTTCATGAATACAAGCTGATAATTTCTGAGATGATCTAAAGATTTGTCAAGTTATCGAGCGGTCTACTTTACCGGGGCTCCTCGGCTATCATGGAATATGTGATAGCGAAATATAATTGAATTGAGTTGCAGATCATTAACTGGGTGCTCTTGGTTTGTAATTAAATAACCAAAATAAGACCGTTCACCGCTATTCGTTAAATAATTACTTCGCTTCAAAATTGAGCAGGGTAAAGATTTATCTGATAAGAATATAGTAGTATCATCTGGGTATAGGAAACTGGGAATAGTTGAAACTCTCGACTAAATCATTCATATAAACACAAGGCAGTAAAGGACCTAATATAGAAGCTTGTGAAACTTCTTGGTTGATAACTGTGTTTTCAAGATGAATGCATCATGTAACGACCGCTAGTTCTCCATTAAGTGCTCAACTTTTTAACATATTTAGCGCTATACCGGCTATTCCAATGGACTGTGGTTTGCTACACAAAACGTTATGGCTGATAGTATCAAAATGTTTGGTGTAAAGTTTAGTGAAACCGAGCCAGCAATGTTACGAAGATCAAATGAATGCCAAATGTAATATGTTGCTGATATCCCAGCTAAGGTAGTGGTACTTCACCATACAAAAAACCAAATTGACAAGGCTTCAACAGAAATATTTTTCGGGCAACTTTTTACACGTTTAAGCAATACGTTTTCTACAAGTTTACTCACTTGGTTGTCGAAAATAACCGAAACCAATCCGCGTCTCTCAAACATTCGCCTTCTCTGACAGCGAATCACACACGCCAACGACGGTTTTTCAATTTTCTTCCAGACGAACCAGACAAGGTAACGCGCCAAGTGCTTTGTGGATCGATACGAACCAAGAAAATGGATATTTTATTGAAATTTGAGCGATAACACAGCAAAGATCAGCGTAAGTGTTCTTTCAATGTTGCTATATGAAATCACGGCAAAAAGTCACGGCGCGAGATCGACAGGTCGATTGCATGTCTTAAAAGTGGTGCAAGAAACCTGCTCATTAAAGTCATTTGGTTCCTTAAAGCGATCAACAGTGGTTCGAGGAGCTCGCTAACCTCTCTTTACAGGCTCGGTGCCTGAACTGTATAGAAAAGATTCACCTGCAGTTCGCTCGTTAATCAAACAGTTGCCGTCTGTGTATAGGGTATCACAGAAGCCGAGAATTATTCCCTATTAGCGATTCCCGCTGCGTGGTGTATAGCGTGTTTTCGCTGTCAGCGTCCAGGTCATTAGTCGAGTATTTTTACGAGCCCGAAGCCAGCTGCGCTGATCAGCAGACCAAGGAACCCGCGCAAAAGGTGGGCGGAAGCAACCACTTCTGACGATGCTCCGTCGAGCGTGAAAACGTCGGCGCTATAGCTGCGTCGCTGGCGGCGGAAGTTACTTCCTCCCGCTAACGCGGCCGGAAGACTCTTCGAGGAAAGAGGGAGGGAAATAAAGGAGCAATTGGGGAAAGAAAACGGATGTACGACGTCCGTGCCATTGCGGTGCGGCAGAACGACAAAGCAGACGACAAAGCAGACGGCACGAGCAGACGACAATGAAACAGCGCGGACCCCGGTGGGGCAAACGGTGCACTCTATTTGCGGGATACAATTGGGGTTGATCCCGACCATCCAAGGAGTCTCGTACATGTGAAGGGATCCGGTGGAAGTGGATCGTCTGCACCGCTGGCATATACGACTCTCTACAGCGACGCGATCAGACCACTGACCGAGTCCCAGAGACCAAGTAATGCGGTTCCGGTTCTTCAGAATTGGAGAATGAGCCAAGCCGTTGTGTTGGATTCTGAACCGTGGCTTGTTCTGCAAACTGGGCAGCTTAGAGTTCCTTCCGGCTACGGAAGTAGGTGTTTAATATGTTTTCATCTGCTTTGTCACGGACCGCCGCCGTGGCTTTGTACCTCCTTGGCGGAATGTAAACCGTAAATGCTATAGCAACCTATACGTCAGAAGATTTCCAACAAGTTGACACATGGGGGCACCCCGTACTCACAAAAAAGATCTTACGGCATAATTATTCGTAACATAAAATTCCAGCCAATCCTGATGTTTGACATATTATTAGCGAAGGCAGCTCATGCACCAATAGCGAAGATCACTTACAAACAAAAGGTTTGTAAATTGGCCGAATCTGAAATACCAACTTCGTGCACTATAGTATATATATATGTATTGAGAAGAGGTTTATTGGCGGTGTCGTTCAAGGACGCCACGAGTTCCAAGAATGGCGAGGCGGCGTGGAGCACCGTCTCCAAAGACACCAGCGACCAACAGCGCGAGCAGAGCGGGCCCAGCGTCGGCAATGCCGCTGGAGGGAGGCACGTCTTCTTCTTCACAGTATATATACCTTGCTTTCGCGAGACGGCTTTATCAAACTGATGTCAGGATGATTTAGGCTGCGTAGTTTTGTACAGGTTAAGGTCGAAAGAAATCATAATGTGCGGCGCAAACGCCAAGACATAACCGACGCTCAGAGATGGTTCTTTTATATGGTCACTTGTTGCTCAATTGTAATAGTATTCTCACGTCAAAGATGGTTACATTTGGAGTGAAACAGAAACACTTCAGATGCCGACAACGGCAGAACGCAAAAATACCTAATTTTTACCATTCCTGCCCAAATTTCACGGTTGAGATCATCTAAAGAAGAAAACTTGGTCATTTCACGACTGCAATCGCTCCATACAAGTTTAATTTTAACAGCTCAAGACTTCCACGCTTCGCTGCTGCTCTTTACACTGTAGATTACCTATTTATTCGAGCACTAAAAGCAAACCAGTATCTCTCACAGATCTTTTTCACTTCGTTCATGTTGTCCTTTCTATAGTAGACCGGAACAAGAACAGTCAGCCATATAATGTGCATTTATCACAACCAAGCAACTTCGATTGTTCAAGTCACGTATCATTTAGCCGTGCATCATTTCCATCAACCGTCGTTGACGATCCAGAAGGCGAACTGCGTTTGCGTTCCCGGAAGTGTGGCGACGACCGATTATTAATTAAGTCTTTAAGTGCCAGTGACCATCGAAAGAAACAATGCGTCATACGGTAGGCAAGGCGAACTAAACGCTTCCGGTCTCTTCCCAAAAACCGTTCTACCCGTGAATTTGGCAGCACTATATATTAGCCAGCTTCACCAAGGAACGAACGCACCCTCCGTCGTCTTCTGCTACGACGAAAGCGTTTTTAGTCCTCGGGGTGTACGTCGGTGCTGACTGCAGAGGACCCCCGCATTGTTTACTTATTAAGTTAGGGCAAACAAAGAATACCTCTGTCTTGACTGGCTTACTCGGCAAGCCTCATTGCCCATCGGTGTCGAGTACGCTTTCAAGAACGCGCGAGAAAAAAAAAAATAATGAAGCGGACGACGGCACTGGCAAAAAAGCGTCGTCGGCATCGTCGTCTGCTGTCATGCTTCCCACCGGCTCGGCTACAATGGCGTGCGCCCTGCGATTAACAGAAGTGGCGCGCATCGAATAACTCTCGTCTGCGCGTTGCACTCGCGCCAGCCAGAGGCCAGCGGAGGGCTAACTTTTGTTTTGCGCGGCGGCCATTTTGTGTTCCTATTGTTTGACACGTATACTTTGGAAGAAGCGCGTCGTCGTCTGCTCGCGCTCGCGGTGCAGACGACAACGACGACGAATGCCGTCTGCTAAGGCGAGGCGGGAACATCGTCGTTGGCTTCGAGTTGTGTCGTCTGCTTCGCCTGGGCGTCGCAGACGATTCGGACTCTTGGCGCCGCCGGGGGACTCGGTAATGGCCGGTAATTTGTTCGCCCCCCCTGCGTGCCGCTGACTCGGCGAGCCGTGGGAACTCAGGGGAGCGCATCACCCCCGATGAGGGGCCGCCTTAAATACGTTTTGTTTCGCCCCATTGTACGAACGCGTGCGCGCGCATTAACCGTAAAATGGGGTTAGACGAGTCGCGCCGCCTGGTGGAAATACCCGCCCTCTCTTCTTCTTCTGCTGCTGCCCCCTGGTATTCGGTTTGCTCCCCGCGCGATAACCTTTATAAATGCCGTCTGGAGCGACTGGTTGCGCTACGTCTGCTGCTATGGCGTGCCGTTGGTCAGAGGCGGGCGATGTACTGTCAGAGGTATAACTCCTTCTCTTCAACTGCGTTTCTAACCCTTTGCGACTAGGGTGTCGCTTTGAAACCATACTTCAAGCTTCGCGTCAACAATGCTCGCGTGACTTATTCCACTTACGAAAAGGACGCAACACAAACACGGACAGCATATCGTGGCTTGTCTCAGCCAAATGATAGCACCACAGCTCGGCCATTTTTTTTTAAAGGACAAGTCTTTGGGACACTCACGATTCAGGCAAGAAGATGCCTGAATCCGTGCGCGTTGTTATTATAACGTGCACTTGCGCCGGTGGTCGAGGTCGGTCAAGACCCCCCGTACGCCTTTGAGGCCGCGAGATCTAGGCATGCGTGTCTGACCGCGGTTTATCACAGTGTTGAACTTGGCAACGTAACTTCGCGGCCCCTGTTGAAGGGCTTCCCAGTTGGATTCGGTTCAGAACCACTTTTCCATTGGTGGTTCTTCCTTTTCGTTCTTTTTTTTTTTTTTGTACGCTCTTTTAACCCAATAGGTTAAACACCCTTTCAAGCCGTGGCTTCTTCTGAGCGACTCTGAATGACTAACCTTTGCTCTCACGGAGAATGCAATCGGCGACATTCGCGTCAAGGTCTGCTCAGTCAGTTAATTTCTTGCGAAGCAATTGCTCGGCCCCTTACCGTGCACGTGAGATGCGAGAAATGCGGTGACGCAATTGACAGCGCATGCGTAAAGATGACCACCAACTTAATATAGGGAGAAAACAATTACGATCGCTTTCAACACACCTTACCCGTAAACGATGCGTATTCATATATGCCAGTGATGGCCGCAAGAAACCTGTGGAACACCACGGTAATCGTGTATAAAATTTATTTTTTGTCAAAGTCCGCGACATCAATGCTGATCGCGGCGAAGTTCCGTGTCACAGTGCCTGATTTATATGCATCCTCAGGAATATCGCTCCGCGCAGGCAACCGAATAAGTTTAAAATAAATTAAATTCTCCGGATGATTAACCTGGATTAACTGAAGTTCGCGCACCTAAAGCACGTTACACGAACGCTTTTTTTTTTTTTCGATCCGGCCCCTTCGGAACGCGGCTGCTGTGGCCAGGAATCGACCCCGCGACCTTATGCTCACGAGCAGAACGCCAAAGCCACTGAGAAAGCACGGCGGGTTAATTCTCAAGGTACAATTCATTCGAATAAGAAAGGCAAGCTGAACGTGAAGCTCACCTACAGCCATCATCACATACATGCACGTACACCAGCTTACTTGCTTATATAGCTTTCATTAGAGTTCGCTCACTTATCTGCCAGCGGAAAGGCGAAAACGGCCCAAAAAATCTTTCGAAGAAACAATGAACCGACCGCACCTATATAAAAGTTCAGCCTCGCCTGCACAAACACAGCCTCCCTGTCAAGCCGCGTCAGCCCGATCGTTTATGGGGCAGATGTCGACCGCCAAAGCGTCCCGGCCTGCCGCGAAGGTCAGCCATTGAGTTCCCCCATTCCTACACCCGTCCACACCCGGAAGCTATGTATATACCGACGGTCGTACATCCATACCGGCAGATGGCTCTGTAAACACAAGGGCACGTGACGGCACTGTTGGCCCTGCTGCCCTACATAAATCGGCACGCGTCGGCTGTTGTCGACTTGCTATGGCCGCACTATGGCCCCGACCAGACGAGCACAATTCGCTGAGCAGGGGGGGCGCAGGCACTTTCAGTGCAGCGTCGTCTGTTATAAACCCACGGTGTCGTCTGGAGGGATGCCAGAAGACGCGCGCTGCGCGTGCGTGCAGACGAATTCGCGAAAACAGACGACACTTTTAGTGAGGGCACGCGGAAGTGAGCCGGAACCCGCGGTCCTTCTGGTCAACCCCGGAGTTCCGGCCCTCCGAAGGCCGGAAGCGCGCGCGAAGCAAGAGTTTTGTGTGCGGGGCACCGGGTCACTCCTTGAATGGTCGCGGACGGTTGGATCACTTTCAGAAAAGAAGAAAGGGGGGGGGGGGGGGGGGGGGACCGGGCATGCGCGCGTCGACGTGGCACGTGCGACCTTGACCGCCATATTGACAGAAAAAGGGTCGGTTCTCCAATGCCCCCCCCCCCTCCTCCCACATGATGTCGTTCCGCCCACTCCATTGTGGGACCGTCCGAAAAGTGGGGAGGGAAGGTCAGCTGCCGAAGCAGGCAGGAGGGGAGCGCTGACCGATGGTCCGGAACGCTCTGTGGCGGCGGGAGGCCAGGCTGTTTCTGCAAGGCCCGCGGTTTTAACTGCGGCTTTGGAGTGCCCGACTCCGGTCAGGCGCGCCCTCGGCTTCCTGCTGGCCTATCTTCTGCTGGGTCTCTATAGGTCATCGTGATGATGATCGGTCGCGTGTTCGCCGTTGACTCCTTGACTGCACATGCAAGCGCGGTGCCGGCTGCCCTGCATGCATGAGAGCACTTTGTGACCCCCTCCCCCACGCAGGACGCCTCTGGAGGGCTTCTAGAAAGCAGGCCCATGATTGCGCATCAAGAGTTCTGTATGCACGAGAGGGTACGCCACAGCAGGACACGTTCACAAAAGCCCAGTTTGCGCGAAACTCTTCGTGGCCCTAACCTAGTTCCGACCAAGGCCGCCAGGCGGCCAAGGAAAGCCTTGACCGCGAGCGGCGAGCAGCTGATTATGTCATTTGTACTTCCTGCATGGCCTGCGCAGGGCTATTTCGGGAAGCAGTTCGATGGTTTCCTGTACGCGTGCCCGAACGACGTAGTGAACGCCAGCATCTGTCACCCGCGTCGCTGTTCCCTTTTCTGCTGGTCCGCGCTGGACTGTGACGTCGGTGAAGTCGCAAGAGGGGCTTTAGTATAATCGTTGGATTGGGGACTCCCGATATATAAAATGGATCGGGGGGGGGGGGGGGGGGGGCACATCACTTGGAGTCAGAGCGAAGGGAAGTTAAAAAGGCAAAGACTGGGAGGTTAACCATGCAGGATGAGGCCAGTTGGCTACCCTGCACTGGGGGAAAGGGGGTGAAAGATGAGAAGAAGACGAAGGGAAAAGAAAACGTTCGCAGCGCGCACGCGGGTGAAGGCTTCACCATCGAGTCCGTCGGAAACGGTCGCACATGCTGCTGGCATCTCAAGAAACACAGCACCGTGTTTTGTGGCTTTTCGCGTTAGCGTCTCTGCATTTCCTGGCGGCTGGCTCTCTGTCGGGCACACCTTTTCTCAATTTTCTCAAACATTTTCTCAATTAAAAAAATGTGACATCACTGACTACATGAAACCGAAATATAACTAGGCCTACTCTGTAGTTACAAAGACTCGCTAGAGAATGCACAGCCATTTTCACCTATACTATCTTGCCTTTCAATGAAGTCTCTACTGCGCTTTGACTTTGACTCACATATTCACAGTCCCTCGCAATTCGTGACTGAAGTGAATACAGTCGAACCGAGATATATCGAACCTGAAGGGAATCACAAAAATGTTCGATATATAGGTAATTCGATATATAACATACAAATTTTGCACAAAAATGGTCAAGGGCGTTTTACTGCTGTTCGCTATACACAATAATTCGTTATATGTGAGTTCGATATATCCGAGTTAGACTGTATAAAAGGAACTCTTCTGCCCAAGAAAGAATAAACCCTGCGCAGGCGTGCCGCAAAAAACAAACAAACAAACAAAAACACTAATAGGGATACCGCGCTGTGAAAATAAAAGCACGACCAAGGCACCGCGCCGGCCGGCCCTGTCAGGGTCTCCGGAAATGAGGTCGTGCCGCAATATACGGCAAAGCGGCGACCGTCTTATCTCCCTCAATTTTGAGCTGTGTTACGTGGCGCAATGGCGGGGCGGCGTTTTCTAACGCGAAAAAATGCCAATTAAGAGACAATGGAACGCTGACCTGGCTTCTGGCCCGACGCCCGCGACTGAGTGGCGCTGTGTTTATACTACGAGGCGCTGCCATTATACACGCACATGCTGCTGGCTGCCTGCTTCTATTCAATGCATCTCCCCGTTGTAACGAAGTCGAGAAGATGACAACAAGTTTCGACACAAGCAGTACTTCGCTTAAGCGGGGGAACAGTACAAATGTGCCCAAACGCGGAAGACCGCCGTGCCTATATAAGGAGCCATTCTGAGACGAAAGCTGTCGCTGCCAGTGCTTCTTTAGATGTGCACTAAGGTGAACAGACTACCAAGCGTGGCTTCACTGCCGCTACAACGAAGTGACCCGAAATAACGAAAAACCAGAGACAACCTCGGGAGGGCCGTCGGCTATTGGATGAGACGACCCTTTATAGAATTTGATCGGCGGCGTAATTTGTAAAGCGCGGTCATATCCTGTCGCGTCTCGCGCTTCGAGAAAAGATGCACAAAGCAAAACAGAAACTATAGACAAGCCGTCAGCAGTTTCCATGATAATGCGAACCAGTGAGGCGGAAAGCTAGCCCTATGTGGAGAAATGATGGCGGTGGCAATTGATGGTGATTGCACTACGATGATGGTGATGATGATCGCTTTTATTCGCAGCAAGGGATGCAACAAAGTTTCGTATTAGAACGACAATGTTTGCGCAAATCCATCTCTCCCGCTGGCAGAGCTCGCTTAGGCGCCATTAGAGCAATCTTACGTGGCACTATTTTGACGTCAGCCTCCCTATAACGCCTTAAGGAGACGAATGTTACATGCCCTAAGTTTGACCTCTGCAGTGGAATGCGCGCCTGCAACCCAGAAAAATGAAGTGTTGCTCACTAGTTGCGTATTCTCTAATCATTCTGTTAGGCATCCCTTATTCCACGCATCCACATCACCGAATCCTTGGGGTCGCTGTCACACACACACACAAACTTGTCCCTTTCCGACACGGTTACAAGGATCCGGCGAAGTACGGCTTTCGCTCGCCGCCATTATACCGTTACACCGAGACAAACGCACACAAAAAAAAAAAATAATAATAAGACAGCCGATGCATAGCGTTCGCGCCCTTGGCAAGCAGAACGCGCGACAAACCGATGAGAGTCCTTGACGCGTAGCGGTTATAGTTCCCGGTTCGGCCCCACGGAAGGCCGACGCCGAGCCGAAATTGTCGTGGAAAACCTTCTTTTTCTTTGTTTTCTGACCACCGCATTGCACCTCATCTATACACTACAGCCTATACACTATAGCTACTACACCACGCACTTCCTATATTGCACGTCCGCTTCTTGGCGTGGTGGTTTGTCTCAATAACAGTGGGAAGGATAGGGGGGGCTTATTAGCGGTTTCTCGAAGCGACCGCATTTAGACTATAAGTGCGTACGCCGATAGTGGCGGGAATGCAGGAAGTCGTCTCCGCTGCATACTGATACTATAGCGCTCCGGTCTCGTTAAAAGATATTGCGCCCGGTCGCTACACGGCCTTGTCTCGCCCGGGCTCTATTTGCCATCCATTCTTCTGCGTGCGAAGATGGTGTTCTTTTTTTTTTTCGGCAGTTCTTCGGATTGTTAAAGAACGTTACGTGCGAAAGTGTAGTGAGTCCCGCATGCAGAGTCGGTCCTTTCCCGTCTGACGGCACGAGGCTTTGGAAGCCACGCCTATCACTACACTTGGATGCTGCAAAGACGGCTTAAACGTTGGCCGGCCACTCAAGGCCCTGACCAGGTTGGTGCGGTCAGGTAAGGATGGTTGTTTCTGACGCTTTCCTTGGCAGCCCGGTATAAATTCGTATCGTCTATACATAGATCGTCAACTGAGTTCAGGAGAATTTTCCCCAAGTTTTATTTTGGTCAAGGCTGGAAGGCCCGTATTGTGTATGATTTCAAGGAGGGTCCCGTAGGCGGCTGTTGTCTTGTACAGTTCCATTATAGACGTCGTACAGGACCTGTATCACTGACGATTCTCATTATTACGAAAGCATAAACACACAGCTTCTTCGCTGACTTCGCTTCTATGCAGCGTGTATTTACAGCCCGCAACGGTCGCAACAAAATAGTAGTCAAATTTTATTCTAAGATTCAAAGCAGCTTGATCAAGCCGCGTATACTACACGCGATCGTGTACATCGAGCTTATATGCGCGTTACACCACGTGCCACGTAACGCACTGAGTATATGCATAATGTCTCCGGTTTAGTGAATGTTCCACAACCGCCGCCATGACCGTGAGTTGCGCTGGCTAACAATCCCAGGGCTAGGTCAACAAATACTAAAGAAAGTGGACGCCGGAATAGCCGTCACCGTACGATCAATCTGTACAGCTACGCAAAACCGTCATGCGGAGGTTGTGGGTTCGGCTCCCACTGTTGGCAAGTTGTCTTTTCGTCCACCTTCATTAATTTAAAATCAGAGGTACCTTTCCCCGGGCTTCTCCCTGGCTTCGTTGTGTGGTGGCTTTGTGTGGTTGCGACTAAAAATTGAGCCCCTCGAGCTCCCTCAGTTTTTCTCGCTCGAAGCAGCCTGATGCCACTCAGATGTGAGTACGCGACTAACGATACATCGCTGCCTAAGCCAGTACACTACATGTCGCATTGCCGTCTGCACCGAGTTCTGCACAACACTGCGTCCGTGTTTATCGAGGAAGTCCAAGCAGCTGTACGCTATCTGCTGCTGCGTAAGTTCGCCCGACTCAGCTACGCCTGCATCCAAGTTTCAGGCGAAGCACTTTGTGCCAACTCAACTTCCGGGGATCGCTCCGTAGGGAACAGCTGTGTGTGTTCACGCAGCGCGGGTCCTTCGCTAAGGACTATGTCAGGCGCTAAGGTCGCTGCTATAGAGAAAAAAAAAAAAAAAAAAAAAAACCCTACGCCAGACGGCAGACCTGTGCACCGCGGGGTGGCGCCATTACTCCGGAGAGCAGACGATACGGTGGCTAGCAGACGACACCGCGGTTTGCACAACACGCCAAGACGGCAGCCTTCTGCGCGTAGTACCCCGCCGTAGTGGGTCCATCACAACCGCGCACCCGCGCGGGGCGCTCGTTTCAATGGGACACCTGTCGCGCTTCTCAGCAAATGAAGTGGGACGCCACGATGCTCCTTAACAGCACGCGAAACAGTCAGCGAAGTCAAATAATAAGCCCGCAACACGCTGAAGGCCCGATATGGTGAGAGAGAGCGCCGATAACAGCAGTGGCACCAGTCTTCTGCTCTCGCGGAAACAGAAGCAGACGACGACGACGCGCAGCAGCGCTAAAGGTCGTCTGCTTCGAGGGAGCCCGAGCAGATGTGCGGGAGCAGACGGCGCTGGACCCGCAGCGGTTGCAGCAGACGACGCGCCGTGGAGTGCGCCGGCCTGGGCTGTGTGTTTCGCGCGAAAAAAGAAAGAGAGTTGGGAATTTCTCCAAGTCTCTCTCTTACCCGCCTCCTTTCCATTTTCTCCGTTTTCAATGGCCGAGAGAGACGTGCAACGACGCCATTAAAGGCACTAACGCCGGTGTAATATCTAATGAATTAAGCCGGTCTGCGACCTCCCCTCCATCGAAAGGTGTGCGTCGCCGTCTGCTCCTTATTTTATCGAGCCGCCCCATCAAGAAGCGGGCACGTTTCCCGCGTCGTCTGCTGCTGATGCCGATCATTGCGTAACCTCGGCGGCACGCGCTTCGCTGAAAGGTGTTTGCTTTCGTTTCTACGAATCGGGTGTCATTTTTGTTGCCGTTGCTTCTGTTATTACTGCGCTGACTTCATTCCTCCGGTGCTTCGTCCCCGACGTTTTCCATGGAGTGATGAGCTGAAGTACCGTCACAATAGGCGCGCGGAGAAGAATGCGCGCCTCTTTTTTTCGAGTATATTACGCTATACTACAATTGCTCCGTCTCCTTTAGAGTCGTCTATAATGGTTGCTATTCCGGTTACTCGACGCCGCGGAGTGAGCTAAACATTAAGAAACGTGTCCTACTTCCAGGAAAGTTCGCGCAGACTGCAATTTACGCAATAAGACTCACTTTTAAGGCGCGAAGTTCTTTCTGTATATGAGGGGCGTAGCCAGGGGTGGGCGGGGGCGGTTGAGGGGTTCAACCCCCCCCCCCCCCCGAACTTTTTTTCGCCCCCCCCCCCACTTACCGACCCTTTGTTCTCGTCGCTTCGCGCTGACAAAATGCAAGAAACCGGTGCTACTATCACTATTTCATTCCTGGGCGCTTCCGTTTGGGTTGGTAATTTACAGCGAATCATGTCTGCATATGGAAAAAACTGTCACGGTGTTTGTCAAGGCTTTGACACTCTGTGAGGTTTTGGGCGAGAATGTGACGGCCGCTTTGCGGCGGCCGCATTCTGAAGGAACAAATGCGCAACAAATGAATCAACAAATGCGGCAGCCGCATTTTAGATGATGGCGAAAATGCTCGAGGCCCGTTTACTTAGATTTAGGTGCACGTTAAACACCCCAGATGGTCGAAATTTCCGGTATACATTTGAGCCGCTTCCCTTCAGGTGCCGGTTAGGCCGCGCTCTCTCGCGCGCGAAACGTCTCTTGTTTGCGATGGCGCCCCTACGGAAGGCTGGTAGTTACTGTTGTGTTGTTGAATCCCAAACCAGCAATTACGGAAGGATGGTGGTTGCTGTTGTGTTGTGGAATCCCAAACGAGCAATGTACACACGAAGGGGTTGATGCCAGCAGTGAAATTCCACCGACTCGCAACAGAATCCACGAAACAGACAGCCGACAAGCATGGATTACTGCTGTGCGCAGTACAGCGCAGTAAGTAAACTCTTGTTGCAGGCGCTTACAGTTCTCGTCGGAGTTCACGCGTCCAGAGAAATTGATTATGTGCACTATGCACTCAACAAGACCGGAGTTCATTCCTGCATCACTAGTACACCAATCAGTCGAGATTCTGTGAGGTACAAAGCCGCTTCCTGTTTGCACCGGCGTAAGGGAAGCAGAAATGAGTTGTGCGCACTACGTAAAATGCGTACACATGCCATATGTATGCTGTGCGGTGAAATATTCTGTGCAATTCTGAATCTGTTAACGTAAACGCAAATGACGGCTGCACGCTCGCACACAGCGGAAGACACAGCGGCCCATGCACTTGCCGCAGGAAATGCAACCCTCTCGTATGAGGTAGCAGGGCGACGAAAGCTTCGGACAAAAAAAAAAAAAAAAAAAACAGCCTTACGCGTTTTTGCGCGTATTTAAGTTTTCTAGCGCAAAGACGCAGCGAACAAGCTATTGCTATGGGAGTAGGTATAGCCTGGTCACACGTGCATTTTCACGTGTATAGCCGTCCTTGACTTGTGAAACGCACTTCGCCCCGACGAGGACGACGCCATCTACGCTTAACGGAGATTAATAAAGGCTCATTCACACCGGCGACTTGAGGAGGTCGCGCGACCATTTGCGGACTCGCGAACAAAAAGCGACCGAAGGCGAGCTGATGTTCACACCGGCAAGCCTGGCTGAGCGTGACCCGCAAGTCGCAATCCCGGACATTCTCGTTCTTCAGCGAGAATTCTAGGGATCTACGCAGTTAGCGCGGCACTTCGCTGGCACTGTGTAAATTGGTTTCGCGTTCCGGCAACAGCCATGGATTTTGATTCGAGCGAACAGGAAGACGTCGTCCCTGTGCTGATGTGCTCCGCCGGGGTGTCAGCTGTGGCAGCGCGGAAGCCTCCGAAGAAAACGCGACGCTCGTGGGTGCGCCCGTGCCTCCGTTCGCGTGAAGTGACCGGCCACGCAAGCCGCCTCCTGCCCGAACTTTGTGCGCATGACAACGAGTATTATCGAGAGCAAGTTGTAATTTCTAGTTCGCATTGCGTGTTATTCGGTGCCAAATATTAAAGCAAAGCTGTTCACCCGCTGTTCACCTTTGGGTGGCGTGCTCATCCAACGAACGGCAGCTGGAAAAAGGGTTTGTGTTGTGCTTTCTTTTCCTGCTGTTTAGCTTCCAGCGAATGCGACCGCGTACATTCGACACGTTGCTGCAACTGCTAGGTCCCAGAATCACAAGACAAGACACCAATTACCGGCCTGTAGTCTGCATATCGTGACGCGGACATTGCATTTGGTGTGGACGACGACACATAACATCACCTTCGGCGCGGCGCTGATTGATTGAGCAGCTTTGTGACCACGGTCTCGCGACTGAAAAATCGAGCAGTGAGCGACTGGCCCAAAATGGTCGCTTTTCGAGAAAAGCGACCATTTGCGACCATTTGCGACTGGTCGCTTTGCGACCAACTTACTGTCAGTCGCCGGGGTGAATGCAATTAATGATGTCTTCTCCGATCGGGCGGGTCGTCTCAATGACGCGTTTCGAAGACTGGTCCATTCAGTCGCGCGATGAGAGACCGTTGCTCCAAACGCGCACTGTCATACTTACTGCATTTTACTGAGTTTACTTTACTTTTTACTTAATTTCTTCACAAGCACATGCACACGCGAAGGGGGGGGGGGGGGGGGGGGGGGGGGGTCCCATGGCTTGGATATACATGTATAGAGTCTGCTTAAACTACCGATATTCATTATCGATCACGTCACGTAGAGAAAAGCAGACGCTTGCCCCTCCCCCCCCCCCCCCCCCGGTCTGGCCGGTGAATCCCCCCCCCCCCCCGAAAAAAATTTCTGGCTACGCCCCTGCTGTATACTTTCTTTAATTTCAGTGCCATCGTTGTCTGTCAGCAAACGGACTTCGTTGTGAGGAGGCTAGATTCAGCTTTCTTTCTTTTTTTTTCTTTTTTTTACGCGACGACGTTTTTGTATAAAACAAGTCTAATGGCCTCACAGCTGTGATACCTATTCCACTACTACGCGCTCTTTTTAATTCAAACTACTAAGTAATGCACTTAATCGAGGCGATATACGGAGTTTCTTCGAACGTGCGTCCCTTGTGACTCTGTGTGTACGCTCGATAACATACATCAGTGTATATACACTCGATAACATTGCGCCGAAGAGACCGACCAGTTCATTAATCCGTGCGCATCTTGCTTTCAAACCAGGACACCGAGAATCGCGCCAAGATCTGCGGCTTAGTCAAGCACGTTACACACGCATTCACACACATCCTGCACTTCTCCACTCATCCATAGCTCCTCGCGGAGCCACTAATAAGGCCCTTAAACAGGCCTGCAGCCTTCGGTTCTTTCCCTCCACCTCTCTTTTCTACGTTCCTTCTCTCCTTGTTACACTCTTATCTCCTTATTTTTCTTCAGAGGATAAACAGGCAGGCAAGACAAACGGTACAAAAAAGGGCGAAGCGACACCTGGTGTCGAGTGGCTGAGGCACCGGTGGCCCGAACACCTGCGTCGTCTGCTGCGGCCGTGCACGCTTCCGCCGACGGCGTTCGCGTGGCTGCAGCAGACGACAAACTTTGAGAACCAAGTAGATAGATAGAAATGGAGGCGAAAAAGAAAGAACGCACTGTATCGCTTGCAGGCGACCCTGTAATACTTGCCGAAGGCTCGCCACTCGTACTGAAAGTGGCCACGAATATAGGATAAGGTTCTGGTGTTTTCTACGAGGACAAACAGTGGTGGAATAAACGAAAGAAAAACGCCGGAGCAAACAGACGGCTGGAAAAATGAGGACCGTCGTCTGCTTCTGCCACGCGCCATGCAGCAGAAGTTGCGTTTACATCGAGCACCTCTGAGTTGGAGATAAGGCCCTCGGGCGCTTTCCTTTTTTTTTTTCGGTTGTTTACTTCTTACGTAGCTTCAATAATCCTGGAAGTACCGTTACGGTCAATGTATGAGGGAGCGGGTTGTTTGTAGTACCACTCCAAATGAAATTTTCGCAATCAGCAGAAGGCTTTGGGCGCAGGCGTTCATGTATGGGGGTACGCGTTCTCAAGTGCCCCGTGACAGATGGCTGGAAGCGGATGGCAAACTTTGGCTTACCACCCTTCTGGTCTTATCAGATCAGGCACCGGCGTGGGGCTATTTAACTCTGCGGGCCTATAAGAGCTCGAAGTGCTCGGACGGCACTGCTGTCGCCGTTTCGTCAATATGCCATCTGCGGCTATCGTCGCACACTTATGCTAACGCAAGCTGCCGGTGGCTTTCATTAAAAGAGCTCTTCGTTTAGCAAGGGCACGTTCCAGGTCTTCATATATAGAGCAAAGCGTGTCATGCTTTTGGTCCTAGGCATATAGGTACAGAGTGTGTCCTACTAAACTTATACTAGAGGGAACTCTCGACGCTGCCATCGTCCAGGTATTGCATTGTAACGATGGCCTATTTCATGGATTTGCCCGACAATCGTGCTTGTATTATTTGCCTTTATTGGCCTGAATTTCGAAGCAATTTCTGTTTATTTTTTTTCTAAACGCACAAAAGGCCGCAAGATTCTGTGCACAAGCATCGTCATTGCGATTTTGCTGCGTTTATATAACGCACTATGTCGTCGAAAATTCAACGTCGCATAGCCTGTTTGAAACCAGAAGCACGAAGTTTAGGCAAATCCATCTACATCTGTAACCGCCATTCCGATGGTATATCGCTGAACCACCATGCCTTGGAGCTCCCACAGACAATATTATAGCCCCGTAGTTTCCTCTTAATTCTTTGTAGGAAACTCTAGGGTCCTAGGCAAACGTCATGACTCCTATGTAGGATTTCATGAACGAAACCATCGCTGTGCTCTGTAGCGCGTTGTCGATTCAACGTCACTAAACATGACGCCATGACGTCACTCAACAAGAACGTTTCGGCGTCTTAGAAATTGCTGCCTCTTTAGCTGTTCTTAGGCCTATTTGTTTAATTGTAGGAGGCATTGGCATCATTGGCTGCTCCTTTTCGCTTATAGTCTCGCAGAAAATACGAGTATCACTAATCCCTCAATGCGCACCAATACGAACTTAAGTGAGTCTTGAAGTATTCCACTGCAATGAGCATTCCGCTTCGCGGACATTTTCTGTATTGTTGGGCGAACTACGTTTCGTTGACAGTATTTAATTTTCCAACTGCATGTTTTTATTTGGCGTAGTATGTCAATACTGTACCGCTTACGTTAATAACCATAGAATACACCTAATAAGTTCGTCCAGTTGCTTTCTTCAGCGCCTTCCCAAACAGTGAACCCCCACTAAATATCGCGGTAAGATCAAAGCCATGGTATGAATGAGCAATGCTCTGTCGACAATGTTTTGCCTACCGGTACGTTTGCCAATCATTTTTCGCCAGGAGAGGCCAAAATTAGGTGCAGAAGCGATGTATATATATAAAAAAAACGTAACCGCGTTTAGACGCCCATACATTAAAAGAAAAAAAAAAGAAATTTAGTATTATTCACCACAATACGAGACAATGCACACCGTTTAACATCAAGTGATATGCAGCAGTGCCGAGCTTACTAATTTGTGTTGTGCATGCTAATTCTGCGCGCCTGCTCCTCCACATGCAGACAGGCACAACCCTTACAACTTCGTCAAGTTCCACTTTGCTCGCCATTTGACTCCGCCGCGCCCGAAAGGCGTTCGTTAAGCAGTATAACCATGTTTTCATATTCCATACTGCAAGCGCGTGGCCGCTCGCTTCCAACCCAACCCGTTCGTGTCAAGCAACGTCACGACTGTCGGCGCCACCTTTGAACTTCCGATATCATTCACCGCACGTGCCATCTGCTTTCACCCAAGTCGCCAGAGTGGGAGAGAGTGGGCAAAAACAAAAACAAAAACAAAAACCACACGCGACTGTCGCGCGACTAACACCGGGCGCGCAGGGTGCCACGGAGGCACGCAATTTTATCGTCTGCTGCAATTTACCGTCTGCCCGCTCGTTTTTTTTTTTTTTCCCCTCCTTTCCAGACGACATCCTCCTGCCTAGCCATAGCTTACCCCTTTCCACCCTAGCACCATTACCGCTTATCTGCACGATCGGTCGGAGATCTCCTCCAATCGAATCACCTCGACCTCCTCCGGTGTAAGTACTATACATCGATATGTTTGCACAACACCAGCGGGCGATTACGCCGGGCTACTACTACATCGCCGTCTCGCGCGGTTATCCATCCGCTGTGGAACGCGGGTGGCGCGCGGCGTGTCGTCTGTTCCCCCCAAGTGGCGGCAGATGCAAGTTTCGTTCCTCGGAATATCGCCCCCTCCTGATCTTCAAGCGCGGATGCTGCCGCCATCGATATTATACGCGTGCCGGCGGGAGCAGGTGACGCCTGCCACCGGTTCGTCTGCTGCGAAGCCCGGGGGCAGCAGACGACGAAAACCTGCCGCGAGGGCGCGTGCCGCAGACGAACGAAGCGTTTGTGCAGACGACTAACAGACGACAGGAGGCTTGCAGCACCGTCTTATATAGGGGGTCGTCTGCACGTTTCGTGTGCAGTACGTATGTTCGGACGCATAGGGATCCGATCTTCATCCGTCTATCTCCGATACTATAGAAGCCATGCTTTTCGACAGGCCACGAGCGTTTCTCAATCAAAGGCGCGGAGACACATTTCACACCTGCCGCGGGCGCGTGCCGCAGATGAACGAAGCGTTTGTGCAGACGACTAACAGACGACAGGCTTTTTGCAGCACCGTCTGCATGTATATACGGGGTCTTCTGCGTGTTTCGTGTGCGTACGTCTGTTCGGACGCATAAGGATCCGATCTTCATCCGGCAGTCTTTCTGATACTATAGAAGCGATGTTTTCGACAGACAACGGGCGTTTGTCAAAGGCGGAGACAGCATTTCGCTCCGACGAAGGGTGTACGCATTATGAGGCGACGTTGTTAATCTCAAAGCTTAATTAGGTCCCCGTCTAGTGCGATGAGCTCTTGCTTTAAATCTTTTCTTCTCAATTTTCTTTGCCGCTGCAACGCCTATAAAGTTGCATAGGGGTTTGAAAGTGACAAATGTTTCAGGGGTTGCAGGATTTTGGATTAAAACGTGTGCTCCCATTGTGAAAACAGCTGCAAACTAAAACTAACTCGAAGAAAAGCTTCCAAGGTGCATGGTTGTCGCCTTTTAGACATCGTTATCTTTATCATTATCTAATATCATAATATCATTATCTTCATAATCATATTACGTCCTCTGCATGACAAATGCCTATAGAACACACACGATCTTCCCAATCAGCTCATCAGTGTGTTTCTTAGTCTGCTCCTCCCTACCTTTTTTTTTTTTTTTCGTAACTGCAACCAGATTATCCTGTAAGAGCGTTTGATGCCGAATCCATTGTCGAATCCATGTCGAATCTGTCGCTTTTGTTTATATCGTCTGCCAGCCCCCAGCTGTAATCAGTATTCTGATTACAGAAAACTTTAGCTATACGCGGCCAATTCCAATTTCGCTATTCAAATGCGCGTGTCTGAATTTTCACGTCTATCGCAATACCAATTTCAGTCAACTTTCCTGAATTAAACAAAAGACGCCAGACTTCCCTGATCGGTAGAAGGAGATATTTAGCTTAGGCTTTCAAGTATTTACGAAAATTGACAAATATTGTAAAATAAACAGAAAAAGAAAGTCAATGCGACAACTTTACGCATCCATAACACCGCCACAAGACAGTTAGTTATCACAGCTCTGTCAAATACAGTCAACTGTGCCTATTATGAGCGCCTGAAGTGAACAAACTATATAGTGTATCAATACACAGTTTGTACGTATAACCCGCCGCGGTGGCTCAGTCATCTGAGCACGAGGTCGCGGGATCGAATCCCAGCCGCGGCGGCAGCATTTCGATGGAGGCGAAATGCAAAAGCGCCCGTGTGCTTGCGTTGTAGTGCACGTTAAATAACCCCAGGTGGTCAAAATTAATCCGGAGCCCTCCACTACGGCGTGCCCATAATCATAACTGGTTTTGGCACGTAAAACCCCAGAAAGAAGTTTTTACGTATAATCGTAACTTCGTATATAAGTGGACTGAAAAATAGTTCAATTCACATCAATAGGATTTTGTGCACTTTGCAAGATATATATATATATATATATATATATATATATATATATATATATATATATAAGGAGCAACTTGTGGATTTTGTGTCGTCTGATATTGTATGGCGTAATTTTTCCCCAATAAAAGAAAAATGTGATTGCGAGCGCACAGAGTTGAACTCGGTGTGCTAGCAATCGCACTCTTGATGAAGGCCAGACAGACCCCGACAGAAACGTCGAAATCAAGTGTTTGTTATTGCTTTTCTACGTGCTCCTGCACCTTTCTCCGTATTAACAATCGGTTCCGAAGAAACACTACTCCCTGCACACACACGCATATATATATATATATATATATATATATATATATATATATATATATATATATATTAAAATCTCCTTGATTCTATTCTGAATAATACGTATTTCGGGATAATACTTGTTTTTTTAATTTTCCCGATAATTCGATTTGGTTGAATACGTCGGATAATACAATTTTGGATGCTACGTTTTATTTTCCGGTTCCCGTGAAGATCGTATCAACGAGATTGCACTGTATAGTTCAAATCACGCTTTATCGCAGATACACCGTATAACGCGTTAGTTTTGCGCAACTAACATTCTATACGAGATAATCGACACCCTGGAACTGTTCTCCGGAACCAACTGCGAGTCCTTTAAGACCCCTACGCTTGCAAAGCGAAGCGCGCTCGATCAGAACCGGAAGCCGCAGAAAACGGAAACGCGGGTTTCGCGACGTTGACTCTGGGGCCACGTGTCCAGACCACGCGCCAGAAAGTTACGTCACGTACGCGCGCGCGCACACACACCTAACGCGCACCACGTGTTCTCTCTCGCTTCCGACCTGCGCCGTCGCCGAAGCACCGCAGCCGTTTCCTGGCGACAACCGGAAACGGCCCAGTGCAGTCAGCCACGGCCACTTCCGACCGCCAAAGGAAAAAGAAACAATACAAAGCCGTCTGCGGCCAAAACCACGGGACTCGAGCCATAAGCGTATGCCACGGGGCCTTTGATGGAGCCGCGCACGCGCGCGCCCGTGGTTTGAAACAACCAACCAACCACGTGACGGCGATTCGCACCGCCACCTCGCGGTCTACCGGCACACTTTTGGGTTGACTCTGGGCCATCCATACCCCGCAGTAATTACAGGAACCAGTGCACACTGGTGGGGTGGATGCTTTAATTTTTGTATTCTTATAGTACGCACTGTCGTTTCTGTCCTTTTCTGGTTCTCTCTTTACATCGGTGTGCGTGAAGCCCGTTATACCGACGTCGTCTGCATCCGCCACGAGGCCCCTCGCCCCTGTACGTGCGCTCGTTCACTTCCCTCCCCAGCCTGGCCGACTTCCTCGAAGCTCGAACCCCCGGCCTTGATTCCCTCATTTCCATTTTATTACCGTTATTATCCGGCGCCGGTATTGTCCCGATTATACGAGCGAGGGTTGCTCGGAACAAAAGGAAACAGCCCAAGCGTGGAGCGCGCGTGCGCATGCGCTTTCGCCGGAAAACGCAACGCGCGCGCCACGCCGGCTGCGATTGATTTCAAACCCGACTTTTGGCTCCGTGTGGCCAGCGAAAGGCACGGGCACTGCATTCTTTATGTCGTTATCATTTTGGTTTTATTAATTTATTCGTTGTTGGGGCGGTAGTGGGCGATAGAGTGCACACAGAGTGGTCACGCGCCGGGCGCGTAGCAGACGCGTGCTTTTGTCGTCTGCACGGTTGCAAGTCGTCTGCTCGGTAAAAACGACGAGTGGGTTGTTGGTCACTGGAGCGTGTCGCCGCCAAATCTGGCGGGAAGCGCGTGGCACCGCAAAGCTGCGGCTTTTTTTGCACCTGGTCGCGCTCTCACGATTTGATTTTTTTTTTTTATTGTCTCTGTCCGGTGCTTGGTGTGGTCGCGCGAAGCGCGCGGTATGCTTGTCACGGGCGATTTGTTTACGGAGTGACTTTGACAGCTTCGTCATCGTCGCCCTAAAAGCGGCCTGCAAACGCGGTGTAAGATGTATAGCTGTGGCGTCAAGAAGTTGCTTTATGGGTTGCAGAAGATAAAAAAAAAAAACATGCGTTGGATCAGTCTCAGCGTTGTAGATTTCCTACACAATCTTACATAAACCTTAATGTGGAATGAAAAGAAAATAAAGAAAAACTACGTTTGCAATGAAAGAGAGAAAAATACCACCTCAATAGTGAAAATACACGTGAATGCATGTTTTTTTTTTTCTTTTTTTTTTTTTTGGGGGGGGGGGTGCGTTAACGTAAAAACCAGCGTGGCCTGCCATTTTCAGTATGGTGATCACCTTCACCTTGATTATCATCATTAATCAATATCTATCTGAACAATATATCTGCATGTTTACCTCAAATATGTTATTTTACATGAGGCTCACTTAAGAGATCAAGGGTTCCAGACAGTCTGCCTTTCTGAAAAGCCTACGAGCAACAGCACGCAAAAGTTTTGTCCAACGCCGCCAGACCATAATTTCTTATTAGAAACAAAAATCTAGGACAAGCACATCAATCTCATGTACCGCAGTGACGAGCGGACGCAATTCACGCGTGTATGCGCCGGCGTCCACCGCAGCTGGTCAGTCTCGCGCCTGTGGCCGCCGCAGTGGCTTCTGTTTTCGTCTGCCACACGCACACGCGGTGCCCCGTCTGCTCATTTTTGATCTTCTGCTACGTCGTCTGCAACGTTGCCCACGGCGCGTGCGCTGCAGACGAAATAAAAGGCGCGTCGAATGCGTGACAGTCCGTGGCCGCTTTCGGAAAAAACAGCAGATGCTGCGTTCGACAAACACCGTGCAAGCTGCATCTCTCGCTGTGCATACCTCGGCTTGGCTTGGCTTGGCTTGGCTGACTGACTTTCCCCGCTCGCTTGCGTGACCGCGGCAGAGTGGACGTGAAAGCTCGAGCGCGGTTAGGCTTAGCGGTCTCGGCTCGTCGTCATGGCTGCCAAACCGTTGCTGAGCGCGCGCATTGTTGTCAGCGTTCTAGAATATAGGCGTCGCGCGGTCGGCCATTGTTTGTTTGTTTGTTTCTCCTCCCACGAGTGGCGCTGCTATACTACGCGTGCCAGCTTTGGGCGTTCATACTTCAGCTCCCGCTTTTCTAAACCGTGGCGCCAGAGCTGTGGTTTCGTTTTTATTTTTGTTCCCGGTCGCTTTCCTTCTGTGTTTGCCGCCGTGGGGGCGAGCAATCGTAATTTGGGAGTGACGTTTCTTTTCTTTTCTTTCTTTCTTTCTTTTTTTTTTTTTTGAAGTATTGTTATGTCGTGGGAACACTCACTGCGTGTGTTGGCTGTACGTTTCTCTCACATAAGGACGGTTACTGCCTGTGCTTGGTTCTGTGCACGTGTTGTTCAAGCGCGTATCTGCTCGTCGCATATATCAGCTAATGATATTGCACCGGTGATAGCGAGTCAGATTATTCCTCATCGTCTTAGTAGCAACCATTCGTATAACTACAAGAGACAACTTTCACGTTCGGTTTACTGCGCTATAGTTTCCACATAAAAAGGCCAACGCTAAGAATGACAGGCACGAACAAATGCGCACCTCGTAATGTTGTCTTTCTTGCGGAAAGCAGCGAAGCAAACTTTACAACGATACCCAGCGTGCATTAGAGGAGACAGCTTCGTTGGTGTAGCTTCTGCCTGATGTATAATACCCAATGCATGTCCAGAAATATCACTTGTGTATAGTATCCAGCGCTTGTGGTGTCCGTGTTCTCTGCACGCGTACCGTTCAATTTAGCGCTGGTAACGTGTTTCACAACAAGAGAGTTTGACCACGTTAAAGAGCCCCAGGTGGTCAAAATTAATCCGGAGCCCTCCACTACGGCGTGCCTCATAATCAGAACTGGTTTTGGCACGTAAAACCCCAGAAAGAAGGTGTTTCACAAATCTCGCAACTAACTGTAGCCCACCTACCCATCATGTGGTCTACAGTGATTAGATGAAAGCTTATCACGTAAAATTTGTTAATTAGTTTATTATGCGTTTCGATTTCTCCTGCAAGTAACGTCCAACCCTTCGAGAAATTCAGCTCAAAAAGTACAATTGTGCTATCTACCGCAAAAAATTATAATTCCGAGATTTAAAACAAAAACTTCACGAGCCATTCCACTTTGTGAAGGTAGATGACCAGCGAAGCTGTTCAGCGCACGACACAGAGGTGACACACAATTTTGAACAAAGGACATATTTATTGTGCTGATCGGTGGTGATCGTGACAATATGTACTATACACACATTCGCGTATCACCTCCGTTATTAAATCTATCCGTCACGTAAGACGGACATACCCCCTTAAGCAATGGTTCATACCCCCGTAAACGCGGCCTCCCCATTACGACGACAAAGGATAAGTGAAATTCTACGCTGTAATGATGACCGGCAACGGTGCCAGCTGTGGAAGAAGGCGACGAACGCATGAGCAGTGGCACGAGCGCTCATCGGGCGGTGGCGCCGAGGGGCGCCAACCCTTTCCCCTTGATCGCCTTATCAGGCGCGGACTACGTCACGTACTACGTCATACATTCACAGATACACATCGTTTTAGGCACAGGTGGCCTTAAACCGGGCTCCGACGCTAGCAGCGATACGCGTTTGGTTTTGTTGTTGGATTTTCCCGCGCGGGGGACGTCATAAAATCCCGGATGCTAGCCATAGACCGCTTCGCCGTAAAACGAAAAGGGTGACACGTGATATGTCTGCCAACATGCGTCATCGTCCCCCCTATGCGGCTCGCCAATTCGGCCAGTGGCACGGCTAATTTTCGTCTGTTCGCGAGTTGCACTGAAAGATTGCACCGACCCCTTGAATTTTAGTGTATACAGCGCGTAACCGCAATCAACTCCCCCCTCCCCCCCTTCCCCTCCCCTTCCACGACCCGCCCCTTGCGTTATAGACAGGGTTTGCGCAGGTCTCCGAAAGTGAGCACACTCGCTGTAAGCCCAGTCTATATAGACTGTCGGGGCTGGAAGACGGAAGTTTGAGCACCTCGCGATGGTGGTGGCTTTTCCTTCGTAGCCACGAGCGGAAACTAATACTTCCTTCCGCGGAGCACGCGACGGTAAATGTTTGCGCCGCGTCGCGCGCGCGCTCGAGTTTGCTCACACGCCGCTTACTGAGGCAGGAAATGTCGCTTGCGTTATAGGAAACCCGCGCTCGAGGCAAGTGCCCAAACCGCGTGTTATCAAATTTGCCTCTGCAGAAGAAAAAAACGTTTGTGTAAAAGATAAGCTGCGGTGGTGTACCGCCTTCTCATCCAGCGGAAGGGAGTTTTATCGAGCTCATGTTATTATACCCGCCGTGTGGTGGTTCGGAGTCTATAGGGCGTTCTGATAGCCACGCGCGAGGTTGCGGGATCGATTTCTAAAAGCGAGAGCCGCATTTTGAGGGAGACGGAGTCCAGACAAAGAAAGAAACATACGCAGTTCGTGTGCAGAGCTTCGGGCTTTAAAGCAATTCAGGTGGTCATGGTTATTTAGGCACCACTACTACTAGTACATTTCTCCACTACAGCGCCTCTCATAGGTCTTGCGTTGTTTGGGACGTTAAAATATCTATCTATCTATCTATCTATCTATCTATCTATCTATCTATCTATCTATCTATCTATCTATCTATCTATCTATCTATCTATCTATCTATCTATCTATCTATCTATCTATCTATCTATCTATCTATCTATCTATCTATCTATCTATCTATCTATCTATCTATCTATCTATTTAACAATAGTAGTCACAGTAGTGAAATACTCAGATGAGCTATACTTAATGTAGATCCAGGCACCCATAAAGTTTTAGTGTAAGTTTGAAGTCCATTTCAGAAACTATATCCAGATTTGTACACATCGTCAGCTCTCGCCCCGCCCTCCCCCCCCCCTTTTTTTTTTTCCGAGAGTGGTTACAGACGCGGCCAATTTCGTGGTTCCAGACGAAGCATCGGCTCTTTATCTGGCAATTCTCTAGTTTACTGCTCCATATAGCGAAAGCGGATAAAACTAATGTTTCCCATCAGAGGAGTTTCTCTTGGACCCTATAGGCGTGACTGTAAATCTAGCTTTTCAGGTCAACCAGGGTTTGGTACTTGCCGGTTTAGGACTCTGGGCTATGGGTACACGTTATGCGTTTTGCCTCTTCCCTCGGTCCCCATCGTCACCCATTTTGTTCCACTTTCCAACCCCCTTCCCTTTTTACCGATCACTTATATGGTTAGATAAGTGTGCCTCAGGTCGACCTCTCTCCATTTCTTATATTAATCTTTTTTCTCCGTAATCAACGTGTTCAGAGGCAAAACGGCGATACTGTAATACTTACCGCTTGCGAACTGTATTTGTGGGAGTAAAATTGACATACGTTTGAACCGCACGCAAACACGTATTGTCTGTGCTCGCGTTTCGATTTTGCATGTTCAGATAAAGATGGAACCGCACGCAAACACATAAACTATAGCGGTAGCTGCATAACAGCAAGCAAATAATCAGTCAGAACAATTGTTACTACATATCGTGGTCTGAAGACACGTAGTAATACAAAAATGACAAAACTGAAGCACGAGTGCCGTAAAAATTAGGCTGCGAGCACGTACATACTACATAACATATCTAGCAAACTGTCACGAGACATCGTTGAATAGAACAGCGACCAGGACTAACGTAACCAGTGACGTCTGCCATGGGCTGCCGAGTCTAAGATTGATCATTCGTCTGGATTACAAGCAGGTGCGGAACACGGCTGTAAGGATGGTATCGTAAACAATGATCACGAAAAAAAAAGAAGGAAGTCATCACAATGCGCAGCCAATGAACAAAAACCTCCTTAGAATGCATTCTCTGAAGGCCCCTTATCTTCTCTTCTTCGTCTCAAGCAAAAAAATCAAACGCAACGGCGAGCAGAAAGGTATCAGCACCCCGCGATGTCGTCTGCTACGAGCTCAGAAACGTTCGTCTGCAAGGCTTAAGATGAAGCAGACGGCGCCCAAACGCGGGCATCATTCAAGGAGGCGGATTCAAGGTGTGCGTCGCAGAGGCCATTGTTCGAGTCCCCTCCATCGCCTTTATTACTTGGCCATTTTTTGCCCCTTACTTTTTTTTCTCTCCTCGGCGGTCTCCGAATGGGGTTCCTGGTCGCGGGGTCTGAACCCCGCAAACCACCGCAGCCGCGTCTTGGGGACGCTAACGTGGCCGGCGCACTGTTCTTGGTAAGTCTTCGGCACTGCTGCGGACAATGAGCGGCCAGGGCTCTTTCAAAGGGAACCCGCTTAGATGGTTCCCTTTCTTTCGGCGCCGGCTGCACATGGTCGTAAATGCGTGGCATGCCTAGTAGCTGCCTTCCAAAGATTCCAGAACGCCGAGCACGTCCTGGTATTCAGCTTCCGAGGCACCTCGTCGGGAAGGGGATGAATGATGAGCGTTGGGCGTCTAAGATGCGTAACAATGAAAACAGTGACGGGACGTCCGATTTGTCGAGGTACATTTTGTTGTTTTCTTTTGCCTTCGGGCGACCATCGTGCTACTTGTTTCGTAGAGTAGTTTCGCTTGTTTGTTTTGTGTTTCGTTTTTTTTTTAATCATCGACGCCGCTAGCACTGTTTTTTCACGGCCCGCTGGCGCCTTTCGCTATCGCCGCGTTTCTTTTAACGACGCAAAGCCGCGGGTAAGCAGCCGCCGAAGCAACGCGTATTTCAGAGTTCCGCGGCCGTCGTAAGTGTAGTATAGGCGCCAGCAACGCAAACTGGCATCATCAAGTGTATACAGCTGTACAGCCTAATGCAACGGCAGAAGAGCACGCAAGCTTACAGAACAAACTTACGGGCTCACTCGCCGCAGTCGGTCATTGCAAGAACGCCCGCAGAGGAACCGAATCAACGAAGAAACTGAACGCGAGAGAAAAGTGTGATCGAATAGGAGCGCTCTGGATTGAGACAATGAGAGGAGGCGACTAGTAGGGGAAATTGAAACGAAGAGAAAGAAAATACTCTCCGGACTTCAATTATCACTCGAGGCACCATTCATCGTGCACACCCTTGTATGTGATCCCCCCCGTCCCCTCACCCCTTCACTCCACCTCATTTCCTCACTCTTACCGGCTCAATTGTAAGGCAGTTGGGCGCTTCCGGTGAGCTCACGAAATTGGCCAGACGACGCAGCGTCATCGTCGTCTGCAAGTCGAGGTTATGGGGGCAAACCCCCTCCAGAAGCAACAGACGACGCAGCGATCGGCATCGTCTGCAAATCGAGGCCGTGGAGGCAGAAGAAGAAGCAGACGACGCACAAGCCCGCACGACGTCTGCAAGCAGACGACGTGCAAGTCTTATGCGCTTACATACATCCTATACCACTTCATCACCACTGCCTTCATCTGACGATGATAATGACTAAGATGATTCGACACCGGCGCTTGGGGGCGGAGGGGTTTAGCGGGGGATCATGGATTATATGCTTCTTCGTTGGCGTCCAGATGTTGCACCCCCCCCCCCCCCCCTTTCGGGTGGTGATGGATCGTTATTTGTATATCTCTCTCTTTTTTTAAAGCCTTCTTCTGTCTTCTGCACAGAGGTGCTTTCCTTGCTTGACTTCGCAGTGGAAAGGCTGCAGGACGTGACGTCACGAAGATGCGGCGGCGCTTGCACTACTGTCCGCCCAGGCAAAAAAAAAAAAGACAGACAAAAACACGCGCATATATATATATATATATATATATATATATATATATATATATATATATATATATATATATATATCGTTCTTTTACAAATTCTACTGGCATAAACATTTATAGGCAGGCAAGCCCAATAGAAATGACGAGTAACAATGCAACGATTGTTGTTCGAAACCAACGTGGGTTCGGCTGTCCACGTTGTCGTCTGCTATTGCTTATAATGTTTGGAATTCGGCTAATTAATGAACTTCCGTAGACATATGCGAGCGTAAAGACACCAGGACTGGGACTCGAATCACGCGTCCAGCCTTGTTTCTTCGTGTTTGTGTGCCTGTCGTTGTGTCCTTACGCGATAGCAAGAATCATGGTGTTCATTCTGCTTTAACTACGCCTGTTTATTGGCAGAAAGGCAGCTTGTCTTACATATATGGATCGTGTTGAAGACGACAGCGGTGTTGTTTAGTTGGCATGGCTTTTTATATACTTGATATCTTTACATTCTTCATTGAACGACGACGCAGCTCTCACATGATCTGGATAATTCATCTCGCCTAAGTGGCCAGCTCGAAGTTGACAGCATCGCATGGCATACCGTTTGCGAACCGATTCGCGCGGTTTTATCGCCGTTTTCACGGCCGAGCGACTGAATACGAAATAAGCGGTGTCGCAGAGCAGAAATAAACAGTTTTAGCGACCATGCGGGCTGCATGAACCATCGTCAACGGGAATTCTGTCAGACGAAATTAGAGTTCCGCCCATACCTGGGGGTTCTCAATCGTTGCTCCGACTTCTACACACATTTATGTCTTCGCACCATTGAACTCCCGTGCCTGAGAACGTGTGGGAAAACACAGTATAATCACTGCTGCACTTGAGTATGACAGGACACCGACAAGAACCACTCTTGAATGCATCCGAACGTTACTGCAGAAACGAAAACCTTTCTTTAGCGCAAACGGCGTTCATGTGATGTGCGATCATCATTGCCAGTTTTGACGCTGTACAAAAGGCTAATGCCGGGAAATGATTGCTTAGCGTGGACGCGCCGATTCCGACCACGTGCGATTTGTTTTGCTTTTCCACCAATTGGAGCACTTGCCTCGCGCGAGTGGCTTCACGAAGCCACTCCTTTTGCATCCACAAACACACACATACACACACTCATGCACGATGCTAATTCTCTAAAAAAAATTATTTACAGGGTTTTACGTGCCAAAACCACGATCTGATTATGAGGTGCACGCCGTATAGTGGGGGACTCCCGATTAATTTTGACCACCCGGGGTTCCTTAACGTGCACACAAATCTAAGTACGCGGGTGTTTTTTCGCATTTCGCATCCATCGAAAGGCGGCCGCCGGGCCTCGATCCCGCGACCTCGTGCTTACAGCAGCGCAACACCAAATAAGCCTACTAAGCAACCACGACGCGGGTCGCTAATTCTTCCGTCCACGGTTCTGCGTGTTTCACCGGGTCCTCACACCAAACATTCCCGGGCTTCGAGCTATCGGGAGCGTCATCTCCTTACACCGAAGGCTGCAGCCTTCACTTCGCATTCGTGGCCCCAGCAGCCAAGACGGGACAGACCGCATGTGTCGTAAGGTGGTGGTGATGGTGGGTGAGGGGGGCAGGAGGAGGAGAAGGGGTCCGGCGAGCGAGCAGCTGCGTCCCAAGAAACAGACCTTTACTTCTGCCCACCTCTCTCCCTGCTCCAACCCCCGAACCCCTACTGGCGCGTGGTCTTAGAGGCCAGGTGGCACGCGCCCGGCGCGTGCGGAAACGAACACCGCACGCGTCTGCAGCGCTCGGTTGGGGAGGGGGGTGGCGCCACTGCTTGCCTGCACGCTTCGGTGCTGTTCCTTCAAGGCCCTTCTCTACCTTCTTCTCCTCCTCCTCTGGTCCTCTTGCTTCTCAACTTTTCTTTAAATCTGCTCTGCGTTTTGCCTTCCGCTCCTGCTGCTGCTGCTATAGCTGCTGCCACCCCCCGGCCACTGCAGTATCCCCCTTCTTGATGCAACAAACACAGCAGCAGCGTTTCTTACGCTCTGCCACTCAGTTCCCTCGCTTCTGCAGAGAATCTCGAAGAAGTACGCCCCCCCCCCTCCCCTCCTCTCCTATCAAAGTGCGCCGAGATCCTCGCCGAAGTCTATTGTCGTATACAAGCACGATCCGCGAAGAGAGAGAGCAGAGATCTCGCCTCCTCTCGCTCAAGACACGCGCGATTTCTTTTTCTCGCGTTCGCGTGTTCCGTCGAAGTATAGTACTGGCTTGCCGCCCTCGCCCTCCTTCGTTGTCTATAGTTCCCATCTTGCTCTCCTTCCAGTTCTTCTTACGCTTCTTCCTTAATCGAGAAGGACAGCCGGGAGTGGGTGACGGAGGGGCCCACCTGGTCGCGTGCCGAACGCGTGCGGCTTTCTTCACCGCCCCCCCCCCCCCCCTCTTCCCCCAATTCGACGTCGCTCGCTGCGAATGCGGCCTCGTGCCTCCCACGCGTCCCTTCGATGCTCCTCCGTTTCTTTCGAGAAGCGTCGAATCTCTGTACACCCCCCCCCCCCCTCTTCTCGATCTCGTATAAGACGCGCCGCACCTTCTTCCACCCCCTCTTTTCTCTCTCCTTCCACAGCCTCCTCTCCGACGCACCCTCTCCAGCTCGTATTAAACATCGCTCTCTTTCGACACGGCCTTGAGATACAGCTTTGCCAACTTCTTCGCGAGGGACTCCGGCTGTCGGCCAGGCTCCTTTCGATCAATGGAAGGCCTCTTCTTTTATTTATTTTTTTCTTTCTTCTTTCAGGGGAAGTGTTGGCGCACCCCGTCTGTTTCCCTGCACGTGCGGCTAGGCTGCACGCGTTCTTCTTCTTCCGCGCGCGCGCGCGGAAGTGATGGATCAGGAAGGACGAGCAGATGTCGCGATCGTCGATGGCTTCCTATATCAAAACCGTTCATGCCGCGATTGTGTGTTGAGTTTCTTATTTCGCGTAGCTCCGTCATGTCTGTCTGATATGTCATTCAGCGTCACGTGATGCTCATCATCATCGGTAGCAGTGGTTTCAAGTCCAGTGCGGGACGAAAGCCTGTTAAGGACTATAATTACTCTAGTTCTCGTTCCGTGCGGTGCGCGTATCCATAGAGTTTCACACTATAAAACCTAGAGGGAAATGCGGCGCTGCTGCGCTGTGGTATGCAAGGGAATGCCGGTATACTGTGGATTCGGGTTGGCATCGTTCTTGGAGAGCCAGAACGCCTTGAAGACGCGCCTGGCTAGTCTGTCACAATGATTCATTTCCTGCTAAAACAGCACGTAAAAAACTGCTTTAGCTTTATTATTACACAAAAACATGTTTTGTTTAATTCTGAGGAGATACTATTGGATGCACAATTCTATGAAACGTAAAAAGTATCAGCTGGCCGCTAAAGTTGGAGGGCAGACGACAAGATTCTCGCTCGCTTTGGAACAACTTGTCTGTTCTTGCTTTTCTTCGCTTTATTCTGCATTGTAGGTGAGTAAACTTTATTGAGAGATGTAATATGGGTCAATGAAAGCCGTTTATGTAGATTTTATTTTAAGAAAGCGCTATTTGTGTAGCCAAAGCCACGTTTTAGACGAAGCCTCGTACAACAGCAGCCAACACAAGCCTCGCAGACACATATCCCGTCATTCCCATGAGGGCACGGCGCCCTTTAAGAAACTCGCATAGACGGTGGCGCCAGTTTACCCTCTAGGTGTTATGGTGAGAAACACTATGCGCGTATCATCTACACCGTGATCACCTCTCCTTGGCACAGATTAAGTAGCCAAAAAAATTACGTTGAACAATATTTGGCGAGCATCGATGTGCCGGCCACTTTCTGAAGGCCTGCTTTGAGGCCCATGGCCAAAGTACTCCTTGTGTCAGGCCATGGAGGCTATTGTGAGTTTTTTGAAAGACGACGAACTGAACATATAGGATCGTAATAAGTGTTTCCGGTTAATTCTTATTTATCATTCGTCTTTTGATATCGTCATCGTCTTCGCTTTCTCCTTCTCCTGTTGTTCACCTTTTCCATTTCCCCTACGCTGAATAGCAGGCTAGAACAAAGTAGTTGAGGCCGACCTCTCAGCTTTTCTGTCATAATAAATCTCTCTTTCTCTTTCTGTTCCCAACGGTAATTCCAACCCGATAAGCTCAGCGGTGCGAGCGCAGGATCCTTAGACCAAATTGCTTAGCATTCCTCTTGTAGTATATCAATCGTGTGTCTTGTCCAGTGTCTTCGACACTGCACAACCCATCTCTTTAACAGAGAAACCTCTCTCCTACTAAAACAATAAAAGTTAATCAATCTCTCCTACTATGTCCATTTCCAATATATCTACTTCGGTTTCCTTGCTACGAGAAAAAAAAAATAATCGCATCAGCAGCTGTAAACCTAACAAAGAGTCTTCCTCAACAAAGCTGACAAAGCGAATAGTGCTAAGCGTGTTGTCTTCGCCCGGCCCTCTTCCTTAAAGTTTCACGTGTTCTTTTTGAAGGCGGATCGCGCTCTTGCAAGAAAACCCCGGGACGCCAGCTTCACCACGGAAAGAGACAAGGAGAAAAGGTACTGAGAGACTGCACCAGACGGGTGAACACCGAGGTAAAAGACAGACACAAAGAAATCTAGAAAGGGATAAAGAAAGAGATAAAGAAAGAGATAGAGAGAGAAAAGAGAAGACGCCCGCGCGTGCGCGCACGCACGCTAAGCACAGCCTTCAGTCTAAGCCAGCAGTTCTACTGTACGCCCCCTCCCCCACACAAGCAGGCACGCGCCTCGAGTCATCTGGATGCCGCTGCTGCTCCTTGAGACCCGAGAAGAATGGAGCAGAGGGTGCGCCGACGCCGGCTGCTGTTGGAGAGGAGGAGGAACCACAGCGAGAGACCACGTGCGCGAGCCCCCCGACGCGTGGGTCACGCGCCGGGTCATGACCTCGACGCTCTCCACGCGCAGACGAACGATGCGCGCGCGGCGCCCTCTCGCGCGCCGATATTTTCCTTGTTCCAAGATCTCCGCTGAGCTTATGTCTAGCGGCGCTGGAGCGGCAGTCTAAAACTCCCTTTAGCTGGCAAAATCGTTAGCTGGTCAATCGTTAGCTGGTCAATAGGGAGTCCCCTCGTGTGAACGCACGTGGGCCCTAGACGCCTTCGTCGTCTGCTCAGCCGTCGTCTGCTCAGCGTCGTCGGCTCAGCCGTCCTCTACTCAACGTCGTCTGCTCAGCCGTCGTCTACTCAACGTCGTCTGCTCAGCGTTGTCTGTTTTGTCCCGAGTACCAAATTACGCCTGCTCTCTTCACTGCATTGTTGCGAATAAGAGTATAGATGTCTTCGAACAGCGGCTCCTCGTGTTAAGCCTTCCTTTCAACGTTCCTCTCGTGACATAGTGTCGTTTCGGTTCGGCGATCCAGTGGATGGCTTCCGCTGTATTCTGTGGTTCTTCCGGTAGTCCTTTAGTGATAGCATCGTTGCATTCCAATGAGCGTGTAAGAAAAGCAACGCCTCTAGACGCCCTCACGAAAAATGCCTGTAACGGGTCGTAGATGGACGCTGACAAATACTATTACGCGACGCCTAACTGTCTTGGGGATTACAAGGGTCAAGTACGTGGAGAATGCGACCGGGTACGAGAATCCTATAGCTGTCGTAAAGGCATCATTGTAGCTGCGGCACGACCGAATGCAAACTGGGGTCACCGTTAGATAGGTATGCAGAAGATAACGATGACAGTGACCCCCTTTGTCAACGGAACGACGACTCTCACATGGCGAAGGATGACAGGTTACATCCTGCGGACGACGATTGCCGTCGAAGTACAACGAGTTAAGACAAAGAGATAAGCGAAGGCAGCGTCCCCACTTCATCTTGAACGCAGCCCTTTCCGGCAGGTCATTGCTATCCGAAGACGCATTCTTGAGGGTTCGGACACAATATGGCTTAGTACACCCTGTTTGTCGGCGTCTTGGAAACTACCAAAAAGGCTTGTAGCCCTTCTGTGGCGGTGACTTTTCCTGCCAGAAGATCGCGAATCGACGATAAGAACGTCGCAGTCAGATAAAGCCCATTGTTGAATGTTCAGACCCGATGCGTTTATTTTACAGTTCTCAATTTATTGCCCTTTCCGCTCAAGGAGGTCTTTTGCTCTAAATCGTGCCCCGACATGGCGCAATAACCTTCGTTACTTGACTAGCTTTGCATGTGCGGAATGACCGCTCAGTTCTTTATTTGGAACGACTCTGCGGGGGTGGTGTAGAGGGCGGCGATCACGTGACATACACTCCGTAGTTACTATTCGCTGTTCGACGGAAGTGACCCGCCGTGGTACGTTGCTCAGTGACTATGGTGTTAGGCTGCTGAGCACGAGGTCGTGGGATCGAATCCCGGTCACGGCGGCCGTATTTCGATGGGGGCTAACTGCGAAAAACACCTGTGTACTTAGATTTAAGTGCACGTTAAAGAACCCCAGGTGGTCGAAATTATTCCGGAGTCCCCCACTACGGCGTGCCTCATAATCAGATCAGGGTTTTGGAACGTTGAGACCCATAAATGTTTTTCGACTGAAGTTATCGCAATGATGTTTAACCGATATTCTCAGCGCCGTCTGCTGTACCCTTCTTTCTCGATGATTCTCGTCTCGACTCGTCACGATGTCGCTGTCATGATTTGAAGACTGCGTGCATGGCACAAGCGGACGAGGGTGAGGAAACCCAAGCACAGCGCAAGAGATAGGGACAAGATAGAAAGTGACAAACACAGTGCTGAGGATGTGCCGAACCAGGGTCTCTAAGATGTGTGACAGACCACGGCCACCACTGCCTCATCTCGGAGTCCACTAACGGACACAATGGCTGACTTCTGACTACGTTTTATTGAAAAGGTTCCTTGAGTCTTACAATTTTGTTTCCCTAGTATGCATTCACTGGCCTTTTCAATAAATTGCAATTAGAACTTAGCGCTTGTGCCTTGTTATTGTTGTTGTCGTCGCCTTTAACACGTCGCTTGTGTCTGTCACACCCTTCTTCGTCGATCGTCCGCTTGCGCACTGTCGTCCTTCACGAGACGGACAACGAAATAGCAACTATTTACTTATGTTTCTGTCACAGATTTGCGCTGTTCCGTCTCTTCAACTCGCGGCAAGTCTTCGAACCTCAGAACCCTACGCCTTCCGCACGCCTGTGTCGTTGACCCCACATCCCGGTACATCCACATGCGTACACCCCATCAGATACCTCGTCAGCTGTCTCGGGACTAGCCATCACAGACAGACCCCCTCCGGTCGGAAGCTTCAAACACCCGGAACCGGAACGAACCGTCGAGTCCGTGGAAGAAATAAAAAAAGGGGAGGAAACATAGGCACGAGCCAGCTCGTCTCTCGCAACCACGTGCGCGCAACAAACAAACAAAATGGCGCGTACAGAGCGAAATGCTCGCACTTCCCAACCAGCCGGCACGTGCCACCGTCTCCCTGCCGCGTGCACCTTGATTCCCGGTTGTGTTTAGGGAAGACCGAGCTGCGGAGGCCATTGACTCCCCCTCGCCCTCATTCAATAAAACCCGAACGTTTTTCCCTCAAAGGCATAAAGAAACAGAAAAAAAAAAAACCGGGGACCGCGTCGGCGCAGAACAGACACCACTGCTACTCTTGCGTCTAGCACTGCTACCTCCTCCCCCGTATTCTTTATGGCTTCTTTTCATTTCCTCTTTCTACACTCTTTCTTCGCCGATTTACGGAGACCGCCCGCAGGAACTGCTCCGCGGAGTTTCCACAAAAAGGAGAGGAGACGGTGGTGCCTTATACACGTTCTCGGCTACGCGCGCCATCTCCTCGTCCACTCTCCCCCGATCCCTCCTTTCCCATCGAGTTCACGCTCGCCCTCTTATCCCAGAAGACACCCCGGACGTCGGGCCCGAAAAACAACTCTCGCTTTCTTCCGACCCCGCGGCAGAGTTCTTCGACCCGCGGCCCGCTCCGGTTTTCTGCACCCGGGAAGGAGGATAGTAGATTGGGAGCGGGGCCGGTAAGGGCCGGGGCATTGGGAGCAAAGCGCCCACTTCTTCCCGAATATACGGGTACTACTACACGCTTATACGCACACCGCCACGGCGTGAACGTGAAAGAGAGAGAGAAAGAAGGGAGGGGGAGGGAAGGTAGAGAAAACCTCCTCTCTCAGTTCTTAGCCCGTCCTGTTTGACGGGTAGGCCACCTGCTCCCTACGCTTCCTCTCCCAAAAGTGTAAGAAGGGAGTACGTTGGTGTCTTTACTCCCCTCACGTCGCGTATTGTACCAGCGGCTTCGCTTTGAGGAACGGTTTTACGCGAAAAATCGTTCTCTCCTCCAGCTGTTCCTCATAGCGCCCGGCGCCTTTCTGTTCGCTCGCCGAAGAAGGCTGGGCGGGTTGCTCTTATTGTCCGGTTGCGTTTTTATTTTTATTCGAAATAACGCCCGCTTCCTGGGGGAACTGTAAGGAGGACCGGTTTTTATTCCAAAAGGCGCTTGTTTCTCCGCGCAAAAGAGGGGGGAAAGGGAAGGGAAGAAGGGGGTGCTCTTGCACGCGGAACCGGGAAGAGCACGCGTAAGCGATTCTACTCCCTTTTTTTTCCTTTTTCTTTGTTGAATGGAGCAACATGCTGCAACTAGGTAGGCTGCCGAGGCTGATGCTCCCGATCCCGTATCCACCCGGGGCCGGAGGTCCCGGCCGCGGTTCAACGTCCGAGTTCGCTGGCCTCTGGCTTGCGGGAACAGACAGTCTCGGCAGAGGTGTTTCGCCTTTCGAAAGGCACGTGTCTCTCGGTAAAGAGATCTGTCGGGAAAGGTTGCAGAGGTGGCGGTCCGTGGCAGAGGTTAAAAGTGGCGCGTGTCGTTGAACTGGGTGCCGGTGCTTCTTCAGAGGGGGACACGGCTCTTGTATATACCGGAAGTCTTCCGCCCGCTGGAAGGAAGGAACGAGATGTTTTGGGGAGAGCAGCAGCTTTCTTCCTTCTTCCCGAATGCCATCTCTTCCCGCCGCGGACGTTCCTTCCCTTTCCGCGTTCGAAGCCAGCGTTCATCTGCCGGGCAGCCGTCTGTCGAGATGCCGGACGTTTCTCCCTCCTGGGACCTTTGGTCTTTGGCCCGAGGAAGCGGAAGAAGAAGCAGTTTTGATGGAAAGACTGTTCTTCCTTACTTCCTCCTGCCTATTGCGCCGTTCCGGCTTGTTCGTTTCCCGAACTTCTTCCCTTTCCGCGTATTGGTACTCGCTGTGGTTTCATCTGCCGGGCGGTCGTCGTTATAGTATATTAGACGAGCGAGGCCCGATACTCTTTGGCCCCTGGTCGTCGCTCTGGGTCTCCCGGTGCTGGAGTTGTTGACCCCCCCAGGCGAGGGTCAGTGGCCGCAGGGCGCGCGCGATGGAGCCCGTGTACAAAATGTATGGGATTTTATACTTCCTGCGCGGGCGATAACCCCGGAAGCCTTCCGGTTGGGTTGAAGGGTGGTGAACTTTCTCCGCGGTTGTTGTGGTTGTGAAGGATTGGTCAGTCTTCACTTTCACTTCCGTTTCGAAACTTCTGGGAGTATTTCTGTTCATTTTTTTTATTTTTAGAGGTTGTCATATAGACAGCCGTTTCCGACAACGTAAACAAACTGCTCTAGCCTACCGAAAATGAATTCGGAGAGTATACATAGAAAGCCCATAGATTGTTCGTAGTAAAGCCAGTGAACTTATAACCATATGTAACTTGTCGACTAATGCCTACGGGATTTCTAAAAAAAAAAGAAAAAAACCCATTCAGTAGTCTGTTGATCGCAATAGACTAACGTTAGCAGACGCTAATATTTTTCAACAGACATCGTCAAGACCTTATATTTGTTGCAATGTCAGTGAATTTACGGCTTTGCATAATTTGTTCACTTATACCTACGTACATTCTAGAAACCTCCTATTTAGTGTTCTCTGGATCGCAATAGACTAACGTTAGCAGACCCTAATATTTTCTATAGACTTCATCAAGACCTTATATTTGTTGCAAAGCCAGTCAACTTACGGTTTTGCATAAATTGTTAACTGATACCTAGGGGCATTCTACAAACCTCCTATTTAGTGGTCTCTGGATCGCAATAGATCAACGTTAGCGAAACCTAATATTTCTCTATACACATCACATATAAATTATACAGTATATCCAACAGAACGACCCTATAAGCAGACAAGGTAGACAATCTACAGACTGTCTAGAAGAGAGAGCCATCACCAAAATCGAGAGCTAAGCGCAAGACATTTTCATTACCGACATTTTCAGCGCATGTCATGATGAAGCTTTACGAAATGAACTTGAGAATGCATGTGCTACGGGCAGTTTACTATTAGAAAATGAGCTGACACAATCAGTACAGATTTTCTACATAAATCCTGACTGTGCGATTATTCGAAATTTCGTGTACGAATCGAATGGCTTGCTTCGAATGGCATTCGATTCGATAATTCGCTATTCGAAATCGTTGAACACTCGTTCAATTCGAATACTATAAGAGACAACATGCGGTACTTCTTGCAGTAGCAGGTAGAAATTCTGATGCAAGCAGAGATCGTGCTGAATTATTCTGGCTTTAGCAGAACTGCGGTTGTTGTGCAGATGATCCAATTCCTGAACGAACACACGGAGATCAGTCACAATAGTACCACAATAGTCACCAGTCAATAGTCAGTTATGCACAATAGTCACCAGTCGTTGAGTAAGCATGTTTGCCTTAGGCAGCCTACGAATTCCCTGTCTCGATTTGGACGAAGCAACTTATTATTTCATCAATCGCACTATGTTTGAGTTCCTGTCAAAACGTCGGGCGCTGCTGCAGTATTGCCATTAGCTCCTTCAAGATGTGCACTTTATTACGTGCATCTGGTGGCGTGCTGTCAACTTTCTTTTTCATTACTGTCGTTATCATAGGGAACCAGATATGATCGTACTTTTTTTTTTTTCATTTACAAGCTTCTCGGTTGACCTGGCATCCAGTTGTTAACGGTGTTGCATGTATAAAACAGCGTAAACGAACATTTCGTTGCCGAATAGACTCGTAACCTTTCACTTCACTTTGTTTGTAGAAATTGGAAATGTTCGATGTTAAATTCATATTCTAAGGTCTTGATTCTTTTTAAAAATTTCACTATATTCAAACAGACCTGCTATGTGTAAATTTCAAGTTGGTCGCTTCGCCTTCGTATGGGCTTATTATTTCGACTGAGGAAAGTCTCCATCGTGTACACGGACAAGTCATGATGAACTCTATTCTCTTTCGTCTATTTGCCAGCAGACTTCCAAAGGTGGGTCTTTCCTGGAGACAACTGTCGATAGAAAGTGCAAGACCATAGGTCCACAGGTTACCTATAGACTTTGCGGTAACAAGTATATAGACTGTCTACGGACACTCCAAATAAATTTGGATGGGCGTACGCTTAAACAAGGAGATTCCGCATCGCTCGTGCTTTGCGAATAACCGCTCGAATTCAAGAATGACGCTGTCAGTAGTTAATCCGCCTATGGATGTTTGTATAACGCACCGTATGCGAGGACATCGCGTGGTACTGTGACGACATTACCGCAAATGTTACCGTTATTTTGTTTATTTCATACTGTGATCCTTATCAGGCTCTCGCACGAGTCAGAAGCAATTGTCAAACAAGTAGAACCTTCAACAAGACGTATGCAAAAACAAAAATAGATCAGTTATCTATTTGTCCGTTATCACACTTGTTGTTGCGGGGCCTGATGGCCAGCAACCGAAACGTCATGCCACGCCATGTCAGCCAATTCACCGGTTAAATTGAGCGTTTCTTAAGAGCACCAGGACATCTTGCGATTGTCACCTAATTTGCATACAATCTTATCGCACGTACCCGACATTCACGGTCCGGCAGCGTTGACCTGTAGGGATTCAATTTATCATTGTCTGCGAGGGCCTCATCGGCGATTCCTATACTCGAATCGTCATTCACGATACCGACAAGAGGTTTCCGCGATAGAGGTCCATGTCTGTCAAAATCAGTGTTACGAGATCAGGTAACTGAGCGTCTGCATTGTCATCGAACGTGGCCTGCAGAAGCGATAAGGCCGACCGTCCGCTTCCAATTCAATTACTCGGCGTCTATCGCATCCTGCAAAAAAGTATACGGCGTCGGCGTAACTTGCACGCTTCTCTGAGTCTTGTTTCAAAAGGAGCTACAGAAAACGAGCATCTGCATTGTTATGGAACACAGAGATGCCGAAAGACCTGATAGGCCGCGCCAGCACCAGAAGTACAGAAGTAAAATTATCCGGCTCGGTGGGCAGCTGTGTCGTCTGCTACGGGCGCAAGCTGCCACGTGACCTAGAAGTCGTCTGCTACGCGGCCATGTACGCGGCGCAGAGGGTGCTGTTTCACGTTTTCCTTCCCTTTTTTTTATTTGCTTATATCGATTCGCTCTTTCGTTTCAGCTTCTCCGCGTACCCGTAGACGAGCAGGTGACTGCGAAATAAACAGCGCCTCTTTACGCGGTGGTGTACTTTGCTTTCGTTAGCGCCATGCCGCGCGCCGAAGGAGAAGTCGGCGATCGGGAGGGAGCGAAAACATAACGCAGGAACAGACGACTTTTCGACGTGCGCAAGACGCGTCGTCTGCTTCTTTTTTCCAGGTGGATCTTAACAAGGCCTTCTGCGCCGCTGGAGAGCCTTCTCTCTTGTTTTCTTTCTTTGAGAGGGCCCCGTGAATCGTTAATTGCGAGGTTTGTCCTTTATTTAGTCGTCTGGGTCAGTTTTTTACCTACTCCTATGGTGCGGTCATGACGTAAGTATAAATGTGCGTGGAAAGTACTGCACCCGGCCAGGTGAAGCGGAACACGAGGACATTGCAGACGACGCGCTTTGGGAGCAGACGATGCGCTGTCGGAGCAGACGACGCGCTGTGGGAGTATAGCAGACGGCACCTCGTTTTATCTTACAGAAGACAACGGTGTCCAGGGGTTATACCTGAACTCAACTGCGGTGTCTTCGCGTTTCAGCTGGTCATTTCATTAATATCCACGATTGCACCGCGCAGCTTGTCGTGGCGCGGCCCTCAACGATAGAAACGAAATCACACGCAGCGACGCTCGGAGTCGCCCCAGTAGGCCCTGCTCGCATATTTCTTCTGACATGAGGTTCGTTCGCCGCGATGTTTACGGCGACAAATTCGGAGCGCAGCTGGTCGCACGGAAAGGCAATACAGCGTCGAAACGGTGCTTAAAACGCAAAATACGTACGCTATCCCGTTGCGGACACACTGACAAATTATTCTGAAAGTGCGTCGTCGAAAATCTACAGTTGAAGAAAAAAAGGAAACAGTTATTAAAGAGAGAAATGAAAGTAAACGCAGGCAGGTTATCCTCTACTGGGGAATGGGGGAAAAAAAAGGTATGAAATATGAGAGAAAAGAAAGAAAGAAATGAATGTACAAAATAAGATTATCTGTGTGACAGGACGCCACATAATCGCATACAGTGTCAGTGTCACATACGCTGGAGGCATAAAAACATCGCACCATGCGCTGTGTCATCCGGCCGCTCACAACTTGTCGCACAATCCGCTCTCGTTTACTAAAGTGGACATAAAATATTCTGGCCTATAGGCTTAGCCGGATCAACGTTTCTGTGAATATCGCATCAGGCAAGTTCTTTGGACAGGATGCTATTTCCTGTAGAAAGACGCGGCAGACGAACAGACCATACAAGGCAGAGATCGCTGTCTTGTCCGGTCCATTCATCTTGCAGCACCTTCGCGGTGGAAATCGCCCTCTCCAAGTGTGCTCCACAGACTCCTTAATGTCCACTAAGAGCGTCAAAGGTATCGATTCCCGATACACATGCGTTGACCTAGTTATATTTGTTATTCCTAGTTAGTTTCCTTTTTAAATATATATCCTGCATTCATTCGCGGAGCAGGGAAGCTCATTTAAGTACTGCGCAATTCCCTTCGTCTTCCGACCTCAACACGTTTCTTCCTTAAAGCACAATGCCACCTATAGCTACGTACGTAAAAATCTTCCAACAACCAACGGAAGTTTGAGCCCCTCCTCAGCGGTCAGCCGCAAAGCAAACGTTTGGGGCTGACGTTCAACTCCGAGCTTATCACCGACTCCCGCCACCACCTTGTTTCCTACCGAACTCGTGACGTTAATGCAACCACGGAAACGCATATATGTGTACTTTCGTGGCTAGATTACGCTAGATTAGAAGAAACGCAAACGTCTTCCCGTTTCTTCGGAGTCGGCAAGCCGCAAGAGTCTAGGCAACGGCTTAGCGAACAACCCGCAGTTTGCACACAAGACCGCAGAACAAACACGGGAAGTTCACGCGCGCCCATTTCTGGAAGAACTCTCAAAACTCTCAGCCAAGCAACCCTGGTTTCCTTCGCGGACCCCACGGGCTTTCTTATTTCCCCCCTCCAAGACGCCGCCACGCGTGACGGGAAATATATCGCCCCATATTTCCGACGTCCATTCGCGAGGCGCAAAACCGCGGATCTCGAAATAAAAGCACCGACACCGCTACAAAAAGAGGAGACAGAAAAGAACAATAATGGCGCCGCAGCGCGCGACCATGAGCAAACAGTGGCGGTATTTGAGGAGAAGCCAAGATGAAGGACGCATCGCTCCATTGTTACGCATATGTCGTCGTCTGCTACGGCCCCCTAGCGTTGCTTTCGGTTTCCTTCCCTTAAAAAAAACCTTTTTCGTCTGGTACTTTTTCTTCGGCGTCGTCTGTTCGTTTTCTCTCGAATCATGTCGTCTGCTTTTCTTTCTTTTAGACCGGGGGTCGTCTGCAACGTTCTACGAGAGCCAGGCAGCGTATAGGGCCGTTTAAAGAGGAAGACTTCGAAGTTTAAAAAACCTACCCATAAAGAAAAAAAGCAACGCAAAGTTCGTGGGTTGGGGGACGCGTTCCGTCGTCGTAAACCAAAGGGAAACGTTGTTGAGAAGAAGGCCGCGTCCAGATGGCGTCTTCGTGAGCGGAAGCGAGAAGACGGGGTTTTCCACTGCTTCCGCTTTGTCCCGAGCCGCGGCGCGGGATCCACTTCCGGTCTGGATCGCAGACGAAAAGTTCCTTATCCCGAACCCTGCCGGGAGGAGGTGTTTGCTCTTTGTCGTCTGCGTCGATCACCTACGGGGATTCCTTCGTGGTGGAGCTCGTGCCATCTTTTTTTCTTTTTTTCTTCTTTTTTTTTTGAGATTGCACTTAGGTTTGCGTCTGGGAAGCACGATCGGTGTTTGTCTTTCAGATTGGGATGATCTAGAAAGAAAAAGCGCTTCCACACTATAGATGTTTGGTTGTTGCGGTTTGGGGGAACCGCGGATAATGATGACGCGGAATGTTAGGTTGCTTCAGCTTGCTTACGTCGTGCTTAACCTCGCGTCTTGGAAATACCGAGAGTTTGTCTTCCGGTTTGGGTTGATCGAAAAACCGCGAATCTGCAAACGTTCTTTATACAGGCTATAAAAGCTAGGTTGTCGTTGCGGTTTGGGGAACCGCGGGAAACGATGACGTAGAATGAAGGTTTCCTCATCTGGCTTATATACGCCACACTCCTTATAGATTGCGAGTTCTGGCACTTGAGATGCATGTTCTACAGAAGAGGCCACGAGATTATCTGTTAGGCAGCACCATTGAGCGCAGCACATCGGACGTTGGACATTCACTTCATATGGTTGAACACAAGTACAAGGTGATGGCTGGTGTAAAGGTTGCTGCGGACCGAATTTAGACTCCGGAAAAAAGACTTCCTCCACCCAAGAAAACCTTATTCCTCCCTATATATAAGAGTGGGACTCGCAGCCAGGAATTCACAAAATTGACTGTCCACTAAATTGACTGGGCATTTCAGCACGCGTCGAATGAATAGAGCTGGATAGCCGGCGGACAGGCGCCAAATCGTCATCGCCGGCGCCCTCGAGATTTACCCAATCAGCGCGCGTTGCAATGGACAGTGAATTTAGTGGACTCTTACAGAACACCACCCCCGGTGAACGTGTCCCTCACTAACATGCCGCATTGTTTGCGAATACCGCACCATCTTTTCTGCGGTAAGAGGGTGATGCCTGCATCTTACAACAAAAGACGAGTCACACATCAAACGCCGTCAACTTACCTGACAGAGTCCACAGGTTGTCTTCAAGGGACGCGTGGAGGCCACGTACCCTCTACTGAGAGCTCTAGCACGGGGCCTCGGACGTCCATTATAGCAAGTTGCGTATGTTTGTATCCAGACAGGCGTATAGTAGAGGCAACAAGTGCAGACCACTAATGTCGACGATTCTTCCCTCTTCGCCGCTTCAAAACAACAATATTTGCAGAGTAATTATTAAAATAAAAAATAAATCAATAAAGGAAACTACTTATACCTGTGTATTGTCTATCACACACAAAAAAAAACGAACAAATGATAGCACTAATTGTGGTGGCTGCGCCGAATTAACTTCCTTACGTCACGCTTTGCAGCTAGACTATAGATAAGTTCTGTGTTTGTGAACAGGTTGACTGCAAACACAGAGCAGACAAGTATGTTGACTATTAGCCGCCTTGAACAAAGGTCTTTGCGAAGTTTGGCAACTCGGTCACGTCTCCTAACCTCATCTCCCGAAAAATATTACGCTGGTGACGCTGATAGATTCTCCTTTTTCTTCTTATATTTTTCGCCTGCAGTGAATGTGCCGGCTGTGCCGCCGCACACTTGCGTCATCACGCATTCAAACTTGCTTAATAGTCATTCCTCATCTCGAAGCTATTTTAAGAATTCGCTGCGTCATGAGCGCGCAGTAACTGCCAGTGGTCATGAGAGCAGCCAGCGGACGATGACGCGCGCAAATGCGCGGAAGAGGCACGCCGCGCCTAGCAACCGCCCTAGCAACGGTTGTACGTGAAAACCGCCGTAAGCAAAGTTTACGATAAACTCCACTGACCGAGCAAAAAATTGCAGACGACGCGAAGCAGTTGACTCCTTTCAGGCAGACAGTGCAGCGCGGTGGTGACTCAGCACTTTACCTGCACGCGCAGAAGGCAAGCTCTGTAGTCGTCTGTTCAGCAGGAACACAGTTGCCATGGTAACGCTCGAAACGGGCGCAGGTTTTTATACATAAGAGCTATCAATGACGCTAAATCTGGCCCTGTCGCTTCAAAGGTGAATCCTGTAGAACTATTCAGAACCTGGCGAAGTTACTCTTGCTTTAGTCGAGTCGATCGGCAGGAAAATATCCTCCAGTTGTGTCGAAATCCACGCCCCAGTGATGACGTCCTCTAGATAAGCATACGCTGATCTTTAAGACTATGCCTTTGCAAGTTGCATGACAAGGCGACGCCGACTGCAGGAGCCATAAACATGTCATAGACATTAATGGTGTCAAAACTCGACGTCTATCAAGATCTGCATCTGTTTATACAGACGACGCCACCACTGGGGCGTCGATTTGGACGTTACCTTTTGGGTTTTGGACACTGTACTTACACCAATTTGTTTTCTTTCATTCCTTTAGCTCCAATTTAGACGCGCAATCATGCGGGATTATGTTGACAAACGTGGGTTCGTTACCCGTGATATGGGATACAAACGTGGATTCACTACCCGTGATATCGATCCAACGAACGCCTGAAATACAAAACCAGCAGCGCAAGGAGGCTAAGGATTTGGAACTCCTTGCTTAATTTCGGTTTCGTTATTTGGGACAAGGTGCGACACTAGGCGGCTTTACTGTCAACCAAACGCGAACAGACGGCGCAGTGCTATCCCCGAGATGGTCGTCTGCTACGCGGACAAAATAAGAAAAACCGTTGTTTGTTCATCAAACGCGAAAGACTGTGATAACGAACGATATCATCTCTAACAGCGACTGTTCGAGCCCTGACTTTGTCTCTTTTCTGCAATAAATTACAGAAAACCAGACGGGAAGGCAACAAAACAAGCAAACAAACAAGCAAGCAATCAATCACGCAAACAAACAAAGCAAGGCGATCCCACCAGCCACGCGACGCAGTCCGCTGTCACAGCAACACCGACCGGTGACTTGAACTATTACGCTCCTCAAAAAAGCATACTCGTAGTCTACAGTGCATTAATTCAAAGCATGCAGACAAAGCTCAAGCTGAGATCCTATCCAAGAGCTCACATCCTGTCCAAAAAGCTGCTTCATTGGAAGCATGTTCGCACACAACGGTTACAAATGCGCGAAGATAAACTCCTCAGCCTAACGCTTTGTTCGTCAACGCTCGCCGTGGCTTGCGGTAAGAATTAAAACGACTTGCACAGCTGGCTTGTAAAAGAGCGTTGCTACGACTTCTTAACTAACGTTCGCGCGATAAAGCTTCAAAAACAACCTTAAAACCAACCTGTAACAGCCTTTGAGAGGGATATGTCTTCCTATTCAGCAGCGATGAGCATTGAAAAGCACACCTGTAGACGCAGCAGTTAGAAATGCAGCGATTTACAGGCGCGAGTAATCGTCAAGCCATTGCGGTTCCTTACAGCGCGACGTTCGGCTTCACCTTCTTGCCCTCCTCGAGTTGGCAGGAACGCGATTATCAAATGGTTCCTCGGGTGTGACGTCAGCTGACGTCATGGCCCGGGGCGGCCTGTGAGTAGCCGGGGTTGGCGGCAGGGAAGAGTCGCCAGCGCGAGCTTCCCGTGTGGCCATTGTTTTGAAGTGTTTTTTGCCGCTTATTGTGTGCGTGTGTGGTGCGTGTTGGCCCGTTTCATCAATTCGCAATCCGGATTATCTGTCATCCAGATCAACGGTGTGCACGGTGTGGTGGTGATTAGTGCGAGGATGCCAAAGCCGGCGCCGGCATCGTGCGCCGTGTGCGATGGGGTGATCCGCTCGACGTGACCGTGAGTATTGTGTGACTATTTTCTCGCTGAATTGGCTTCCCGAGCTGTGACCGTTGGTGTCGCGTGGCGCGTGTCGTGCACTGAAACCGTGCGCACCTGTGTAGTAGTCTCAGAGTCATCGACAATCCGTCGCGAGGAATCGCCGATAGCTTTTAGCCGTCTGGTTCGGTAGCCGTCGCACCCGTTTGCCTTGATCGTTAGGCTTAGTATTAAAGTTTGCAATTCTGGGCCGGATAATTTGCTTTATCGGCGCGATTCGCCGCCGCACCTTGTGTTGAAAAATTCTCGCATGCATTCCGAGCACGCTACCAGCGAGGTTGATAAGTTACTGGTTCGTTTAGAGCTCAGCCGTTGCTTTGAATTGTCGCGAGTGATCGTCACGCCTCCGGCGTTACCATGTTTTGCTATCCGCCCTTCGCCCCCGCATGCAATACTCTTTCTTTCGCCCTTTATTTTGCGCATGCAGCGTTTTCAAGACCTTCTGTAAGTTCGCAGAGGCCTCAGAACGTTAGACTGATGTCGTCGGTGGCGCTCTCGGAGAAAGATCGCTCGATGCGCTTGCCGTGCGAACTGTGATAACGGCCGGTCCATCGCCGGTGCATAACGTTGGCGTGAGCGCGGACGCTTCGCGCGTCCGTTGTGGAATACGAAACTGGCGCCCTTCGTATTACGGCTTTTAGCGGATACGGCACTGTGGCACGCTAGTTCTCGGATCAACCGCTCGTCTTCAAATCTATTTTGGGCTGCTTGTCGCGTGTTTGGCAGTTTGTGAAGCTTTGGCACACGCGTTGGTGAGTTAGTTGGGGTGTAGTAACGACGTTTGCTGTCTCAACGCGATACTGTCTTGCGTGATGTACTTTAAAGCATGATTGTCGTTGCGCCCGAGGCACCCTGCCACCCCAGAGTCGAGATGACAGGTCGCGACTGCTTCTGCCGGGATCAGTTCTGTGGTGCCTTCGGGATGATTGACTCTGGTTTTGACGATCGTGCTTTCGCGATTGTGTTCTGCAGTGGTACCTGTCGGCTATCGAAGCACCGATCGTACCGGCTGGGTCACGCAATATTATCGCTGCTTCTGGGAAAAAAAAAAAGAGAAAAAAATCGCGAGGTAGAATCAACGAAAAAAAAAAAAAAAAAACTTTGCTGGAGGGGAACGGCGGGGTTCCTTTCAGACTTTTTTCTTTTTTTTTTTCTCCTAACCGTGTCGACTCACGCTATGGTGATTCTCCCCATTTCTCGACCCCGTCGCGATGCGGTGGCCTCGGGTATTCTTTTTCGACGCGGGGTGTGGCCCCAGTGGGTCAGACGGGCGGGGACCCCGCACCATCTGCGACTCGAGGTCCGAGCGCAGGGTCGGGTCAGGTCACTGCCGTGCGCGCAAGCCGAACTTGGGGCGCTGTCGCGAATCGTCTTCGCAGGCTGCTAGCCAGCTGTACAAGGTGCGGCAGTGTTTGAAAGAAAAACACTACTAGACTTTGCATCTGAATCCCGCTTATGTTCTGGTTCCAGCATTGAAATTTTGAAAAGAGAGAGAAAAAAAAAGTTTATTGGGGCGATTTTCTAGGTGTTCCAGTGTCAGAGCGAACAAACACCTGATTTTGCGCGTGAACCCGGTAATTTCTTATTCTTGTGTTGAAATTGAGAAAACAAATTATTTGTGGCGATTCTTAAAGATTCAACAAGATAACAGCAAGTAAGGTAGACTTGTTCGAATATTGTATTCAAAGTCTTCGGATCGAATACCGATAATTTCCAAATTTCTAAACAAAGTGTCAGATGCTGGTTGCGTGGAGTCCGTTTGGGTCGAAAAATGCTTAGGTGTTTACTTGATCTATACATATAAATTTCGCTCGCAACTGCATGTCAGCTGAGCTAGAAAGCTTGTACATGAGGACAGTGTAAGATATGATTGCATCTGGTGCATCATGACAGTGACATTAACGCGGGATCCACTTGTCTGGATCAGCTTAACGAAACAAAGGAGCAGCTCGTCAACATGCAGATACACGTAGTAGATGAAGTGCTGTGGTCGTTCAACTAGCACTGCTTGTTTAAGGTATCTAATTAAGAGATTGCTTTTCCTAAAACGAGACATCAAATTCGTAGATTGAATTGTGGGCGAGGCGTGCTAATTTTAACGACTGGGAACTGTTGTGCAGAAGTCGTAAGTTCGTTTATTCAATTACTGGTCACATAAGACAGAGAAATAGTACAGTATTATTAACACGCTCGTAGGTTCCATAGTCCAACAGCTGTCGAGGGGGGGGGGGGGGGGGGGGGACCTCTTCACTCAATGTCAGCGGTAATGAAGTTGAAAGTACGCAGCAAGTTGTGGGAAACCTAAACTTAGTATGCTTACGTGTACGTTATTCAATAACTACAAAGTACGCAAATGAAACAACACAGAAGCTATCATGAAAACGTAATAATAAAACGCGAGCTGGGATTCATAAATTGTTACCGGTGCTACCAGTAGACTTGATCTCCATGCGTTGTCTCAGAAAGGGGAGTGTCTGGAGCAGAGACGTTCGGAAAAATATTTCCCCATATAGACTGCAACAACTGTTGTTATTGCTTATGTATAGCTTATGTATGTAACTTTGAATAGTGAATTATAGTGAATCGAATAGTAAAGGGCTATTGGATTCGTACTCCATATGTCGAATATTCGCACCCCACTTACAGTAAGTTAGGATTGAGTGAGGTTGTGACTTAACACCTTGTAATAACTACTGTTTGAGCGCAGATTTTTTCTCTGGCTTTCTTTTTTTCAAGGCGGGGATTAATTGTTTCATGTAGATACAATATATCATGTTCATTAATATGTAACCATACCTTCCACCTCTCCCGAATTTGCTGTTATGTTTACGAATTTATGCCCGTTCCACCATTTCCCGGATGTCTCGTCAGGATTTACGAAAACTAGATTCTGTTCGCGAAAATGTTTTCAAGGTGTTTAAGGATGGGACAAGCAAGATTAAAGAGCAGTAATGTATACAAAAAATAAATAACGACCGCACGCGCTACCCGTCTGTGGCAGTGTAAGATGCTAAACAGAGAGCTTCTCGCTTCGAACAAGTTTATTCAGACATAAATCTGCAAAGGCCAAGTCGCTGAAAAAGTCTAAAGCCCCATTTATTGCTTCTATACGTCTCTGCTGTGTCTAGCTTGCTGCTCCTTATGCTGCGTCTAAACTCAAGTAATCGTGAATAAAGTGCGCACGCATCCCACAAAATTTTTATTTGCTCTGGGCCAAAAAAAAAAAAAAAATGCCTGCTGGATCCCTTCGCCCCTGCACCACCCCCTCCCTCAATCGTGTGCGTAAATATTGTTTTACGAACCTTAAAGTTCACAGGTTGGGCAGGTATGTGTAAGTGGGTTCTACATTCAGCATTCAATTTCACTGAAAGCTTTCATGTTAGGTATGTGTGTGTGCGTAGCTGATGTCTCTTGAAAGCAACTGTGTTCCATTCCGGCTTAGTGTAACAGCTCAGTAAAGCCGACGCAGAAAAACTGCTTTCTCGTCCATTGTCGCTACCTCATTACCGCTATATACCGGAATGCTCTGAAACGACAGAACAAGCGATGAGTATGTTTGTCTGGTGCATAGCTCTGTCTCGTTCGCAAGGCGCTGCCAATCCGGTGGCGGCTTCATTCTCGGATCGTGTCAAAGGCCGTGTCCCGTCGCCATAATGGGGACACCTTCCTTCCACGTGCCGTTTCCTGTCCCGTTCCTGCACGGGTTCGGGGAGAAGGGGGGGGGAGGGAGCTCGCACTATACTATCACGCACTACGCGACCCCGTGTCGAGACCCCGAGCGACGCAGCCGGGCCGGGGGTGTCGGAATGAGGAACCACCACCACCATCCCCGGCGGCTGGCGTCACGTGGCGCGCTGGCCTCGCTACTCGCATGTGCGCGTACGCTAGATCGAGGTAGAGCGAGACAGACAGACGACGCAAGGAGTAGCAGACGACGCGGTGTTTCGTCGTCTGCTAGCCGCACTTGGCCCGCGCCTTCTGCTGCTCGGGGTTCCCCCCACTGATTTGCCCTCGCCGGAACAGCTGACGTCGAGGAACAAGAACAGGGAAGGGGAGGGGGGGGGGTGATACAGGAAGGAACAGCACTGCCGCTTTCCTCCGGTGAGGGGTGGTGGCAATGGCGCACCGGTGATCGCGCGATGGCGGCGGGGGGCTCAGAAAGCGGGCTGTGCGCAAGGTTAAGGTGTTGTTTAGCTTCCCCCTCCTCCCGGTGAATGGAGGAAGTGGTATATAGCGAGCGGGAAGTTGCTGGCCGGTGGTGGGGAGGAGAGTTATATGGTTCGCTCTGCAGCTGCCGCCTTTTTCCGCGGCCGCTCCTTCCTTGCTAGCAGACGACGGAGTGTGTGTCCGAGGAGGAGGCGAACAGACGACGGCTGCGCGCGCGCCTGCTGAGCAGACGACGTTTCGAACAGAAGTGCTAGCTGCCCGGAGGGTGTGAAGACCCGGGTCCTTCTTTGCTTCCTTCCTTGGAGTTAGAGACGCCGGCGCCACAAAAGGAAGGGGGTCTGCGCCGCTGGCAAGGGGGGAGAGAAAGAGAGGGCGCGATCGTGCAGTAGACGTAGTGGTAGTGGTATAGTAAACGTAGTAAGCGTATAGTTGAACGGAGATTGGATCCGTCGTCGTCTGCTTCGCGTCTGCTGCTTCTTCTGCATCTTCGCCGGGCGCCGTCTGCTTCTCGCGCGGCTCGGACTTCGGCTCGGTCTTCGGCCAGGACGACGGCTGCAGCGTTCTGTAGTTGTTCAGGGAGATTGAGAGAAGGGCCGGGGGAGAGGGGGGGGGGGGTTGAGTTGGCCGGGTGCTGGAGAAGGGCTGTCGCGTGCCGCACCTTTTGGGCGAGCGTGTGGCCGGCCGGTCGCGCTTCAAGATGCGCGCCGATATTATTCTTCCTCCTTCCTCGAAGCGGGAAGTAAGAAAGGTGCGCTTCGTACGCCCTGTGACGCCATATGCCTCTTCTTCCTCTTTCCCTTTTTTGTGTGTGCGGTTTTCTTCCGCGCTGCACGCGTCTGCTGTCATCGGCGAGCAGCGATGCTTTCCGGACCCATTGTGGTCCGCCGTTAATGGTGACGGCCATTGTTGGTCGGGGGCCCCGTGTTTCTTATGCGCCCCCGGCCCCCGGAATGAAATGCGTCGTCCGCGAGGAAACAGCCTTGCACGATGTCTAGCGTCAGCGGAGGTGAGGTTGGGGAGAGAAAGACGCGAAAAAGGACGGCCGTCCTTGAGGCGAATTTACGTTCGAGGCGGTTTGTATGGGGAGTTGGGGAAGCCCATCCCCCCTCCCGCAGAGCGTGATTAAAGCAGCTCGAGACGTGAGGCAGCGCTGTTTTTTTCGCGAAGGTTCGGCTGAAATACTCAGCGCGGAGGAGGTGTCACGCAAGAAAAAAGAAAATGCTGCGCCTTGTGGTTGGTTATAACTGCGGGACTCATTTCTAATTGCATTGGAACAGAATAAACAGTACGCCGACCAAAATGGTGCTGTGGAAGAAATTGACTAAAGAAGGCTTCAGGGTGAACAACGCTTTCCGTGTGGAAGGCGAAACGTTAACTTTCTCGACAATGCCTTTTTGGTCGGCATTCTGTTTATTCTGTCAAATATGTATCAACTTTCCAACCAGACGAGATGTCGTCCGATTATTGATTTCTTATTTGAATTTGTAATCTTTTTTTCGAGCTTCCGGCGCTTCGAGTTGTCGAGTGATGCAGTCATGCGCCGCAATTCGCCGACCTCCCGGTTAGCTCTAGATGTTAGAGTTACTGTTCCGGAAATGTTGACGGCGTGTCCCGTTTCGCGCCAGGCCGCGCACCGAGGATAACGTGTGAACAGGTAAATATTACCCAATGGATAGCAATGAAAGCGCAACAAAGGGAACTTGCAAATTTATGAATAAATGAGGGCATAGCATAGCACAGGAGTTGCACGATAGGAAACGAAAGTAATCGGAAGATGATTATCAAAGTCAAGTGCTTCCCGATGGACCTAAAGGATGAGATCATTAACGGTGCTTGATTGTCCCAAATTTTACCCTAAAGCTATCAATGTTGTTTTATTGATCATTTTTTTGCAAGCTTCGCAAAAAAAAGCAAGCTTCGCCCTGGAGAGAGCTCAAACTACACCGGCGATTAGAGAAGCCGTCCTTGAATACTGTCTATTAATTGCCACCGCACGGCGCACACCGAAATAGCTCACGCGAGAGTACGAAGGGCATAACCATTCAAGTTTATATTCATGCAGTTTTCGCGTCGTGTTTCCCGACTATCGTCATATTTACTTGCCACGAAAAGAAAAAGTCGGCTAAAAATAAATTTTCATTTATTTTCCATCAACGAGTCGATCTTACCCCCTTAAGAGGGAGGGTGTCGAGACAAAACCGAGCACCCTTTGTACACCCGTAGGTCTGCATACTCACTCACGACTCACCGACATACATACTCTCTAATTTCGCCGGCGTCAGATTGACTCCGAGCAGAAAGGAGTGTAGGTCAACGCTAGCACGAACGAAAGTCGCTGACGGTGATTTCGAGTCGGAACTGAGTGTGTACGAACAGGAGCTGCGGTCGGCGAGGGTGAGCGGACGCGAGTATGTACGTGTGAGTGAGTGCTGGTGAGTGTAACTGGGCCTGAGTGAGTAGAGAGCTTGCGCGAATGTTGGCGAGTCAGTATATCTGCCTGTTCTGCCGACCCCACGTGTACGCCCGTGTGAGGGTGCTATTATGTTTAGCCCTTTAAACAACACTCTCCAACACCAGGAGAGTTGTTTAAAGGGACCCTATTACAGATCTCAGACCTGCTAACACAGTCTAACACGGATATATTGAACTCACACATAACGAGTTATTGCGTATAACGAACACTTGAAAAATTTTTGTATGAAATTTTCATTTTATGTGTCGAAACAGCTCTACATCGAACTTTTTTCTCACCCCCTTCAGGTTCGATATATCCGGGTTTGACTGTTATGTGTTGCTGGGGGGCACATTTATTTGGTTAGCTCACATGGGTGACGTCGCAACTGCCTCCGGGTTCGGGCCAGTTTGCTCGGCGCTCGGCGCGTGTGCGCGCAAAGTGGAGGCGAATAATGGCCAATGCAAGCTTCGCTCGAACTCCACAAAGTCCAAACGCAAGTTCCACATCTGAAAAGGTTACTACGTGTTCGCGTTCATATTTGTGACCGCGGAGAGCACATTCCTGCAAAAAAAAAAAAAAAAAAAAAAAAGACATGGAAGTGTGGGAGGGGGGAGACGAAAAGTGTGTATCTTTGGCGCGGTAATTAGATAATTGGTACTTCGTTTCCTGGCCTATCCACGAGTGAAAACCCCATTCTGCGCACCAAATAACATAAGGAGGTTGTCCTTCGGAAGATGGCGGTCTCCGCAGTGGAGAGCCTGTTGCGTGCCTCAGTAAATCAGTTGCGGGCCGAAGGAATTGCCGAAGTCCGCTGACGTTTTCTTCTTTGTTGTTCCGCTGAGCGCGTACCTTCACTTTAGCAGTTCGTTTTCGCAATTGAACAGTATATGGACGCGTTGATGTCAAGCCACGCCCAAGGCCAGTCTCGCGGACGAGCTGTCGCATTTCGTGGAGATATTTCGCGTCGCGCCGTCGTTCGCTGCAGCATCAGTGGCCATATAGCCTGCGTTCTTGGAAAAAAAAAAGAAAAAAGAAAACAGACAAAAAAAAATTACGTCGTTCGACGCAGCGGTGTCCGTGTCAAGAATGGGTGCATCACACCTGTTCTCGCGAATACAGCTGCCTGCTGTGGCGAGCGCCGCCGCGACAGCTGAGTGACAAATTCGAAAGAAAAAAAAAAGTGAAACAAATTAACTAAAAAGAGGACTCGTGACAGGCCGCAGGAGACTGGACGGACGAAATTCAGCTGAAAGCTGTTTGCGCGAAATTATACGCGAGACAGAAAGGGGGGGAGGCGGGCGATAGAGGGCAGTTGCTTGAGAGAAGGTCGTAACGGTGGTGTACCGATAACGGCGGCGTCGTCGTAGTCGTCGGCATGCCCGGCACGCGAGTCCGTTGCCTGTCTCGCTTGCGGGCGTGTGTGTCTGTGTGTGCGTGTGTGTGGGCAGCTGCTTGTCTTCTAGCGGCGGCGATGGTTTTTGCTGTTGGGGGTGACACGGGAGGAAGGGGGTTGGGCTATCTCTGCCCCCGAGGCTTGGCTGCTCTCCTCGCTCGCAGCGTCCCCCTGGGGGTCTTTTTCTATCACTTCGCCGAAGGCGACAGTGCCTGAAGAAACGACGAGAAAGGGTGCACGCGTGAGCTGTCAGTGTGTGTGTGTGTGTGTGTGTGTGTGTGTGTGTGTAGATTAGTGTTCTGTAATACGTGCGTGTCTATGAGCGCCCAATGTGTGTGTGTGTGTGCTTGTGTGTTGCGAATGCGTCAGACAGAGGCCGATAGAAGTCCTCACAAAGCACACACTCTTTTCGCATCAGATAAAGATAAAACTTCTTGTTCGGATTCGTTTGCGGTCGCGGAGGGTTATTGGTATCAGTAAAAACAGTGAAATGATGATTGAGTGAGTGCGGTGACTGCTTAATTAAACGATTTACCGAAGTATCCACGACGGATAGGTCCCTACAAGTTGTCGAAAAAAAAAAAAAAACTACGTTTTTATATAAGGGGGGATCATTTCTAAGTTTGCCGGAATTTTTAAAAACTCGCCTGTGGCAGATTGCATAATTCGTGTCCTTGAGCTGGATCATACAAAGAGGCGGACATTACTAGCACGAGAAATCGAATAGTTAGTCCTAATTAATCGAGTCTTATTACGTAATTAGGCGGGATGCGCAATAATCGGAGTATCTCCAAGCGACGGCAAACATCATTACCTTGGTTCTGTCCATGCTACGTGGCATTCGAATATATTTTTTTTAAATCTTGGTGCATGATAGTTGGGACACCCTGTATAGTTGGGACACCCCCTCAGACCAGCACGCAAATATGGGACATAATCGCTATTCAATGTGGTTTTTATTGTCTACCGCTAGGATATGAACTTGAAAAAACAATTTTTAAAATTTAAGTACCACCGTTAGATGGGCCAAAAGCTGCGTCTCCGTGTACGTGGTATCTCCGTCATCTCCTCCTGCTTGCAGTGACAATAAAACTGCATTTCATTGCTTAAACGCAAAGATGAAGATGGAACTGCGTGTATAGTTCATCGCCATGTTGCTGTTGCACCCGGTATGTTCACGCAATCTCAATGATTTCGGAACACCCGTCAAGCTTGCTTTCAGCCGTCTGGGACGACACAGAGGTCTAGATCAATTGAGTGTCAAATTGATTGAAAGCGGATGACAAGAATACGAGTAAACCACTTCTTTACAGTCACACATGCTCCGTACTTTATGCCCAGAATGAATGTCTTGCGAAATCGCTTCCGAGCGAATTAAAAAAAAAAGGGGAAAAAAAAAGTTGAAGGCAACGGTGCAGTGGGGTCTTAGTACAGGGGGTGTTGGGAGGATGTAGCTGGCAGGGTGGTTGCGTCGTTTAGCGGCAACAGGACTGGCGCGTGGCTGCAGTCGCCTATCGTCGCCCGAGCCGCGATAGGAAGCAGGTGTGTCTCGCAGGCAGGGCCGGTTGCGTGTCGCAGCGCGGGGTCATTGGTACTACGTGCGCGCGGTTCTACGTATAATGCGCATTTACGCCGAAGCACGTAAGGGGGAACGCAGCCCGTGTCGCCAAGTCATCGTCAACTATAGCTCTCCGGCTAGCGCCTGTACTGTGTGCGTCTTTATTAAGCACCGTACGTCTATAGTTTCGATTTAGGGGCACCGAAACGATGCTCGTTCTGCGCGCATCGATTTCTTTTTCGCTCCGGACAGCGAAGCACCCGGCCTATCTTAAAGGCTTCGTGCGGTGCAATTTCCCTGCAGAAAGTGTGAGCGCAGTGGCGTACTCGTGGTTATCGCAGAGCCCGATTATGCGAATCGAACTCTGATTGAATCAAGAGGAAGGGTGAATGAATCTCCGATGGGCAGCGATGAGGGAGGGCTGGAGTATTGGTGGCGTAAAGGTAAGGAAGCACGTACAATTAACAAAAAAAAAGCACTTAAAAGCTTACTTTTTTAAAGCAGCAAGCTCAATATATCTTAAGATTTGATGGCTTATTAACACAAACCTCGGATCTCGCTCGGCACGGGATAACGGTAAAGATAACGAGCTGCATGAGTGATACTAGGCTTTCCAGTTCCAAGCTGCAGCTCGACCGTCCATCCGACGTTAAAAAAAAAAAAAAAAAAATGCGTACCGGTACACGAAAGCTGCCTTCTTACCCGTCAGGCGATACTATAGACGGGCTTACAATGCTGGCCAGAATTGGAACACTGCCTCTTTATGGCGACGCTGTTGCACATTGCCGTTATTCACAACCGCCGTTATTAGTATCGTTCAGGGCTGCGTTCTTTGAATTCCCGACCCGTCGGGCCGAACGGGTTGCGCGACATACTTCAGATGCGTTGGACATTATGACCGCCCGTACAAAGTTCTTTCTGTCGTATTCGTATACGGCCACCCAAACGGGCGCTGACACGCGGGGCGTGACGTCCACCGCGCGTGCGCACAATTGAGAGAGAGCTCCCGTCTGCAGCAGCTTAACTCCTTTCATTTAATTTACTTTCTTATCCCTGATGCGTTTCCCCCATCTTGCCATTCGGTATATATGTGTCCACGAACACACACTGGCCCCCTTGTCGACCGGCGCTGAAAAAAAAAAAAAAAAGAATCTCGTTTTTCGGGAATAACCGGACCCTTCCGGATAACTCCCCCGAGCCAGTGCGGCCAGCGACGGAATTTCGTTTGCCACCCTTTTTATATCCCCACTCCCCAGAGCAGCGCGTCTTGCAGAGACAGTTACTTTTATCTCCCCCAAATAAAAATCTTCGTGAATTTCGTGTTGGATCGGAATAGCCGGAATAGTAAGCAGGAAAACGTCGCGTGGCCTGTTGCGTAGCCGCAGATTATAGAATTGAATTGGAATTTTATTTCTCGTTCATTCAAACGAGGGTAGGCTGAGACTAAAGGCACAAAGCCTGACATGCGTGTCAGCCCCCGCAAACGAGAGGTTTGCCGGCAGATCACACACACATATGCACAATGTTTGCACGTTACAACAGCGTTGATTACTGTGAAGTTCATGGTAACAATGTCCATTGTCATTAGATTTCTTTAAATTTAGGGAACAATCTACAGCAACAGCTAAGTACAGCCGCGCAAATCTTTAACTAGCGTGCGGGAGCGGCGACTTTCTGTGCGCCAGCGCCTTAAATTAGGAACAAACTTACAAATGACTATGCTATCTTCACGAGCTTTGTGAGCATAGTCAGATAGCATGGCCATTTGTAAGTTTGTTCCTAATTTCAGGTGCTGGCGCACTGAAGTCCCCGCTCGCGCACGCTAGTCAAAGATTTGGGCGGCTGTACACCTAAACATTGCAGATCGTAATGGTGTCCTGCTGAAATTATAGAGTTATACACGAAATAAATGTCAGCGAACTTATAGACCATTATACAGCAACAATATGCGCGCGCGCGCGCGCGCACGCACGCACGCACGCACGCACGCACGCACGCACGCACGCACGCACGCACACACACACACACACACACACACACACACACACACACACACACACACACACACACACACACACACACACACACACACACACACACACACACCCTAATTGTGTGCTAAAACTAAAATAATACAAAATAATGAAAATAACTTGTAAAAGGACATGGCCCTCGTGTTTGACAGGCTGCCCGCCAGCGCGGGCCCCGTTTTTTTTTTATGGATTACGTGTACTCGGTGGGCGCTGGCTTTGACAGTCGCGCGTGACAAAAAACTGGGAAACTGGTTCGAACGCGCGCCTTCTGTGTGGAACGTCGGTCCATCCTGCGTTGCGTGTGTGTGTGTGCGCGCGCGCGCGCATTATCATTCTTTCGTCGGTTTCCCTGGAACCTGCTTTCGCGATGACCACTCCGGCACAGCTCTCGTCGCCCATGCTTTCGTCGCCGTCAGCACTCCACGGCGGATCCTTTTGTGTTCGGCTCATCTGCTGTGAACCGTCCTCGAGCACCTACCTATAGTGCATATGGCGAGCACCCTGAGGTCACGTGTGTGTCGCCACCCATCTCTCCCCCACCCCGTCGGCGGATCCTCTGTCTCACGCATTGCCCCTCACGCCAGAAAGACAGAATCGAAGGCATACCGGCAGCCTTTTTTTTGTTTTGTTTAGATGCCCCCTCCCATTCAAGCTAACAATAAATAACCACACTGCTACAGTCGAATCCGGATATATCAAATCTGGAGGGGAACACAACGAAACTTCGATATGTAGGTAATTCGATATATACAAAATAAAGATTGTATACAAAAAATTTTAAAGGCATTTTACTGCTGTTCGTTATACACAACGATTCGTTATATGCGGGTTCGCTATATCCGGGTTCGACTGTATATAGTTGGGGGCCGCGATGATTCTGCGCGGAAAAGGTAAAACCTAATACGTAGAAAGAGAGAGAGAGAGAAATCGCGCCGCGCTCGTAACCCTTTACGCGCACATATTCGCCTTTCAAAGGAGGCTCCGGCGGAGTTGACATCTGCTTCTGATCCCGATGCGTTTCGGTTATCCGATGATTGCCCCTTCTCGGACGCTTTCGAACTCCTCTCTTTGTCTTTTTTTCCGCGACCGCCGTATCTCTTCCGCGCGCGATCACGTGACCGGGACGGTGTCTTTCTGCGAACTGCGCGGCTCATCCCTTTGATCCCGTAATTGGGGGTGGAGTCGTCTAACCTCCCCCCCCCCCCCCCTCGCTTCCAAAATTTCGTCGAGCTAACAGCCGCCTAGTCGTGCCGTGTAACAGCGTGTTAAACGCCCAGCGCCCGCGTAATTGGGGGCGTCTGCCTCGTTGGTCGGGCTGGTGTCCGCGACAACCCTTTCTTCGCGCCCAGCTGCCGGATAGATCCGTGCTCTCTGCTGTAGTGTACTGTCTCCGGACTTCCCATCTGCTATGTTCTCCCTGTGTCTCTGTTTCCGTTATGTTGGCGCTTGTGTGTGTAGGGAGAAAGGATAATCGAGAGGGAAAGAACAAGGAAACGAGGTCGCGCACTTTAAGCGCGCATAGCGTAATTTACTTCCGGCTGATCGGACTCTCTCTCTCTTCCGGTTTCGCTGGGTTACACCCGGTATACTGTTCAGGATCGGGATTTACACTGATTTGGTCGCGTGCTCATCCTTTTTCTTTCTTCTTTTTTTTTTTAACAGACCGCGGGTCAGTTCACAAATGTTGGCACCGTTTTACCGGGACAACTGTTATAGGAACTGTCAGCTGCGTCAACGATAGTAGCGACTCCAGCAACGCTCGATACAACGTCATCGTGCTGTGGATTGCAGAAACGAAGGCGCCTCAACCGGTATATATGGAACATGGGATGGGGTTGACTTTCCACGTTTTCTAGCCGACTATGCGATGACGGAATTGTTTCTTTTTTTTTTTTAGAAACTGCACCGTAGAAATAGTGGGATAAGGCAGCACGCAATGACGGAGCGGAAATCAGGCGTACGCGGACGCCTAATACTCCCTTAAAAAGAAAGTGATTCTCTATTGCGGGGCTTTGGGCAACCATGTCGCACATCTCGCGTGGATAGAAACTATACGAGACCTAAGGTGTGAACATTTCATCGTATTTTTTGAAAAATGATTTATGAAATTTGGGAAATGAGAGAAGCGATTTGAAAAACGGTGGGCGTTTTCTGTCGGGGTCTTAGGAGGATGAACCACGAAAAAGATAGCGTCCTTGCGACCTTTACTATGAAGCTAGAGCAAGCATTGCCTCACGAGGCAGTTATCGCGGTACACGAGGCGGTGAGGAAGGAGCCATCTTCGAGGCGATGCAAATCAGCGGCAAGAGCTATAAGCACGGAGAAAGGAAATAAGCTCTATAAGAGTGGGTATTAACGTCAAGCAAACAGCCGCCTTCGCGAGCCTGCTCTCCGTGAAGCCATCCATCCCCCTCGTTTTTTTTTTTTCTCCCTCAGGAAGTCGGTCCAACACGTGACCCTGCGCTCGGTGAACTCGGCCCAGTGTCCTCGGTAGGTTTTAATCGACGCGCACTCGCTCCTGTGCTTTATACCAACCGCTCTGCGTGTAATTTTCTCCCGATATGATCGTGGAACTGGTCGTTCATTGAAATATGCATTTATTGCCAGCGTGCCATTGTCTACGGCGGCCGTTATCTTTTTCGAAAGCGCATGCGCTGATCGCGGCGGTGGCGGACACTAAAACCTGCCGCGGCATGATCACGTGGTGGGCCGACTTGGTTTCAGATTTTGTTACGCAGTCCGCGCTCTAGTTCTTTCCAAGCTTCCTCCTTGCCTTTAAGACAGGGTAGGGAAGCGCACGCCGCGCTTCATCAAAGATCGAAGTTGGAGCGTTGAACGGACGCTGAAGGAAAAGTATGAAGCCGAGTCATGTCGATAGATTATCCATCTAGAAATTTATCATTGTTTTCTGCGTATCGACGTGAGTTGGTCGCCTGGGAAATTGTCACCGAATTGCCTCGCGTCTGCTCCTCAATTTGAATCGCCCGCGCCAGAGCGGACGAGTTGACGTAGCCCTCACGTGACTTCACTCTCCGCCGCTCTACGTGAGTCAGCCGGTGCGGACGTCGCACGAGAGGTGCCGTAGGTACAAAATAGGTGGCGCCACTGCGATTTCCCATTTGTTGTCTGTTTCTTGCTTATGAAAGCTCTGTTCTCGCCACGTATGACAAATTTTTATAATGTTACGGATGAAGTGTGTTTATTTACAGGTGACGGATGAGAGTCTACTCAACCAAGGCATTACAATATTTCTGTCTATATAACTCAACTCCTTGTCTTCATAGAAGAGGCGGACATTAGTAGCACGAGAAATCGAACACACATTCAAATAATTAACAAGAATTCACTAATGAACTTCTTCGTTAATTACTTTACGACACATATTGCAATTTACGAGTTGTAGCTGGTAAGCTTGCAAGACGCATCCACTTGAAATGAATTTACAAAATGACACCAGTTTCGAGATATTATTTCCCAAAGTGTGGGACGAAATACTTGGGCGTTCCAGTTACTTTCGTGCTTCATTGTATAAAACAGCATTTTGGTAAAAAAGTAAGGGGAACAACAGTGCATTTTTACGACGAGTTTGATGGCGCATATCTCCAAAGTGGTGTCCTTCTGGAAATTCATTCCAAGTGGATACGCCTGACAAGCTCACCGGCTACAATTCGTAAATTGCAATATGTGTCGTAATATGATTAACTGAAAAGTTAATTAGTGATGTTTTGTTAATTAGTTGAATATGTGTTTCGATTTATCGTGCTACTAATCTCCGCCTCATCGAATAACCCAACTCAATGATAAGAATTACGCTACCTGCCGCAGGCGATTTCTAAAAATTCCGTAAAGCTTAATTTTGAACACCCCGTATAATGTGGGAAGCTCACGGTAGAGTCGCTGCCTTTCTTTGGTTTATGATTCTTGTCTGCTTTTCTAAGCCTCCGCTTAGGGTAATACTGACCTCTCTGTATGTTCACCAAGCGCGCTCGGCAATCCAGCTTTCATTTTCATCTCTATATACGAGGGACGTTCCGAAAGTAAGGTTCGTCATTTATTTTCATACGGAAACTTTATTGCCAAAAACATTACACGATTGCATCATGAACTATACACCTTTCACTATTTTTCCACATAGTCGCCACCGACATTGAGGCATTTGTCGTAGCGTGCAATCAACTTTGAAGAAACCACGCTGGTAAAACTCGGTGCCCTAGCTGGGATGCAAGGAATTGTCGCACAGCCTGCTCCACCTCAGCATTGTTTTGGAAGTGACGTCCCGAGAGGGCGGCTTGTCCTGTACTAATGTTTTCATTCGTGGATGTGGAGAGACGGCCACTTCGACCTTCCTCCTCCACACTCTGCCTTACTCCTCTGAACACGCTACACCAGCGACCAACCATTTGACCAAACGTGACCTATTCACCATATACATGATCTGTAGGCGTTCGTGGATGATGGACACACTAGTTCCACGTGGTCATTCATACCGGATTCGTACACACACTCCCATTGGCGACCACGTTGTGAGCGCGCGTCCGTCCGCCATCTTGATTTGTGCTCGAATAACCTCGGGCGCGCCGGTCTGCTGCTACTCTCTCTTCTTCGGCGCTCTGCGCATGCGCCGTTCGCCCTCCACTGACACTCCTTCCGTTGTTGAACCAGCAACGGGCGTGGTTGCTTATGATGGTTGTTTGTTTCACCTGGAGTACCATGTTAAAAAAAAAAAAAAAAAAAAGGGTGACGAAATTTACTTTTGGAACGTCCGTCGTAGTTTCACTTTAAGAGAGAGCGTATTCAATTCTTCCTTGCTCGTAATGACTTATTCTGTGCATAGTACATCATGACTGGATATGTGCTAGCCGTAATACATATAGCATACCGTGAAGAACCGTTTAAAACGCGACTGCGTGCAGTAATTATACAAATTATAAGCGTAGTTGTGGGCATTACGTTTGTTCAAGCAAGAAGATTGGTTGTTGGAGGCGCGACTGGGTGTATTTGCTTAGCTGAAGTAGACCTGTTTGACCGCCAGACCCGTTTATCATTGTTTAAGCAAATTGCTATTCCTATCGTATAAAGTACCTTACGGCGATTGTCGCTCTTTCCAGGTTTGCAATTTATTGTGTCACTTTTAGGTGTGGATTTAGGCCTGGTTCCTGCATACTTTAGCGTTACATTGTATTTGTTTTGAAGACCAGTTCAAATGTATTCCTTAAGCGTCACAATACATTTTTTTTTTCTGCAAGAAGTTAAAGGAGTAGGTAGGCTTCGTTTCAGTACACCGAAGTTGAGTGGAGAAGCCAGCTGTAAGGTGCTTAGCAGATATTTTTTGGTGGCATGCTGCTTACTCCCTGTACGCTTTTCACCGAGAGAATTCTGTTAGATGAACGCTTGGTGTAATTTTTTAGCCCCGGCCAAATTGATGACGTCACGAGCAAGCGTAATGATAAGTCGTCACTAAGGTGGTTTGACAAATTACTGCGGATCTGTGTCAGGGTAAATGAAACTTCGGGACCGGGTCGTAGGCCCGCGGTTCGTTCGCAAGCGCCGAAGCTTCTTGCGGTGTAAAGATGCCTGTTGCAGTGAGCACTGCTGCTTTTTTTTTAACGTAACGTCTATTTGGATAGACCGTCATAGATGTCTGATCGATGACAATAGACGACCGTGTTTTCCTCCCAGCAGACCCCGCGCATAGTGATAAGGACGCCGGCTTTTTTTTTTAATTTTTTATTCTAGAGCAAGGAAATGGTTGACTCATTTGACTTTCCGTTTTCTTTAGTATTTTTGCGTCGCGCCGATTTTTACTGATTTTTCCACCTCGTCATTCCAAACGCGCTTTTCCCCCATTAGCGACTCAGGCGTGATAGCGATTCTGGGCCGTATTAAGTGGCTCGGAAGGAGTGAAGGGAATTTTTCACTCCGGTAAACTTGTTTATGAGGCTTCCATTCTCTAACGCCGTCTGCCGCTTCGCAATTAGTCGGCGTCGTCTGCTTCTGCTGGCCGTCGTCTTCTGCTTCTTGGATGCTGGCCCTCTTCTGTTTTTCCTCCTGACCCCGCACGCGCCAGGACGTGCGTCGTCTGCTAGTTTCCTCTTTGGCGCGTCTCTGTCGCCTGTTCGCGGCCGGCCGGACAACACGGCTTCCATTGTCTTCTGGCTCGGCTATGACGACCGAGGTGCCGGGACGGGGCGGCTCGTACGCTCCTGCTTGCGTCAAAGCCCGGTCCACGCGGTGTCGTCTGCTATACTTATGTTTTCGGTCTTCTGCTCTCGGCGAATTTGCATTGAATGGACGGCGAGCGCGGCTTTCCGCTCGCGTTTTTGGGAAGTGTGGTAAACACGACTGCTCCTCACTCGGTGTGTATCAGTGGTGTTCGAGAGAAAAAAAAAAAGGGGGGGGGGGGCGAGGTAACGTTGAGCATAACGTGGCTAATTTAAGGCCTCGTTCGTTCTAGCGTACTCGCTTCTAATACGTCGGGCAAGTGACGTCAGTGGGTGGTTTGAGAAGAATGCACGGTGTTCCGCTAAGTGGCGTCCAGTAGCTTTTCCTCGCCTTTTGGTTTTTCTCTTGCGCGTTTCTTCTGTTGTTTTCGGGTGTTATCTTAGCAGAATCTCGAATTGGATACGGCTTTTTAAGTGCTAGAAAAAAGCAGTGTGCATTCAAACCTGCGAAAAGCACTATGGAATTTGAATCTTAAGGAGCGGCCGCATTACGAGAAATTGCAGTTTGGTGGCAGGTATGCTTTCCTTCTGCTTCCAATTTTCTTCCCCTGTTGCGGTAGTTTAAAACTGCACAGAATTCCCACTGCTTATGCCGTGTTTCGCTAATTTGCGGCCTATTTCCACAAGCAAACCCGCGTTTGCGTAAATAATTCCCCAGCGAGTGTTAACAATCCGCGTTTCGTATGTCGTGTTTTCACGACCTCGGTGTTCCGTGCAGGTATGTCCACGCCATTACTATATGAAATGCCACTGAGATTGTACGAGAAAGTGACGTCAGGTCCCTCGTTTTGACGACAGCGTTGTTGCGTTGCTGCTTTAACAGAACGAAGCAAATCTGATGGAATAAAAGTGGAGAGATTGCTACACCACCCACGGATAGATCAGAATTTTTTTTTCAAGAAGTTCGAATGTGAATCGATGTATTTACGTGCTCAACGTTGTGAGATCGGAGAGTGGTCCTCGCTTCCTTTTTGATTCGTCTTTTCCGTCGCTTTATACTTTCGTGTCATCTCCGTACGCCGGTAGTCTTTCGTGAAACTCGCGATCGGCAAGCCTCGGGCCAGGAACCGAGGGTTTCGTCCAACATCATTGTCAGGGCGAAGTCACCCTTAGTCGAAACCTCGGCTCCGTGCCGAAAGCTCGCCGTGTTCGCAAGCACTGTTGATAGCTTCGAATCTCCACCTTCTGTCTTAAACATGTTTAATACATGGCGGCCGCAATCTCACCAAGCTTGTCAAATAAACGCACACAATTGGAAGCCTCGAAATGCTTCTTACAGCGCCCCGGGGTAAAGTCGTTCCTCAATTCCACACAACCTGACGATACGCGTAGCCCACCGTGTGATCACCGCGGCGTCTGAGCGCCGACTGGGCGCACGCCGGGCCTCTTCCTCTCCGTCTCTCTCTTTCCTCCTCTTCACAACAATCGGGGGGGGGGGAGAAAGGGGAGAAGAAAAACGAGGGAACTCGTGACGTCACCCTCTTCCTTTCCACCGGGCTCCCGGTCAGCGCGCGCCATCTGCCGCGTGGCGAGGGCGAAGACGCGCTGGGCTCCTCGGCTTCTCGCCCGCATCTGCGGCTGCTGCTGCTGAGCGGGGGTCTCGCTCACTCTCTCGCTCGCTTCCCCTTCTCTTCGTCGTCTTCTCCACCGGCGCCTTTGGAGCGAAGCCGAGGGGGAGGAAGCAGCCGCTCACGGCTTCGTCGTCTTCTTCTCTCTTCCTCCCGCAGCGCCGAGGGAAAGGGCGTCGCATAAGAGCGGCTCGCCGGCGATTTTGCGCCCCATACGCGCACCGGATTTTGGCGGAGGGCGATACGTGGTCGCCGCCGGTTGCAGCAGCACGCGTTTTTTTTTGCTCCCTCTCGGAGCCGGCCGCTACTAGATCGGGGGCTGCTTTTTGTACCAAAAGAAGCAGCGCGTCGAAGCCTCCTGCACCGCTTCTGTGTACTCCTCCTACTGTGTTCTGTGTGCCGTCGTCTGCTTCTCTGCCCGTGTGCGTAGTCTGCGTGATCGTCTGGTCCGAGAGCGCGCGTCGTCTGCTACTACTGGGCAACGACGATGCAGCGTGTTGTAGTATTGTGCCGCCGGCGTTGTTCGCGGAGGACCTCTACGGACGGCGGTCACCGGTAACCCTCCCTCCTCGTGCCTACTACGTCGCCGCCCTACCCTGTGGATTATCGTTCGCGACACGGAGTTTTGATTATTTCCATCGTTGCTTCGGTGCTGTCGTCGTCTGCTACTACTCGTCGCGGCGTTTCCCCTGTCGTCTGGCTCCCGACTCACATGCTGCTCGGATTTGGTGCTGCCGTGGATGTGATTTTGTGACCGTGGATTATCCGTTTACGTTTTTCTTTTTCTCGCGTGTACGAGAGCGCGCGCCGCGATGAGGTTATTACTATCCCTCGCGGCTAGTCGAAGCGTCGCGACTTCGCGTCGCAGCGTCTTCTCCGAGAGCCGGCACTGACGTGCACACGCTCGGGGCCACAGAGAGAATTAGAAATTTTGCCTTTTTTTTTACAATATCGCGCGGAAGAAGACACTGCGAACATTCGAGTAACGGGTCTGCTCTGTTTGTTTTATTCTCTCCCCCTGTACGAAAAAGACCCGAAGTGGATCCACGAGTCAGTGGACCCTTGGCTTCTTCAGCTCGACCTGTCGCTCAGCAGTCGCAACCATGGTAGCGAGCAGATCGGAACGACGGAGATCCTCCTCCGCGCACTGGGACGAGCCGGAGACGTCGGACGTGGACGACAGCGCGGTTAGCTGTTCTTCGGCCACGGACTTGCCCGGCGCGTCGCCCATGACGGCCTACTACTACCTCGCGTCTTCGCGGTCGTCGTCCTCTTCGTCGTCGGGGCTGCCGTTGTCGAGGAAGCAGCAGCAGCAACGGTTCTGGTCCAGGCGGGAGTCTTCTAGCGACTCGGAGACGACGACGCCTTCGAGCGACCTCGGGTGGCAAAGACTGCGAAGGCCTCACCGATCCCTCCGCCGGCAAGTGTTCCCCGAAACTACGACGACAACGACGGGGTCCCAGACGCGGTCTTGGACGCGGCCGACCACGCCTTGCTCCCGGTCGTCGACGAGAAGGCCGAAGTTCGGCCCGAGCTCGTCCCTCCTACTTCTGGTTTTACTCTTCGTTCTGCAACAACCGCTTCTGGTGAGTTTCTTTTTTTGTTTTGTTTTACTGTTTTACCCACATTGTTATTATTCGTTTTGTCGTGTCATAAGTGCAGTGCACGATCATCGTGGCGAACTGGTCGTCGTTTGATTATTTTCATACCGACCGGGCCGAAACAAGCAGCCCGCGGGTATGTCAACAACGGTGACGCAAAGTTTACTTCGGAGAGACGTTGGTCTGAGTCGATTGGTTATTGGAAATCGCTGCTTTCTCTGTCGTATCGCTCCCCTGTCTACGTTTCTGTAATGCCGACGGGAAAAAAAAAAACGATTTGCCGTGACAACAAAACAGCGACCGGTTTTTCCTCATACACACCGTTCAAACTGTCGAATTATAGCCCTCGGTGCAACAAGCGAAAGTTTGCCACCACCCCGATGCCTGTGCGAACTGTCGTTAAACTCGGGTGTCTGTTTTGTGTGCCAGCTCTATATAGCTAAGACGAGATACATGAGTTAAAGATACGATATTGATACACATGAGGGAGGATCCATAGGGGAGAGAAGGGCCTTCGAAACGTCGCGTCGACTCCATCTCGATGCGACACATCGTCGCTATATAGTTATCGGAGCCGCGCACGGGCGACCTCCCCCGAAGTTGTTTCAGTTGCGTGTTATATATTGCGAACGAGCCTGGCGAGTTGAGAAAGTTGCGCCGCTCCGTGGTCTTTGCGTGCGTGTGAAATGTAAAACCCCGCGGCCGGGAAGAAATCCGGCATCGCATGCGGCAAACCGAGACGACACGACGCGGTCTTTGAACCTCGGCTCGCTGCTTGCCGCTGGGGTTCACGCCCCGCAGCAAGTCCGCCGCCCCTCGGAGCTCGACGGGCGGCTTTCCTTGCGCGAGAATCGAATTGGCAGTCGGATAGGTCTGCCGTACGAGAGAGAGAGAGAGCCTTGATCGAAATTTGGCACCCGCTTCGTTTAGGAAGCAGCCCGGTTCGCTTTGGCCCTGTTGACTCGTCGGCGAGTATGTTCAGAGAAGGCGGGTTCGTGTTCGTTGTAGAGGCTAGCGCTCGCGTTTCGAATGCGCCTCCATGAAAAAGCCGAGGCTCCCCCGCCTTTGATCTTTACTTTTTCTCGCGTCTAGTTTCCTACCAGTATTTTCGTGTTTCTTGACCGCGGGATATCAGCGTCCCAAGGGAAGGCGGCATGGAGGTCGAGTCTGTGCGTGGTTAGTGTAACAGCCATCAAAGATCTGAAAGTCTGTTGAGAGAGAGACAGTTTAACCTTATGGCCCGAGCCGTTTTCGCTGGTAATTATTCGTCCTGCTTAGGGATCGAGGCAAGCTTTCGAATCGCCGTGCCTTTCGAGCAAGTGCGGAATTGACTGTCCGCATTCCCCGTTGCTGAACGTCTGGTATGGGTTCGCTTTCTCGGAAGATTCTGCCTTGTTGACAGTTGAGTCGGTGGTATTCTACGCCCTTCCCACTCGAGCGCATCTGCCGATCAGTGTCTGGCCGCTCTCCCTTCGTGGATAAGCAGTTCGCCCAGAAACATTACACACAGGAAATTGGCGGTCTCCGACGACGTCGTCAGTGTTTTCAAAGTCCGCGGTCGCTTTGGAATCCCGTGTATTTTTTCGTTGAGTGGTTTCTCGTTTTGGTTTTTCTGTGCGCGTCTTCTTTGTCAATTTTGTCAGTGTCTTGGAGCGCCGTATTCAAAATTCGCTTGCTTGCGCCGTGAAACGCCGGTTTCACCTGTCGCAAAAAAAAAAAAAAATGCTAACTAACTTGCGCGTGAAACGCAGAGTCGACTAAGGTGTAGCCACGGGTTCGGCTCAGCGGTACCTTGACGGTACCGTATAGCGGCGAACTGCGTACGCCCTCGACCTCCCAATACTCGGCGGCCGCGCTGAGCTGCTTTCAAATTACGAGTGCAGCGGCTGCCTCCACCCGTGAACGGGCACGTCCCCCACCCCTTATACACACGCCGCTAAGAAGAAGCCCGCCGTCTCCTCTTCTCGGAGACAGATGCACGAACCCCGGGGAGGAACGGCTTTCGCGTTCGGGAGCTGAGACTCTATTTTTGAAAAAAGGGCCCCGGGCTCTACCGCAGTCGACCCGGCGTCGGCGTCCCGCCGCCGCCTTGCTCGTCGCTGCTTTCTCTCTCTCCACCCTTCGCTCTTTTCCTCGTGAAAAAAATAAAGGAGCAGAAAAAGAAAAGTAAAATAGGGGTTGGAAATACGCCGCCGCTCTGCCGAGGAGGCAGTTCCACAGACGCGGGGCGTCCTGTGGGTGCCTCGGAAGGGGGGACTGTCGGTGCGACTTGGGCCGGCCTTCTGCGCGGTTGTCGTTTAGACGAAACCGAAACAACAACAAAAATCGCCGACAGAATCGGCACGGGCGATGCTTCGCGTTAGAGGGACAGCTTCGAGCGCCGTAACTGCCGGCGTAAACTCGAGAAACGCGAACGATTCCGAAACTACTACTACAGTGCGTTGCTCCGTTTTCCAGGTTCACCTGCATTTGTAATAGCGGCTGCAGTCGGACAACAAAACGTGCACTTAAGATTGCCCCATTCTTAAAAAAACTGGCTGCCTACCACTGCTGCTACTACTTCTACTAACTACTACTACTTCTACTAACTGCCACTAACGAGAAGGAAGCATGCATTGCTTGTAATGCGCCATGAAGTTGTGCTCGTGGGGCTGTCTTCTTTGCAATCTATGTATACTACGTGCCTTGCTCGCAATACTAAGTCAACCGAAGCCACAGCCAAATGTGGGCGCACCGTTGTTTCCCAATGCATGGCCTCGGTGCGGACTTCTCTACCTAATAGAACACCTACACGCTTACAAAGTACTCTGGCTGTAAAACTTTGTCTCTATTGATTCGTTTCTTTAATTGTCTTTTCATTTATGTTCCTAGGTAGATATGCCTTGCAGTGTTTGTACAAAACCTCGTCGCGGAGGCTCGGATTTCTCTCCAAACACTTTTTTTTTTTTAATTCATAAAAGCACCGTGTAACTTTAAGGATTTGCGTCAACTTTTGCGTGGGCGTTATTTGCGAGTAAGCGCACTTGCGTGGTTTCCCTTTGTTCTGACTTATTTATATATACATTTTTTTTTTCGTTGTAGACGTAACGCTATAACGAAGCACGAGAAAGCGTAGCGTCGTTACCCCGATCGTATACAGACGTGCTGCAACCTATAGCCGCCGCGCTGCGTATTGCCTTCTCGTTCGGGGTCGACCGTAGGCGTTTCACCACCGTCTGTGTGCGGAGGCTTCGGAAACGGAAGAAAGAAATAACGATAAAAGTCAACGGACGTATTAAAATTCTACGGTGCGGCAGTGCTTGTATGCTAACTGAAAGTTTAACAGTCTTCGCCCCCGCCTCATGCTTTACCAATGTATTTTCTAGTTCGATTCTCGAGTCGTTCGTTACGTCGTTCTATGTGGTGTAGTAGGTTCTTTTTCTTTTTTTTTTTCTTAAGTCGCTCTTACGAACCCCGCGACGCAGATAGGGTAGTGCGTGGTCGTGCCGCTTCGCCGCAGCACCTTCGGTGGGCGTTCGTTCGGTCGCCGTCGAAGGGGGGAGAGAGGTGGAAGAGTATATAGATCTTGCGGTGCCGATTGGAGAACATCTGTTCGACCCTGCGCGTGGCGTGTTGCTTTCTACACTGTTTTCTTCTTTTTCTTTTACACTGTTTTCTTTATTCTTTCTTTATTCATTGAAAAGAATTTGAGGCTCTGGCAGCACCTTGGAATGGCGTTGGAAGAAGGCGTTCGAGCACGATCAAGGTTCCTTCTTCACTGGGACTAACCGAACGGCGAGTCCGCGCTGGTGTCTCTTTTGTTTTTGCATCTCTTTGTGCGGCACTTCCGGTGTCGTAAACTTAATCCCGGGCACACTTTTAGACTACACATGTTGCGGTAGGAGTGGTCGAAGTCTCGCGCGTTCTGGTTCATTTTTGTTCGCCTGCGCTATTCCTGACTCTCCTTCGGCATTCACGAAATGGGTGCCGGAGTAGTTACTTTGTTCGCCGAGGAGCTCTTTTGTTTTCTTTTTTCCCCGTCACTTCTTTCCGCCGTTAGTAGCAATGGAACTTTTTTCGTCACCTTGCAGAGGCACGGTACTTCAAATTCCTCTTCTGCGAGGAGTGAATTCCGACCGCGCAAGCAGTGCATCGTCTCTTCTTCAGTGCATCGTCTGCTCTTTCAGCGATGTCGTCTGCTCGCATTTGAAATTTCAAACTCGTCTGCTCGGCGTTCGGTCGCCGCAGAAGGCGCGGCAGGTGTCGCGGCGGCATCTGCTCCCTTGAGCGCGCGGTACGTCTGCTCGAACGACCTCGCTCGCGGGCAGCACATGCGCCAGGTGTTCCGGTGGGGGTGCCCCTGGCCACCGCTTTTTACTTCTTTCCGTTCTCGTCTCTTTCTCGTTTTACTTCATCTCTTTATCTGACTTTCTCGCTTGCTTGTTATGAGCTTTTTGCCTCGAGCCCTTGCAAGACGCCGGCCGAGAAATAAGATTCAGTTCATTCGCACAGTGGGGATCGTTTTGGGCAGTGCAAGGTTTCTTTCCTCCAGTTGCATTTATTTTGTCTTTGTTGCTGTTTAACTGGCGTTATCGCCACCAGTGACGCAGGTGACGTTCGCGACTTCCTCGTTCTAATCTCGCGGCGCGAAGAAAATTCAGTGCCAGACGACGAAACGAGGGGCTTTGCGGGGAAACAGACGACACGCAATTGCTCCGCGCTTACTGCGCCTTCTGTTTGGCACTGTCGTCTGCACTCGAGGCGCGCTTAGCAGACGCTCGTTTAATTTCGAGCAGACGGCATTTTTCTTCTGTCGTTCGTCTGTTGCTCGTCTGCTTTCACTCGGAACCTGAAATTTCCGGACAGGAAGGAACGCGAGCAAACAAAAGGCTTTTTTTTTTTTTTTTTAATGGAGTGAGCTTTGCCCGGCATTTCATCCCCATGTGCGCTAAGATCTTTGCGAACAAAGCGGCTGTTGATCCTCTATAGATACGCCCCATTTGCGCCGATTGCTACACTTTGTATCAATATCTTCTCCGCAAACGCAGCGGCGAGTTCCTTGTGAGATCAACGAACCCGTAGTTCGATGTTTCCATAATCTCACCCCCGCCCGCCCGCCTGCGCGCGCCACCTATGGGAGCAGGTCCGCCCTGCTTATTTTCTGTATACCTTATGCGTGGACGTCGATGATGGAGTCTCGAAAGGGAAACGGGGAGGGGGTTCCCGGTAATATAGTTGCGGTTCGAACACCGCGTCCGTCATCATAGTGCGTTGAAAGGACGGGCTCGCACGCTTCTCGCTTTTGTCTTGTTTCTCTTTTCGATCCTGAAACGTCGCCGGCCCGCCACTCTGCGCGTGTGTGTTTATGTTTATGCCTTCTTGAGCGGCGGTGATCGCTACAACCCTCCCTCCCGGTCTAACGCGTTTCTTGTCCAGACGACGAAGTAACCGTAAGCTCTGAGAGGCCGGTGTTCGTGGAACGGCAGACGGTTTTGTCGATCGACACCGTTCGCTCGTCGTACTCCCTTCTCCCATTTGCAGTTTCTGTTTTCTTTTTCCTGCCTTCTTCTTCTCTCTCTCTTTTTTTTTTTTTCCTACGCCCGTCTGGTCCGTTACTTGCGCCTTTCCGAAGCTTTCGCTTTGGCGTATACCTGTTTGGCTGAAAACAACAGAAGAATTTGGAGAGGTCATTTTTTTATATTACTAATTCTTGTTTTGATTCTTGCTATAACGGCGAATCTTGAGCAGCGATGGTATAAGAAGCCACCAAAATATAGTAGAACATTTTTGGGGTAAATCCGCACAAACCTTTGCGCAGTGTTGCCTATAACGCTTTTTTTTCTTCTAAATTTAGAGGATCGTTGACGCGGCAAACTGAATGATCAATAGTTTAAATTTCGTCCCACAGTGAGCACAGTGGCCGTGATATGTACAAAGCAGGAATAAAAATAACGGCTTGACCTTATGCGGACCTTCATTGGACCTTATGCAGTTTCTTACAGTCCTTGCTTAAAAAGAAGTAGGGAACCTACACCAATTGTTCTAAAGGGTTTTCGACGCAAGCAGTTCGTTGAACCCGGAGCCACATGGCGTTCTAACACCACCGCCTCCTTCGCGGCTTTCCTTAAATTGGCGCTCCACGTACGTGCCGTTTCTGTTAGGCTTAACCGGACCAGCGCGATAGGGGAAAAACAGTTCGCGAAAAGGCGCGAAGGACGACGGACCGCTCTTGTTGAAAGGCGTTGGAAATGGCGCCGCGAGCAGCTGCTGGACTTTCGAACGCGTTTACGCTGTGGCCCCTCTTGTTTGGCTTTGCCGCTGGAAAGCAATGTTTGTGCGTTTCCGTGTCTGCGAGTCCGTCTTACTTCGCAAAGCGGCCGCACGTGGCGAATGATGCCCACCGGCTTGTCGAGGCGTCGGCGCATGCGTAAACAACATCGCAGATCGACGCGCGCTTTGCTTCTAAAGCGTTCTTCGCACTCGGTCCATTTGTTTACGTTGACGGCGCAGCCGTCTGTCTTTCTGTACAGTTCTCGCGTACAGTGGGTGTCTCTATCACTTCCCTCTGTGTTTTTCATTTTACTTTTTTTTTTTTTTCTTCGCAAGTGCTTGTCTGTATCGAGCGCCATTTCTGCTCCCTCTATACGCCGTTTTCATCCCCGTTGTTGTGTTGGCAGTGTCTGTATTTTCTACACGATTGTTTCGTTACAAATCGCTCCCGAAGTCGGTGTCGCGCTCGCGCAAAGTGCGTCGTCTGCTTCTCCTCTTTCGTTTCGTGCCTTTTGGCGTTTTCTGTTTTGTTTTCTCCGGTCGTTTGTTTCGAACAAAAGTCAGTGTCGTCTGCTTTCTCGAGCGCACGGCCTTCTGCTTGTCGTCTGCTTCGCGCTGTGTGGTCTTCTGCTTCTACTTCTGCAGGCACGCACGCAGCGCCGCCTATCGGCCGTGTGCAAGAAAGCTTGCAAAGCGGTTTGCCGATGCTAACGCGCATTGTTAGCGGCCTTTTCGGGGCCAGCGACGCCCCCCTACGGGAGGCGTGAAGGAACGCGTTTCGCGCGGCCGGCGCTGATGGATGTAGGGCACATGTGTGGCGTGAAACGCGTCGAGTGACCGCGTCCAACTCCTCCGGCGACTTCCGTACTGGTGTCTTTTTCTTCTTTCTTTTCTGTCGTCGTGTTTCGGGACAGTGGCCATTTTTCACTGGATGTTCAGCGCATACGTGACAATTGAGCGCATTGAATAAGGCGCCATCGGAGCCGCTCGCTTTCGTGGTGGTCTCTTGGAGCGGACGGCGAGTATCGGCGTAACCGTTTGTCACTCTCGCGCGAGTGACGTCATCGCGGCCGTTATTCATTCGCGACGTTTCGGGACGTCTGCTACGCTCGTGGGGTAGCAGACGACGCTCTGGCACAGTTGGTTAAAAAACCAGTTACAGTTCTCAGTGCTGGTGACGTTTCTGAGCGCGCTCCCCTTTGCGTTCCTTAATTGGTGGTTACCCGGATGTAGTCAGCGACTCCCTTCCTTGTTGTGCCTTTGCCAACGCTAACATAATGACAGCCCCGATGAGCTTCTGTATACTTTCGGCGCCGTTTAAGCCTTTTCGACCATGCATTATGCGACGAGTGTGTAAGCGCGCGGCTCTAACTGATTTGCTCATCGATTACCCGCGGTTATTAACTTTCAGTATCGGCCGTGAGCCAGAGCCCCCGTCGGCCGTTCTCCGCTGTCCTGATGAGTTTCGGCGAGCGCTGGAATGTCCGGAGGGGTGAAAGAAGCGGGCGAGGAATTCTAGTCCGGTTGTCGGCTCGTCGCACGCACGGCACCGAGGGAGTTCCGGCCTTCGCTGGGACCGCGAGCTTTTTTTGTTTCTTTCTCTTTGCTCAATCGCCAGCACCCCCGAGGGAGCTTGTGCTAATTTGACACTTCATTTATCCACCCTGCTGCTGCTGCTGCTGCTTCCTACGCGCTGCCGCTATAATCGATGACCATTTTCCGGACCCGGTAAAACGTGTTTGTTATGTCTTACCGTTTCTTTTTTTTCTACTCCATCGATTCGGAGACATCTCTGGTGCATGGATCGGAAATCCTCTACGCGACATTACTTCGCGGCATTCCCCGTCTATTTTATTGGACGATTATTTGCTCTGCTCGCTAAGAAAACTTTTTTTTTTGTTCATTGCGTTGTGTTGTTCGCATTTTGTTTGGTCGTGCCGTGCGAAGAGTGTGTCGTCCTGCGGCTATGATTGCTCGCACCAAAGTGCCTCCCTTCATCACCTTCCCCGTAATAGTCGTCTGCCCAACTCTCAACCTGTCTTTTACCGTTGCGCATGCAAGCACTCGAGGCTGTTGTGTCGTCTGTTCTCGCGTAGCATTGTATGTTCGGGTCACAGGGAAGTCGTCTGGTCGGAATCCTTTTTGTGAACGTCTGTTCTTGCATGCTGCTTCATCTGCTCATAAAGCACAGCGTCGTTGCCTTAGCGCTTCGTCGTCTGCTCTTAAAACTTTGTCGTCTGCCCTTAACGCTTCGTCGTCTGCTATTAAAACTTCGTCGTCTGCTATTAAAACTTCGTCGCCTGCTCTTAAAGCTTCGCTGCCGGCCCCTGTCGTCTGCTGTCGCGTATCTTTCGTCTGCTCTCACTAGCCGCAGCGTCATCTGGTGCCAGATATATGCACAGTTTTTTTTTTTCTAGTATACGCTTTGCGGCGAGCACTGGTGAATATTTTTTTACTGTTGGGTGTCTGTCTAACGAGTGTTGTTTGTCCTCGGTGTTTGCAGGTCCTCGGCTCCGGTGTGTTTGAGCTCCGGCTGGGCTCTTTCTCGAACCCGTCGAACCGCGACTCCCAGGGTGCCTGCTGTTCGACGGGCCTGCCTCCCTCCACCGAAGGGACCCCTTGCCCGGGTAGCCCGTGCCGTGTGTCCTTCCGCGTCTGCCTCAAGCACTACCAGAAGACCGTGGACACCGACTCTCCCTGCACGTACGGCGAGCTCAGCACGCCCGTTCTCGTGGAGTCCGCATCGGACGGCGCCATCTTCAACGCGTCCCGGCCGCCCATACAGTTCGCCTTCGAGTTCTCATGGCCCGTGAGTGCAACTCTTTCATTTCTGCCGACTGTGGTTCGTATGACTTCCGAACATCGAGTGTTCGCTGAAGCATTGTCTTTATTCCGTCAATGAACTCTTTCACCGAGAGTTGCCACTTACAGAAAGGGTGTCACCAATTAGCGCAGTCAAAACTCACTTTGCTATTAAAAAACAATGTGACACTTATAGATATATCTACTCTATGTGGACTAGACTTTGACAGCTGCTTTCAGTCTTCTTTATACACAGTCTAGTGAGTATGAACTGAAGCCAGTGCTGCTGAATTTCTGGCGCAGCCTCTGCCACCGTGGAAACCGAAACTATAGTTCGGCGTAAGCACGCTCACGGTCTTTTAGGTACGGCAACTTTTCGTTTAACCTGTGTTCTTCGATACGTATACATTATCGATTGAACCGCCCCGCTGAGCGCGAATATATTAGATCATTTGTTGGCACCCGACAAGCGAATTATAAAGGCTGTGCTAATTAAACGGCAGCGGCAAGTGAATTCAAAGTCAGATAGCGCAAGTGATTATCCGGCGTGTGGAGTTGGACCGATTGACATTGCCAGTACCCAGCGTGACGTATTTGAACGGGCAGCTTTTAATCAATGAGTAGCAACACCATTACCGTTGGAACCTAAGTAACGGTCGTCGATTACCGCTGTAATGGCGCTCATCAATCCGTATATATGTTTGTCTAATCGCTGATTATGTCTCTCCGTTCCAGGGTACTTTCTCGCTCATCATCGAAGCCTGGCACGAGGGACCTGCGCCTGCCGGTGAGTCAATCAATGATATCGGCGTATCGATTAGTTCGTTTGGCTCGGTTCCCGCATTCATGCTCACGCCAGCGAAAGTACGCGGACCAAAAGCAGCGTCGGTTCCCCAATTAACGCACACTACGCCCGCTCGCCACTCTCTCGTCATCTTCCGTCATCGTTATCGCTCCCTGGACGTTGGTTAACGGCTCGTTAGGGCCCTCGAAATGTGTCGTAATTGCCAGGTACCGGTGTTCGCTAATCAACACTTTTATTGACGCGTCGCTTAGTTTCGAAACCGCCAGGAGGGGACAGCTAGGCGAGGGAGGGGTCGACGGGTACAAAGTATCAAATATATATATATATATGAATCCGGGTCAGCATGTCCTCTGCGGTGCTTGTGTGTGTTCGTCATTACGGCACATCGTGCCGTCCGCGCGGGTCCTTCTTTTTTTCCGCGTACCCAACTACGCAAATACGGGAGGTGTGGCGTTGGCTTTTAACCACATAATTGCGCCACCCTTTCTGCCGACCTCGCCTCATTAAGCTGAGCGCGTCGCGCGCCCTGTGCATTGCCCGCAGGCTGCTTCTATCGCGTGGAGCCTCTTTAAACGGCCGAGCTAACCAAACTTGAGCCGAGACTTAACTGTCTTAGCACGCAAGCCAGACGAGGAAAAAAGGCTGTGGGATAGCGGGCACAGGGGACCTCCATTTCTTTGTTTCCTCGCCAGCTCTGCGACACCGCTTGGCGGCCTGTTGTTCCTCCTTTCTTTCTTTCTTTCTTTTTTTGTTTGTTTGTTTACATTTTTATTTCCGGGCCTCCTCCAGTGTAAACAGGCGTCGACGAGGCCAGCTTCGCTGTAGGATCTCGCGCTGTAGACTTTTGTAGGCGTAACCAGTCGTGACTATAGAGGCAAGCGTCGCTTTGAAATCGTCCTTTTAAAGCATGGCTGCGTCGACGGAAGAAACTCGGAAGCTTGTTGGATGAATGCTAGAAGCACGGCAGCTTGCGTTGTTGTAATCTGGTAGACGTTAGAGAGAAACATAAATCAGATGGGGAAAGGCAGGGAGGGCTAATTGGAAGAAAAGCTTATGGGTTTGCCGTTGTTAGGATGCCTGGAGCATGGCTACTTCTTCGGCTGTTGGAATCTGTCAGAAGCGCATTGCATACGATTTCTCTCTCTCTCTCTCTTTTTTCCTATTTTGTGGGTTAAAGCAGAAAGTTGGTTACATGCGCCCGAAGCAGATGGCTACTACAATGGGTGACTAATCTGCGGGCTTTCGGTCAAAGTTGAATACCACTTGAATACTAATGAGCTTGTGACATGTATGAGTGGACTGCGCGGTACGACGGGCGTGCGGCTGTGTTTGCCGTACAACCAACTGTTAATCGTTCGTCTGGGACGTAGCGCGCCGGCGACGTTTCGGCAAAGGAGAGCAGTCGCATGCAGTACGCGATCGGGCCTTTTCGTTTTCATCCTTCGCGTATCCGCGCGTTATGGATGGAGGAGGGGGGCGGGGGTGATTTGAGGTCAGCAGTCGCGAACTTCACGGTTAACAAGCTGGGCGAAAATGAAGCGAAGGCGAGTCGAGCGGCCAGCGCGGATCGCGCCTGCGTGGCTAGCGCCGCTGCTTGTTTCTTGTCCTCCGAAAAGAGGGGGGGGGGGGGGGGGGGATTGCAGCGACGGTGGCATCATCCGCGGTGAAGAGACGAAGAGGAAAGGGTGTTGGGAAAGAGCGTTTGATGGGAGAGAGACGCACTGGCTTCGTTCGGGGCGAGGAGGAGGTGATCGGAGGAAGAGAGGAGGAGCGAGGGAAGGTCGAGGCGGGCAGCGCGAACAAGGCGAGAGACTGGAAGAGTGAAGGAAGGAAGAGAAAGAAAAAGAAAGAAAAAAACGCGCAGGGTCGGTGGGGGGCTCCTTGTGCGCGCCGGGGGAAAATGGACCGTGAGAATCTTTCGGCGAGCGGCGCGCGGGTCTTTGGAGGCGAGCGGGGCAGGTTGGCATAGGTGGGCAGCTCGGCTCGGCTGCCTGGCTACAGGGAGCCGACGCGGTGGCGTTTGTTGTTGTCGTGCCGTGTAGGCAGGTAGCGAGGGAGAGGGCGATGGAAGGACGTGCTTTGCTCCGACGAGAGGAAGAAGAAGAGCTTCTGCTGCTGCTGCTTCTTCTTCGACTAGTTGAGAAGAGAGAGCCCCCCGCTGATTTGGTTTTCTGCTGAGCTGATCTTCGCCTCCCTCCCGCGCCTCCTTCTTCTGCCGGTTTTGTCGGTTTGCTGAGCTGTGAAGAGAGATACCGAGACCCACCTCAAACTCTCCTGCGTTGTCTTCTCCCCCCCACCTTTCCCCCCTATTGCGCTCCGACTGTTTATTGTATCTGACCGTCTGCTCGCGTCTGTCGTCTGCTTCCTTCTGGGAAACTCCGTCACCTGTTAAAAGGAGGGCGCGGTGTGCGGGTAGCGGCTACGGCTAAACTGCCCCAATGAGGAACTTTTAAGGGCACCGCGCGTGTTCTGTCGTTGCGAGTCGGACGGCCCATGTTCCGTAAGCCCCGTGTTGTCACCGCGAACGCTGTTGATACTGCGGTGCGCAGATCTGAGCGGACGACGGTTGCCAGACGGACGGTCGGAGAGCGGACGACGGGGACTACTTCTGCTCCTTTCGTGGTCGGGCTTCCGAGATACGTGCTCTCTCGTTGCGGCAGCGGACGGAAGCAAATAAGAGGGAAACAATGAAGGATGGTGTACTGCGGCGGAGCGTCCTTTCGCGTACCGTCGGAGAGCAGAGCGTGCAGTGGGAGCGAGCGAGCACGGCGGCGCTTAATTGGCTGGTTACCGCGACCGCCGCCGATCGGGAGCGCGCCCCCGGCGCTCAAGAGCTTTCGAGTCACGTCACCCCCGTGCGCGAGAGGAGGATGTTTCGGACTGGCCTTTTGGGCAGCGGCGACTACTAACCCGCGTGCAGCGGAGGCATTTAACTTTGCTCTCCCAACTCGCGGGCCTGTGTTCGTTGTGTTTCTTTTCGTCCGCGGCCGGCCCGCCACCTCTTCTCGCTCGGCGGCGAGGCGGAGTCCGCGTCGAAGGAGCGAAGCGCGGCCACTGGGATCGGCGGCGTTTTCTTGTTAATCTTCGTAACGGGGCAAGCCGGTTTGCTCGTTGCCCGCGCAGTGCACTGGCGAGATGCGCGCGAGAGAGCGTTTCGCGGCGAGCTAGCTGCGCGGCGCAAAGAAGAGCAAAAAGGCGTGCGGGACAAATACGCGAGCCGCGTGGGAAAATGATGCCTGGGCCTCGCTCCGGCTTCTTGGCTGGGTGCCTTCCCCGCGCCGCCGGCTTGATTGGCCGATGCGGAACAGGCCGGCGGCGATCCGCGGCCGCAGCCTGTCGTCGTCTGGACGTCGTCTGCTGCTGGCAGGTCGTCGTCGTGTACGTCTGCGTGCGCTCGTCTTCTGTTCTGGCCTTTCTTGTTCTCGGTTTGTGTCCGTCTGCAACTTGGCGATCCCGTGGACGTTCTCTCGGCCTATGTCTCCATGTCGTCGTCTTCCTATAATCATACCACTTCAATTAATCTCCCTTTGAGATTTATTTGCGTCTCCTCCGCGCGCCCTTGGCATTCGTGCCGTTATCTAGGGCGGTGACGATCGTCTGCGCGGATTTCGGTGCCTTGTGCTTCGAACGGTGTGTAGGAGGCCTCTCCGGAAAAGGCGCAGCGTTTCCGTTCCCCTCCCTCCTGCCTGTTCGCGCTGCGTCGAACATTGTTCGAATTCAGCGCCCGCGCGCTTTCTCCGATTCATTTGTGGGCTCACGGAGCCCCAGCGAATCTCTCTCTCTCTCTCTCTCTTGAGCAGAAGCCAATCGAGGTCGACCGTTCATTTGTTCGCACTTTTCCGGCGCGACTCCTTTCGGGGTGTGTACCCGCCGCCGAGCAGACGTTGCAACGCCCAGACGCGCCGCGGAGCGCAGAAAACACAAAAGTTGAAACACAAACCTGCTTCGGATCTCACGCTTCCGGGTCGATAGAGAACAACCGTGACCGAGTTTAGGCGGAAGGCACTCGCGCTGGGCCGGGGGATGCCCCCGCCGACTCGCATCGCGGGAAAAAGACGCCCTCGTTTCATCGATTGCTTCGTCGTAGTCTGCTGCCGGCCTCCTCCCGCGAAAGTTTGTCGCATCGTCTGTCTCGCGCTCGCGGCGCGGTTAGATAACTCGTCGCGAGCTTCGTTTGCCCGACTCTCGGGCAAACGATCCTTTGGCGCGTCGTTTGTGCATGCATACAGCGGACCTCTTTCGATTAAGCGGTCGTTACGTTATCCCACGGTAATTAGAGGCGGAATTCCTGGCTCGATCTTTTCCCGTCGTTCACGATCGCGCGCTCGACGACTGACGCTTATTATGTCACCGGAGCGCCCCGCGCGCTTAATTAGTTTCTCGCGATCGTCGGTGTACTAGTCGGCCGATCGCCGCAACGCGGTAGTGCACAAGAGGTGCATAGCCCCTCGCGTGTTTCGGGTGATCGCCGGTCGCCTTGCTCATTTCCATCCGATAACCATCGTCTGCCAGGGGTTTGCCAGCTTTTAACCACGCCTGCGCGTCGTCTGCTAGCGCGCGCATAAAAAGAAAGCCTCGCGCGAGCGCGCATCGTCGTCTGCATGCCGCGTCGTCTGCTTGGCAGAAGGCGCGCTTCGGCTACACTCACACGCGCGCTTGCTCTCGCTCGCTCGGCAAGTGCAAGCCGCCGGAGCGAGCAAGGAGGGCGGCTTAGCGAGTTGTGGGAAAATCGGGCTCTTTCGAGGCCGATATAATTTCTTCGCGCTGCGCTTGGCTGCCTTGAGGGTCGCGGTCTCACGGACGCAGCCGCCGCCGCCGCCGCTTCTTCTTCATAAACTTCTTTTTCGGGTCCTCCACCTTAACTTGGTCGTCGTCGCTGTCGACGTCGTTCGCGCTCCCTTTCCCTCCCCCCTCCGACGCCTGTTTCGCTTCGTGTGGCTCGCGTTGTTTTCTTTTTTTGTCGTCTGCTCGGGACTTGTCGGTCTTCTGCTCTTCTCTCCCCTTTTTTTTTATTTTCCTTGTTTCCGTTCGTCTTCATTACGCCGCTTTTCGCTTTTATTTAAGCCCTGTTGCGCTCCGCGTAGCCTGCTTGCTTTGTTTTGACCCTCGCTCATTCTTCTCTCTCTCTGTGCGCATGCGCGTGTGTTGTCCCGGGTGCTGATTTGGCGTCTGCGCGTTTGTTCTTGCCTTCCTTTCTCGAGTGGAATGCCTTTGTTTTCCCGCAGAGCGCGAGAATAGGTTCCTGCCTGCCACCGCCACCACCTTGGTGGTTTAAAAGGCAAACTGCGCTCGAGTGTTTCCTGGGAGAATGGTGGCCCGCGCGCGGATGTGTGTTTTTTTTTTTTTTTTGTATTTTTCTTCCCTTCCACCGCCGGGGATATGCGCGCAACTTTCGGGCCCATGTCGCGCTTCGTTTCCTAGCCTCCTCGGCTTATTTTGCTTTTGTCGTCTGTTCTTTCCGTCTGTTTCGTTGTCGTCTGTTGTTTCCAGGACCACGTGCCTGTGTTCATCTGGTTGCGTGTTCTTTTTTTTTTCCTTACTTTATCGTCTGCATGTTTGTTCGTCGTCGTCTTCTGCAAGCTCGTTTGAGTCGCCGTCTGTTAGTTTGTCGCTGCGCGCCTTCTGGCTTCTTTTCTTTCCCGCTTGTTTTAATGCTCGCCGTTATGGTTGACGACGCATATTACTCGACGCTGCTCGCATTGTTTTTCGCCATATTCGAGTGCCTGTTCTTTTCCTTCTTCTTCTTTCGTTCGTTCGCCCCCCGCCTTTTTTTTCTTTCTCATAAACTGCTCTTCTAGAGGTGGGAAACGGGCGCAGCAGCAGGACTCGCGCACTACTGTGCGATTTGCGCGAACGGAGCCGTAGTAAACTGGAAAGGGGCGTGGTGTGTATGGTACGAAGGCTGGGGGGGGGGGGGGGGGGGGGAGGCTGGGTGATGTGACCGCTCTCGGAGGAAAAAATGGAAGAAGCGGAAGCGAGGTTTGGCACGAAAGGGAAAGGGAGGTAGATAGAGCGAGGGAAAAAAAATAACTCGGCGTCAGACCCAGCCCCGTTTCGTGCAGATGCCACTTCCGTCCGAGCGACCATTAGACGAAGAAGCGCGCGCGCATGAACGGGGGTGCGAATGCTCTCTGGTGTCTTCCACTGCGTTTTCTGACCTTGCATGCACGCCTGCTCGGCTTCTTCCGTCGGGGCTGTTTCTCGTTTATTTGTTGCGTCGACGCGCCATTGCTACCGCCATTTTAAGGACTGTTCTTGTCTTATCTCGACTTTTTCCCACTGGCACCCGGGCATGCGGACGATCTTTTTCCCGCGGCCGCCTCGGCGCGCAACTCCCACCGTACAGTGCGTGCGTTGTCTTCCTAAACGATACGGCGCGTCCGCACGCTTCCGCGTACACCGGGTTGCTTTTATTCTCCGATGCGCAACGTTAAATGTATCCACGCGCCCAGAGTGTATACATACACTACTAGCCAGCGCTGCCGGTTTATTGTCGTCTGTTTCCGCTCGCGTTGTCCGCGTCGTCTGTTTTGCATGGTATCGTCTGCTGCTCCGGGCGCTTTTGGTCGCACGCTCTCTTGCGTCGTCTGCTTTCTTTTTTCTTTTCCCCGGTCGTTCGACCCGCGTATAGTGATTTGAGCTTCAGCTTGCCTTCTCGTCTCTTCTCTAATATAGCGTCGATTGAGAATGGTCAGCAGCGTTGGGTGTTTTCCGCCACGCGCGCTCGTGTTAAGTCGTCTGCTCCGGGGTTTATTTCGTCCGGGTTCCTGTCTTCGCGATCGTCTGCTTAGTAGTCTCGCGTCTTCCGCGTGCAAGAACGTCGTCTGCTCAACACCGGTGTGCGCCCAGCGCTGTTTTGTTGTCGTCTGCTTCGTCCACTGTCTTACTAGGAGCATGCGTGCGTTCGCGCTCCTGGAGAGGGGGGCACGCGACACGATCAAGTTCCTTCACCCCTCCCGTCACGAACAAGGGCCCCCGCGGAAGACAACAGCCCTGCTACTGGCCCGCGCCGAGAAGACAAAAGAACTGACCCCCCCTCTCTCTCTCTCTCTCCCCCTCACCTCATCTCGCTGCTTGGCGTCCCATTCAGAAGAGGCCGTACAGCACGGCACGCAGCGCGGCGTGCTCGTGAAGGAGGAACGCGGTTAATTGGAAGGAAACAACTGGAGGGACGACGTCCCCTTTGCCTCCTCAACCGGCCCCCCTTTGATACCGGACTCGCGCTACGGATTGTCTCGCCGTGGCTCGCGTCGCGGCTTGCCTTGTCGTGCGCTTTCGGGGGGAACTGAGCCGGGTAGACCGAGAGCTTTGTCCCTTCGTGCCTGGGTTGGTTGTGTGTGTGTGTGTGTTTACGCTTTGGCTGACGGCGGTGTACACGCAGTTGCCGCCTCTCTTTTTAATTGGCCGTGACAAGCGCTGAATGAGTGTGAGACGGCCCGTGTCTGTGCCTATCGTGTGACGCGTGGCCTTTCCCAGAACGCAGCACCCCGGTTTTCGCTTTCTGTTCGCGTTCGTTTAGTTATTTCTTTTTGGGTCATCTGTTGCAATTGCATTGCCAATGTCGCTCACCCGAGTTCTAATTGGAAGAAAGAAAAACGTAGTGGTAAAAGGGGGTTAGAAGTGTCACCGTGGCCGCTGGCAACAAGGACATCCTGCCAGCGCGCGACGACATCGTCGTGTCATTGGCATTCCGGAGACCTGTTGCACGCGCGACTGAAAGACCCGTCGCAAGATAGAGATTTCCGTTCGAGCGCGTCTTCTGTGGCGTGCGTGCAGAGTTCGAGGCAGTAATTCGGCTGCTCAAGCGCGACGTCTCGCCGCAGTATAACGTGCGTTTAATCCAGTATACCAGATGGGAAACGGCGTATACGGTATGCATAAGTCGATGAAGCCGGCGGCGTTTCGACGTGCTCGAACGTAGCTAAGCCTAAGCGACAGCTGCGGTTACAACTGGCGGAGCAGACGACACGGCACGTCGCAGATGGCGAAAGGCGTGGCACAGCTTTCGTGGTAATTTCGGCACTGTAGCAATTGTGTCTTCTGCAGCTCGTCTGCAACGTGTCGAACAGACGACACTGGTTGTACGGTATACAGTGATTACCTCTAGCTTCGTAGGCGATGTCGTGTGCGATTCGCCTGCAATGTGCGGCAGGTAGCAGACGACGAGTTACTGTTCGTTATACCGGTGATTGCTTTGTAGCCGTGTAGGTAGTTTGTCTTTGTGTGCGTGTACGTGTACCTTCCGCAATCGCGGCTGCTTCACGTGACCACCCGTTCTTTTTTTGTGTGTTCTTCAGGTGGTTCGTCCACGTCCGGCGTCCACCGGACCCTGGTGGCGCAGATGTCGACGCAGAAGTGGCTCGACGTGGGCGACTCGTGGACGCCCGGCACGTTGCAGCGGGAGCGTGCCGCCCTGTCCTTCTCGTACCGGGTCCGTTGCCAGGAGTACTACTACGGCTCCGACTGCGCCAAGCTGTGCCGGCCGCGCGACGACAAATTCGGCCACTACACGTGCAGCGCGTCCGGCGACGTCGTCTGCCTGCCCGGCTGGAAGGGGGACTACTGCAGCAAAGGTCAGTTGAGCACCGTATACACGCGAACTTTATCCTCACCTTTCTCGACGCTGGGACGTGCCAGAATAGGTAACGAACGCTCTGCAAAAAACGCCCTCTTGCGGCGCTTTCTCGCTAGCGGCTGGTGTTAATCGTCTGTCGCTCGTTGTCGTCTGCTATTCCTGCTGGCGAAAACAGGAGGAAGGCAGTCGGAGCAGAAGCAGACGACGTTTACCGTCTGTAACCGCGACAGCTTAGTGCGCGGAGGCCTCTTCGCGGCCTTGGTCCGTTCTCGTCGCGGTCAATTTTAGAACCGCTATATTGTACGGCCAGTCGTCGGCTGGCGATGCCAACGACAAGAGGAGGAGGTGGTGGAGGCGAGCGCGTTAGGCTTGATGTTGTGGAGTCCGCCGAGCGTGAAGCCCCTCGATGAATGAATGAACGAAACGGGCGTGTGTGCGCGCGCGGGTCCAAAATGTGAGGCTCGGCGCCGGATTTCCTCGGAAGACGGCGGCCACCGGCGGCGACAGAAGAGAGGTAGTAGGCAGGGGGGGGGGGGGGGGGTGACGTCACGTCCGCTATTTCGTAACCCCTTTCCTCCGCGCGGCCCCGTCTCCCGGAGTCATCCATCCAGCCGTCCGTGACAGGCATCCACCTCAGTCAAGTCGCTCTCGGCTCGGGACGCTTCCACCTCTTGTCTTTTTTCCTCTGGCTCCGAGGGGGCGGGGGGAGGTTGACACGCCTGGGGACGTCGCCTTCTATTTTCTCATTCCTCTTCTTTCTCCTCTCCCTCTCTGATGCCGAGTCCCGGTTGATCTTCGAGTCACTCGAATACCTCGCTCCTTTCCCAACCGCCTGCTTTAGTAACGACGGTGTGTGTGTTTGGCGTCGCGGGGTTAGTTAACCCAGGAAGCAGCCCTGGCGTCTTGCCCTCTATTGCATTCGCCTGTATCAGCCGTTGGGAGAGGTACCCGAACACTGTCGTTGTACGGAGCTCACGCAGTCAACGGGAAGCCGATTATACCGATTATACACTTGCACGTATGCAGCCGGGAGTCACGTGATTCGGCACTCGGCGTGCTCGTGACGCGCGTGCAGAGTGCACTTTCCGCCGTTCCCGCGTCCATGTCGTAGGCGCTACCATAGTTTCGGATTACGCGTTGTCAATCATCCGAGCAGTCGGCGTTGCTTGGGATGCTGTCGTCGTGCGGTTTTTGTAAAGATCTCGCTGAGTAGGTGCGTTACGAACACAAAACGAACCCATTCCTCTCGGCCTGATAAATTTTTTGGGCAGCACCACTTATTGCAGTATCATCTTTTTTTTTTTTTTTTTCGTGTACGGCCGCCACTCGCTGCCACTTCCCACTAAAAACGAATTTCTCTATACTGACCACGCTCTCGACACGCCCATGTCGCTTATGACGCCGGCGTTTTTCTTCTCGCCCTCGCGACGTCATCGACCGATCCGCTGTTAAATGTCGTCGCTCGTGTCTCTCGCTGCTGCTGTTGCGACCTTTCGAACGACGAAAAAAAAACTGCCCCGCGCACCGTCCCGTCGTCGTCGTCTCAGGGAGGCCGTGGGAACCGAAAGCGCCAGGCCGCTGCCGCCGCTGCTTCGCTTCGCGTCGTCGTCGTCGACGACGTCTCGTTTCCGACGCAGTCGACGCGCTCGCTCGCGTACGCAAGCGCGTTGAAGCGAGAGAGGTCGCCCGGAAAACCTTGACTTCTTCCGAGGCGGCGGTGGTTCGCCCACGTCGTGTGTGTGTTGTGCGCGTTTTGCCTTTATATCTCTTTTCTTTTTTTCGCCGCGCCGGATTAGACGCCCCCAAACGCGCCATTCCACGCTGCTTTCATAAGCCGTCGCGTAACGCCCAGACTTCGCCCGCACCCCCCGCGTTTTTTTTGCGCGGAGCAACGCGCCTTCTGCATGCCTGCCTTCCCCGTACACCCGCCTATATATACAGTATGGCTCGTTCGTTGCGAGAACGCGCGTCATGTTTCGATCGGGTGAGTGGACCTACAGGGGGACGGACGCAGTGTTCTGGGACGATCTCTTTCGGCGATGTTATATCGCCTCGGCCATCAGCGGGCGCGCACTGATTGGCCGGTTGAGCGCTACGTCATGGCGCGAAGGCGCGATAGTATCGCCGAAAGTGATCGTCCGAGAACGCGCGTCCCCAGGATTCCACCATCCACCGTTGTCGGTCGCTTTGGACACCACGCTGGACCCTCGCATAGTCAATCGTGTATCGCTGCGATGTGCAGTAGTTATGTTTGTAGTGCTTGTATTAATGTCAGTGGGTTAAACCTTATTGCGCGTCACTTTTTTTGTTTCTCTGGATTCCACCTGTTAAGACAGTGTGCTCGAGGCAAGACGCGCCTATAGCGGCGTCTTTTCCTCGTGATGGAAGCAAGTCCTGGGCTTGGCCAAATATGTGCCGAGTCCTGGAAAGGCGAATGGTCCTCGTTCACTGTCATCGTGCTTACCGTTTTCTTTAACTTCAACCATTTCTCACCCACGAAATCGCTTCCCGTAACAGACTTAACCGGTGTGTACGCGTTAAATGACTCGCGTGCATTACGGCAGTACACGTAATTCCACCGCCACACCTTTCGTTCCGTGTTCACGCACGCCTAACTGTGATCGGTGAGTTTTCATGAATGTAGGAGTCAAAGGAGAGTGAGTTAAAAAAAAAGAAAGAAAGAGCCGTTAATTCGAGCGTGGAACACCTTCTTCCCGTTTCGGGCGTCTCGCACGATACATCGCTCGGCGATAATTTTATTCGCGCTGCGTGTGGCACGGTGACGGAGCCGTCAGAGCGGTGGTGCATCTCAAACACTCCCAAACGACAAAACAAACGCAAATATAATGCCTTGCCGGCGTTGTAGCCGAGGGAGGTGGTCGGTGTCTACCTCGGCTCGTGTGAAAAGGGCGGAGCAAAAAACAGCAGCGTTGCGGAAAGCGAAAGGGCAGAACGCGTGTCTTTCTCTCTCACTCTCTCTCTCTCTTACGCACCACTTTTTTTTTTCTTTTATTTATTTATTTATTTCGCCGGTGCATTACCGGTTGCAAGCTTTTTCCGCCGTCGAAGGTGACTGTCGTAAGGAGATAGTGTTCCTCCGCGAACACGTCAGTGTTTGTCCCCCTCCCCCAGGATGAGGAGGGGGAGGCTTGTTGCCACCCCCCCCCCCCCCCTCCTCACCTCTGTCCAGGAAAGACGAAGTGTCTTCGTCGCGATCCGTCTCCGCGTTCTCGTCGCGTTGTCGCTCGGGAGTAGAATGACGTTTCTTTTTCGCGAATACGCGCCGTGTAGGATTTCGGCTGAAACCTTGTAGCCACTGTATCTCTCTCTGGTGCCTTGCGTGTGCGTGTCACGCCGGGCAACCTGCGGTCTCGTCTATCAAAAAGCGTCTGTAACGTCTTTTTTGTGTGTGTGTGATTTACTTGTTTTTGTAGAAGCTCGAGACGCTGTGTCTATATGTATATCATCCAGCTGTTGCTGTTTTTAAGAAACTGCGTGCTTTGGGTTTGCGCGTATGTCTGCCTGTTTGTGGCGTTGCGTGTGGCAGGAGCTCGCGCGAGCACCTGGAGGTCCACGGCCTGAGTGCTTGCTTCGAAGAAAAGGAAAAAAAGTTCAGCCGTAAAAGGTGTCCTGATCTTCCTCCTTGATTACGTAGCTTCATTCGTAGTGTGTTAGCCATAGGCATAAATGGCAATATGCGGAGCAGAACAATATATATTACACACACACACACACAGAGAGGCGGTTAGGTTGTGTGCGTGCTAATCCTACGCTATTTCTAGGACTTCCCATAAAACTATTACGACTCGCGTGTGTTCGTCAAGTAACCGCCTACACCCACAGAACCGTAAAGCCCGCGAAAAAAAAGAAAAAAAAGACTTTAGAATGAATGCTCTCAGTTTAGCGCGCAGCGTTCTTCCTTTTTCGTCTCGGCTCTGTCGCTCGCTTCTGTACGGCGCTTTATATAGTGTAATATACTATATTCATCCACATCGGCGTCGTCTTCTTTTCGAGAGCGTCCATTGACGACCGTGTTTATATCGCCGAGGACCGTAATACGTATACACCTCAGTCGAGCGAGCATCGTTCGTTCGTTCTACCGCCGAACGCAAACAATGGATTCGCACCGTCCATTGAGCTTCTGCCTGTTTCTTCCCGCAAAACGTTCCTTCTTCACTGTCGGCCGAGTTCACGCAACTCCCCCCTTACACACCGCTCTCTGGGTTACACCCATTTCCATTGTTTCCGCGCGTACATTCACACCGGGTCTTGGTTCGAGCCAGCTTCGAAAGCGGTGCCATTTTTTATAACTTTTTCTTTTTTTTTTCTTAACGCCAGTGCTCGTGGACTCTGCATGCATGGCCATTGACTATATAGTGGACCACTCGCATAGCCTATAGTGGATGGCTGGCTATGAAACTGCCGGCTCTTTTTTTTTTTTTTTTTTTCTTCGTTTTCCAACGGCATACTTAGCAGACGGGCAGGCGCGATGAAATGTAGCGGACGACGCGGCGAAAGAAAAAAAATAATAATAAAGTAATAAAATAACGCAATAACGTAGGTGCGGGCCCGGAATGTAGAAAACAAACGGCAAAAGGTATAAGCGCATTTTCGGGTCAGCGTTGCCCGCATTTTTCGATGTATAACCCGGTCGGGGTGCGAAGAACCGAAAAGGCGAGAAATATAAAGGGGAAATATAGTAAAATAAAAAAAATTAAAAAATGACGGCGATACGTTTCTTCCATTGTCCGCTTGTTTCGCACTCGCACCTTCAGACACGCGGGTAGGAAGCTGGCTGCCTTGCGGGCGCTGGCGAAAAAGAAGGCGGGCGCGTTAACGTCGACACTCGGGCGGCTGACTTCTTTCTTTGCTTCGTTTTCTCCCGACTCTTGTTGTACCGGCAGTGGCGTGCCTTTCTGACCGTTTCGTTTTGTTGTTTCGACTCCTTTTTCCCCCGTGCGCGAGCGTTATACTCGCTACCGTATGTTTTCCTTCACTCGGAACAGCACAGTCGTGGTGGTGTCCGCTCGTTTTGCTTTGTAGCTGCCCCTTCCCCCCCCCCCCCCCCTTTTTTTTTTATCTTACGGCTCGCCTTTTGAGAACGTGTTCCTGGCCTTTTTGTTTTGCTTCTGCCTCTATTACTCGCCCGTGGGGGCGGTAGTGGGGGGAGGCGGAGAAGGGGGGGGGGGGGGATTCCGCGCGTAACTGCGCCGTGAGTAGGCGCGTTTCCCATGCCGCCGGTGTTGGCTGCGTTATATGGCGCGGCGGCGATGATGACCGGAGTTCTCGCTGGCCAGCGGGCGGTCCTTACACACACCGGCCGAGCAGTACTTAGCTTTTATTTTTGTGTGTGTGTGTGTGTTTCGCTACATTATTATTTTCTTTCGTTCCTACTAGCGTTTCCCTTATCCTCGGTATAGCCGAGAAAGGTGTGACCGGACAGGTAGCCAGCAAGCAGGTCGTTTTTTTCTTTCTTTTTTTTCGTTTCTGTAGGCGTGCTGCTGCCGGTGTGAGGTAGGGGGAAGAGGGAAATTCCCGTGCGAATTTCGCAGCGCTCGCGCGGGATATTTTCATAATTTTTTGGGGGGATAGGCCGAGTCGTCGTGTTGGGGCGTTCTCTATCTCTTTGTTTTGCGTTAATCTAGGCGTATACCGTCGGTATTATATTACATGCAATTCCCATGACAGTGCTAACTTGGATTGATCATTTTCGTTTGAATGAATGAAAAATTGGGGGTGTGCGCCTCCTCAACCCCACTCGTGTTATACCGTAGAATCCTCTTATTCTTACCTCCCTGCCTCTTGATCACGGGTGTACTTGAAGCGGGTTGTGCTACGAGCGTAACATTCATCGTATAGTTAGTTGCCCGCGGCCGGGGCCTATAGGACTAGTACAACCACCGGCATGCCTTGCGGCTGCGCTGTGAGGGCCACGGCCGAAGGCAACAGGGCCGTCGAGAAGCGGGGAGCGTCTCTCTCGCGCCCGAAAAAGAAAGGGATCCTCGTAGCCTTTGCTTGCAGCCCCCCACGCATTTCGTCATCTTCTCCCGGAGTCGTGCCGGGCTTCCTTGGCTGGCTGGCGCTCGCGGTATTTAAGCGTTTCCGTTCACACGGTCCTTTTTCTCGACGAGGCGGAGACTTTGGAATCTCGCGCTCGCCTCTCGTTCAACCTTCTGTGTACTTGCCCGCGCGCTTCTTCAGAGTTGGCTTGTGATTACTGCTGCGCATGTAGAGCCTAAGATCAGGGACAGGACAGGACGACGCATGGTTGACTGTACACTCGTGGAAAACTTTCCGTGGCAGTGAACTTAAGGAGAAGCTACGGTGGGGCTGAGCTTATGCGCGTGGCGTTACAGTGTAGTCCTGCAGCAATTTGACAGCGTTTAGGTTCCTCGGAGTAGACACCCGGAAGCATGCCGTGACTCGCTACTTATTTGCGACGGTTTCGCATTTGCCGAAAAAACGCCGAAGGAGCAAAGGACGTACTAGTGAAATATAACGCCGAACGTGTCTCGAGTGCGTGTTTTTTTCCCTTTCGTATGACATTTCATTCGTTCCGTCTACATAGCCAAGTGCTGTAGCCCCGCTTTGCGGGCAAACGTTGTGAACCGACTCTCGTATGGGCCTGCCCGGAGAATTTAGTGTAGCTGTAGCCCCAATTCAGTGCCCCGGGGTGCTTGCTGGGTCCCACTGCATTCCTGCCAGTAGCGGCGCAGCCTGTCGAGGCTGTGTAGCGGTCTATATAATAAGCTCGGCGGTGTGCGCGCAGTTGCGGGCGGTTCAGTAGCTCACCAGGTAGCCGACCTGCGGGGGCCGACGGGGGTGTACTTACACGCCGGACAGGGCATGTAAGTGCAAGGTTTGGAGGGGGGAGGGGGGCGTTTTTTCGGGGGGATCCCTCCGAGCGCCGCCGCGCTCTTACCGGTATAATCACCCCCGTCCAAGCAGCGAGTCTTCTTTAGCTTTTCTAAATGCCGCCCGCGCGAAACCGAAAGAAAGAACGACAAAAAAGACAGCTTCGTCTTCTTTCGTTTCTGCCGGTCGTCCTCCGTATACCTTCCTCTCCAATCACGTTGTGCACCGCAGCCTTCGTGTGGCTTTTTGTGTAGCCCTTCTTCCTTTTTTTTTTATCCGTAGTGTGTACGTATGCGTACGTTTTCTGAGCTACGCGCTTTACTGGAGGGAAGCATGCCTTGTGTGCCGTGCTTGGCCCATCTTGTGGAAGAAAACGAGCCGCTGCTCATTTCGGGAGCTTAACCTTTCTGCCGACCCGGCGCGGATGGCGCAGCACTTCACTTTTTTTTTTTTTCAATACATATTTGTAGTCGGTGTTGACGACTTTTCTTTTTTATTATTTTTTCTTCTTCTGCTGCTCAGTGCCACTTAAAAAGAAGCTTCTCTTCGCTGTCCCGCTTTCTCCATGGAGCGCGCGCCTTTTGGAGCGAACGCTGAAAGAGGAATTCAGAAGCAGCGGTTTTGCTTCACGAGCTGAGTGAGTGAGCGAGCGAGCGGGCGGGAGGTGGCTCTCGGAATCGCACCTCCCGGCGTGGAGGCGGCAGGAGACCCGACCCCTTGCCGGTGCAGCTAACGACATTTGTCGGGGTGGCCGGGTGTCTCGTGCTTTGCGAAGGGCGCGCTGTTTGCAGTGACCCTACCGCGCGCATCCGTCCCGTTGTCATCGGCTCGACGCACGCATCACGTGATCACGCTCGGAAGCGTGCACTTGCGCAGCACTGCGCGGGGGCTGTGTACGGTACCGCGCATCTCCTCCCCAGAACACTTTGCGCGCGCACGCGCGCGATTACGCTGCTAGGCAGGAGCAGGGGGGGGGTCGAACCCTCCTACTCGAAACGGTAAACACTAAAAAGGAAGAAGAGGAGCTGTGTCCAAGGGATGGCGAAAAAATTCTCCTCTCTCTCTCTTACTCACGTATACTCCACCTTCCTCTGGTCGTATTTTGTTGCCGCGCATCATTAGGCTATTCGGTCGTTTGCAGCGAACGCTGTTGTCCTGTGTATAGGTTCGGTTGGGAGGAGGAGGAGGAGGGGGTGGGTGCCGTACACGCTTTCTTTTCTGTCCGCGTGCGCTGCTAGTTTCGCCTCTCCTTCGTCGCCGTGTTGCAGGGGGGCTGCTGCCACCACCACCCTCCTCCCCTCTGTGTCAGCTTTGTACGCGCTGTGTCTCCCCCAGCTAATGCTGCAACGAGCGTGCAGGAAATCGCGTTGGCCGCGGCTTATACCGTGCACAGGAGCTGTGTCGCCGGTCGTTTCCTTCCTCGTACAGTTTTTTTTTTTTTTCCCGCTCGCCGTGAAAGCTCCACGGTATTATTTTCGCGTGGCGGCTTCGAGCTTTCTTCGTCTCCGTGAAGGACGTTTTGAGTTGACTTTTGGCGTACTTTGGCACACTGTGAGTTTTCTCCGGCTTCTGGCCCGTTCAGGAAGGTAAGAACTGCTGGCCCGTCATGAAAGGGACTCTGCACGCGCCTGCCCCATAGTCTTGCCGTACTTAGGTGCGTGTTTTCGGTCGTCTGTTCCAGTGAGGAACTTATTGATGGTTTGCTGGAGTTGCAAACGCGCGCTAGCTGCTTATCGCCGCCTCACTCGCAATGCGTAACCATGGCGGTACCGATCTCTCCAACGAGATCGGTACCGGTAACATGGCGTCCTATCCCGGGCAGTGTTCGGCCGTCTCTTGTGTCTTAGCCCTGTCGTCTATTGCCCCCGTGGCGATCACTATTCAGTGCAGTGCCTCAACGACGTCTCTCTCTTTGTCTTGTGCAGCGATCTGCCTGAAGGGCTGCAAGGAGCCCCAGGGCGACTGCGACCGTCCCAACGAGTGCAAGTGCCGCATCGGCTGGGAGGGCCCGCTGTGCGACCGCTGCGTCCGCTACCCGGGCTGCCTGCACGGCACCTGCTCGCAACCCTGGCAGTGCAACTGCGACGAGGGCTGGGGCGGCCTCTTCTGCAACCAGGACCTCAACTACTGCACCAACAACCGGCCCTGCCGACACGGGGGCACCTGCACCAACACGGGCCAGGGATCGTACACCTGCTCGTGCCTGCCCGGCTACGCCGGCACCGACTGCGAGCTGGTCGAGGACCCCTGCCTGGCGTCGCCCTGTCAGAACGGGGGCATCTGCCGCGCGACGGACCCCGCGACGACGTCTTCCTCGGCCCCCGGCTACACCTGCAGCTGTCCACCGGGACTCGGGGGTCGTCACTGCGAGGTTCCGCACAGCGCCTGCGACTCGAGCCCGTGCGCCAACGGGGGCAGCTGTCGCGAGGCGCCGGACACGTCGGACGGATACCGGTGCCTGTGCCCGGACGCGTTCGCCGGAGACCGGTGCGAGGTGCAGAGGGACCCGTGCGAGCCGTCGCCCTGCGCTAACGGTGAGTGTTTCACGCCACCACTGTTTGCGCCGTCCATTGGCAGCCAGGCACTTGGGCCGGTCCGGATGAGACTAAAGTAGATAGCTTTGAACTCGCCCGTCCTGGCTTGTCTCGTGAATCAGGTTATTGTCCTCTGTAGATAGATTAGATATATAAAGCTCTGTTTAAGTGTCCCATGAAATGTGTGGAACTAATCAGACTCGGGTTTCAATCCTGCTCGAGGGACTGCTAGTGAATGGGCTCTGCCCCGTTGTTAGAACATCATTATAACGATCATATGGCGGTGTTCCTTCATTTTCATTCACGGAGACCCGACGTGTGTACTGATGCCATCTTCTTCTTTTCCTCGTCAACCAGGCGGCACGTGCGTGACCCTATCGGACGGCAACGCCGCCGGCGGCGGCAACCAGCACCGATTCCGCTGCGAGTGCCGGTCGGGCTTCGAGGGGCCCCTGTGCCAGACCAACATCGACGACTGCGTGTCGAACCCGTGCCTGAACGGCGCCACGTGCCTGGACGGCGCCGACAGCTTCCGCTGCCTCTGCCGACCGGGCTTCGTGGGGCGGCTGTGCGACCACGACGTGGACGACTGCCTCACCTACCCGTGCGCCAACGGGGGCCGCTGCGTGGACCTCGTGAACGACTTCGCCTGCAACTGTCCCGCGGGTTTCTCGGGCAAGGACTGCTCGGTCAACCTGGACGAGTGCGCCTCGTCGCCGTGCCTCAACGGTGGAGTGTGCGTCGACCTGGCCGGTCGGTTCGAGTGCCGCTGCCCCAACGACTTCGGCGGGGACCGCTGCGAGCACCGGCCCCCGGCGCTCGCGCCCAGGGTCGCCGTGGTGCCACCGTCGCCCGGCAGGTCGTCGGCCAGGCGGGGCGGCGAGGACGTCGGCCGCCACGACCTCCTCACGAGGGACAGCCGGGGCCGGAGTCCGGAAGAGGCGCTCTCGGGCGTCCAGCTGGCCCTCATCGTGACGGCCTCGGTGGCCGTCCCGCTAGTCGCCCTCGTCGCCGCGCTGGTGATCGTGTGCCAGCGGCGGCGCTGGAAGGAGCGACGCGACGCCGAGGCCGCCCGGCGCCAGAACGAGCGCAACGCGGTGCAGCACCACGGCATGAACAACAAGGGCGCCGGCGGCAAGGCGCCGCCGCCCATGGTGGTCGTCAACGCGCTGGTGGAGAAGCCGCTCCAGAAGAAGGCCAATGGGGACAACAACGTAGCGTCGACCTCCGCGCCGCCCACGGCTGGCGCGGCCAAGGTGCTGAACGTGGACGCGAGGGCACAGAGCAAGCTCTCGCTCGACACGGACGCCTCGCCAGAAGGAGTGTACGCGAGCACGAGAACTCTGAACAGGCTCTATCAGGAGCCGGTTGGTGGCAGTGAGGGCAGTGCAACGATCGCAGCGCAGCATGTCCTGGATCGCAGCTCGTTGCGTGGCTCCTCACCTAAAAGGTGAGCGTTGACTCCTCAGTCACTGTGAACTACTGTGATGGTGTTCGCACCAGAGATCCTTAAAGCGTAGTCAAGCTGTAGAGGGCTGCCCCTGAAAGAAAGAGTGGCGCACGTCTTAGTAGCTCCTTGCATTTCAAAGTTATTGTGAGTCGAGCTGTAAAACAGTCATTCCGCTTGTGTTACCATATACTGCAGCTTATATTGTGAGTAGCTTAGGAGAACAACTGAGAATCATGTGTCTTACCTCTGCCTCTTCTTTTTCTCCTGCAGCTGTGATTCAAGAGTGGCGGATAGCACTGTAGTCGAAGAGGATGACATTGCGTCAGCCAAGCAGCAGCTGCAGCAACAGCCCCAACCAGTCACGGGTGGCAATGATGCGGTGTACGTGATAGAGGACCACTATCGGGACGAAAACCTGCTTGCGACAGAAGTGTGAGACTTCTTAAGTGCCACACAGGTGCTACCCTACTGACATTGTGCATTGTGTGATTGGCCCCGCTTCCCTGCCACTGATGACATCGAAAAGGCGCTGCCCCAACTCCATCACCCTTGGGCAGCTTCGGCGCAGGCCAGGGACATGACGGCACCATGCCCATCGTCGCCACGTGACCATGACGTCACGAGCCGTCGTCCCCGCGTGACTGACGCCACGCGCCGTCATCGTCACGTGACTGTCCACGTACCGTCGCCAATCATCAATTTGGGACGGCGTCTGTTCGAAAGTGCCACAAGTGCTATCGTCAACACTGCCTGTGACATTGCAAGTGACGTTTTGTGACATCAGTGCGCGCACATCCTTTCCCTGTGCAGCTAGAGGAAGAAGAAAGGGTAGCGACGGAGAGAGAGGTCGTCACGTGTGGGACTTTCAAAAGCAGATGCGTGACGGTCTATACCACCAACGCGACCTCACAACCAAAATAGTCATCCAGAGAGTCTTCTTTTTTTCTTTTTTCATCATTAATATAAATGCTTCCCAAGTGTGGAGAGGTGCTGTCTGCAGACTGAATGATAGAGGACGTTTGGATGTGTGATGCGGAACACTTCTTGTGATCACGTGCCTACCACATGTGACTGTTACGGTTCACTAGAAATACCAGCTCACCACCTCATCGTCAGTTCCAGAAAGGGCCTTCCCAGCATTGTCATCACTCATGGATCCAAAGAGCTTGTTCTATATTCCCCCATCGCCTCTGGTGCGTTTGACACACACTGCAAAGCTACAGACTTTTATTTCAATATCTGTCGGGGCGCAGTTGCAGCGGGCAGGGTGTGTGTGTGTGTCCACCGTCTGCTTTGCATGTTCCGAGAGAGTCCTAAGAAACCGTCTGGGTATTTTCGCCATTTTCTTGTTTCATGCATTTTTCTTTTTTGTCATGTTTACGGCTTGTTGATTAATTTTATTATTCTTTCTTTTCACACCTCTATGACTCAGCCAAGTCCTTAGAGCTTTTTAAGCACCTATCAGGCGAAAGGAGTGTTTATTTTGTTTTAATTTCTCATAATGTTATTTGCGCAACGTAACATCTCTGCAGTGAGATAAACACACAGCTCATCCACATTTGCATCCTAGATTTAATTGCCATTGTCACCCTTTCATAGGGATACAATGCTACATATGTATAATTTGTTGCCTGTAATTAGATTCTTGATATACTCAAAAAGCTGTCGATGCAGATACATGTTTAAGTGCATTCTCTCACAGAGTGTGCCTCCTAGCCCGTCCTGAGCATATGCCTATGGTTGTCTGTGCCTTTGGTCTCAATTGTCTGGTCATTTTCTTCTGCCCATGTCTTTTATCATTTTTTGTTGCTGTTGCCTGTTAAGCATTGCGCTTTCTTCAACGTACGTGTGATCATATTCTCGCAGACCATGCTTCAGTCCCTTAAAAGTTTTGCTCTACTGTTCTTTTTTTTTTCTAATTTATTATATTGCTCTAGAGCAGTTGCACTTAGCGGTTTCGAAGGCACGGTGTCTACGAATAACTCTGCTTGCCCCCTGAGTAACTGTTAAATCTGACAGTATCGCTAAAGGCATTGCTGCAGCCTTTTGTAGCAGTTGCAAAAGTCTACCAGCTCCCAAACTTCTCTCGCCGCCTTCTTGACGGAAGCACTCGAGTTCATGAAGTCCCCGTGCTCTTCGACCGCTGCGACCTGTAAAAGAAAAAAAAAATCCTCGTTATAGTTATTGTATCAGCATGTGCATTCTGTGCCGGTGCAGCTGTTTGATTTTTTCCCCCTCTGTGTTCCAAACACCGTTTTACAGTACCTCATCACAGCTTGCCTCTAGCTGTTCCCCTCTTATTCCTGTCGGTTGTCCGGTTCACGTTTTCCTGCGGTTTATATATCGATCATGCTCAGTGACGGCGCGACAGCGGACTTGTCCAAAGGTGGTGTCCTATGTAGCATCCGTCCTGGCACTCCTGCCTATTCGGATTCTTTCAGCTCGAAGTGCCCCCCCCATCTCATACCATCGCTGTTGACTTATTTTTTTCGCTCCCTTCAGTATCATTGGCATTACTGCATCGTCAAATCAAACCAACGAAGAATTGTGTGCAAACGTTAATATAAAGATGTGGTCGTGTTCCCCCCTCCCCCAGAGTTAACCGTCATCGCTTTCGTATGGTGTGTCGGAAAGGACTTTAATCACATCGAGCCTCGGACCGTCTTGCAGAATAGAAGCTCGCACACAGACGCATGTATTCAGTCATATACGTTGGCTTAACTTAGGACGATTTCATTGTTATCGAGGAACATGCTGCTGTCATGTAATCGCGTTAATGTGAAATTTGGAAAAAGCAAGGCGGTTCGTATACTGCGCAACTCCGACACTCTGTCGCCTGTTTCTTGAAACAACAACAACAAAAAAAAAGTTCAGGGCGCGGCTTTCTCTAGATTATATTGTTTTCTCTCCACTTTGTGTCTTCCCTTTTATTTATTTTAAAATGAGACGTTTAAGTGCCGCTCGCGGAACCTCCAAGTAGTGAGGTCTCGCACAGCCAAGGGCGACCGACCTGTACCACAAATAGTATTAATAATAACTGTTTAGTTGTTCGTGCCTACATCGTTTCTTCGCGCAAGGTTTACTATCGTGGCCGCAGTGACGCTTGCTTATCGGGGTAGCCTTCGCAGCGTGCCGAGATCCGTGAACCGAGCTTTCTTGCTGCAGTCGTTTAGTTGGCCCAGAAACATTTTGCACCGACTGATGCGTAGTGAGTAGCTTCGAATAGCCCGCGTGCTTCAATATGCGCGCCAGTCCGTGATATGCGAGACTCTACTAGCCACATAGTATCGCTCCGGTAGCGCTTGGCGGGAAAAGGGTGTCAACTCTGCAGTTACTCCTTTCTCGGTGTATTTCTTACACACGTCTTTCTTTTGCTTACTGCTACCTGCGTCAGGTGCTTTCTCGCGGGTTTTCCCTACCATTGCTGGGGTTACCTCGAAAACTCGTTTCGTCGAGCTTACAGGTATTGATTACTTTATCTGTAGAGGAGTAAAATTTACTCCCTTTTTTGCACACTGTCCATTCTGACTCCCTTGGGTGCAGAGGTGTACGGCTAGGCCTGCAGCGAAGCTAGCGTCCAGAGGGCGCGCGCAAGTATTCCTTGCGTGGATGAAACGAACGTGGTACGATGAGTCAAGTCTAACGGTTTTTATTTAAAAAAAAAAGATGGCCGTTACGTTATTACCAGGGAGCCATAGTCGACCGTGTATGTGTGTGTCTGTCTATTCGTCGCAGACGATCGATTCTCGCACGGGTGTGAGAATCTTTTCTTTCGTTCGAGATGTTATGCATGTGTCTGTGGAATCGCATTCACGTCTTTCTCTCTCTTTTTTTTATTGTCGTTCGTGCGTAGTCGCGACGTCATTTCCTGTGTAAGCTCTGTTTACGGCCCCTCCCCTTGCCCCCTGTGCTCTGTCACGCGGTTGTCTCTGTACAGCGTGCCCAACATAATTTATGAATATCTGTAATATTTCATTTTTAAGAATATGCGAAGAGTCCTGTACATATGTATATTTATGAAGTACCTTAGGAGTTACAAGATGCAAATGAAAATCCCCAATCTCCCCCTTCCCCCTCGAACGCCTGCCATTACCTGGCTGTACATAAGTCTTCGACAAAGAACGAAGCGATGAAAAGATAGCGTGAAAAGAGAAAAACAACGCATTCAATAAATGCAGAGTCGTTATTTTTGCACTGGAAAGCTTTGTCTCTTGTGTGATTCTCATTTCCGACCTACGTGCTTGCCCTGCACATTGGGCCGCACGATACTGCAAGACACTAATGCGCCACTTCAAGCCAATAACGCAATACAAGGAAGGCACTGATTGCTACAGGCGTACGTATTTAGATCATTTCAAGCACGCAAAAGCGTGTCGCAAATGCCTGAAGCACTTCTGCCTTCTGTGTTGACTCGATCACGTTGGCCTGTGGTGAGTGAGTAGGCCGACCAGCTCAGAAGAAATCCTAATTGAAGTCCCCAAGGCCCTTTCTGTGCTTGGAAGCAGCACGGCTCCAAACGAGGGCATTCGTCAAGCCAAGCATTGCCACTCTTAACAGCAGGAGCTGCTTCGCTGCCTGGCTTGGAACTGCGTGTGTGGTTACGTCATATGCGTAGCGACAAGTCATACCAGCCAGCAGTAAAACGCCATTGCACGTGCCACCATAACGTTTCGAACTACGCATATGTCTACCATGGCAACAGGGCGCCCATAGCAACAAGTCGTCGTATCCAGTCATGAAACGACATTCGTATGCAACCCGGTTGCGAACTACGCATATGGTTGCCATGGTAACGCGTTACCCATAACGACAAGTCATAGCAGCCAGTCGTAAAACACTATTGCAAAGACAGGCTTCAAACCAAGTTTATGGTTAGCATGGCAGCCAGGGGGAAGTATTCTGTAAGAGTCCACCTAGTGGACATGTCCGTTTCGTCTGCTGTTGAAGTTCTGATTGGCTGAGCTGGGGTGCGCTTCAGCAGGAGCCAGGCGCCACGGCCAATCAGCACTTGAGCAGACGAAAGGTCATTTCCACTAGGTGGACTCTTACCAGAATACCTCCCCAGGTATTCATACTGACAAGTCATGGCAGCCAGCCACAAAACGACATTGCAAAGACCAACCGGCTTCGAACTAAGTATGTGGTTACCAAGCATGGCAGTGAGGCATCCAATCGTACCTGCCAGTCG